>NC_091843.1:62731172-63034202 GCF_037783145.1 Equus przewalskii
GATAGGGCATCAAAACAGAGATTGGCTAAAATGAGGTTGTGGCATAAACAGATTTACAAGGGGAAACACCTAACTAGGATCCGAAGTTTTCATTCCAGGTCTAGCTCGATCACTCGCTGCTTCATCATTATGCCGTAGGTTTTTATTTTCCTCTAAAGTGGAAGTGTTGTTCTAGGAATTTTCTTTCCCACTTTTAAATTTTATGATTCTAATTCTTTGAATTTTATGACTCTGATTCTCCACATTTGCATAGGAAATTCAGAATGGTCTAAATTCTAACAAAATTAATTTCTTACTCATTTATTCAAAAACATTTATTAAATGAAACACTATTTTAGAAACATGAAAACTTTGCTTCAATATATGTGATTTTAAGAAAAGAAAACAGCAAATGACTATCTTTAATACTTAAAATGAATATGGAGAGGTCCATTTGTAGGGCATTTTGAAATAAATATAATAGATGTCTCTATAAAATGGCTTGTTGTTGCTTAAATTTGAAATAGCAACATTTCAAACCATGCCCCAAATCGTAATAGCATGTAATAAAAACTTACTATAATAAATCTTTTAGTCCCAGCATTCTTGAAGCTTCACCCACTGATTCCAAACAGTAAAAGTCTTTCCTCTATGAATAATCTCATCTTTCTCTTCCTCTTCCAACAGATTCCAGAGGGGTGACTACCACATTGACGTCTGTATCAATGACTACCTGGATGTTTTCTGCCCTCACTATGAGGACTCGGTCCCAGAAGATAAGACTGAGCGATATGTCCTCTACATGGTGAACTTTGATGGCTACAGTGCCTGCGACCACACTTCCAAAGGGTTCAAGAGATGGGAGTGTAACCGGCCTCACTCTCCAAATGGACCGCTGAAGTTCTCTGAAAAGTTCCAGCTCTTCACACCCTTTTCTCTAGGATTTGAATTCAGGCCAGGCCGGGAATACTTCTACATCTGTGAGTATATAGAGATTTATCATGTTGTGGGGCAGCTGCAGGAACCCAGACTAATTTTTTATCCATGTTTCAGAGAATTGCAGAGAGCTGGACTCTGCATTACAGATGTCTCCTTGTAAATGCATACATCAGGATCCCTAGATACATTAGCTGGGAATTGAGAGCACAAATTAGATTAAAGACACAGGGCCTCTCCCCCAATGAAATTGCGTGTCAGCCTGTTCAGTGAACCACTGCTGACTTGTATTTCTTTTAAATGAAAATTGCCAGGACTTCTCCAAAGCTCAGGAAAAGAAAAAGAGATTCCTGAAAAAAAAATAAAGGAAATAATTAAATTTACATAGCTTGAAGTCATTGGATTTCTTATTCAGGTGTCAGCAATATCCTTTCAGTCATCCACATTTTCAGTGGAGAAAGCCAAAACGCCTGCAAATGTCAGCATGCTGACGATAAATACTCTCTTTGCACCAAGGAGAAAAGACAATTATTAAGAGCAGCTGTGTCTTTAAACAGGAAAGAGCATGAAGAAGTATCTAGAAAGGGTTCCATGGGAACTGGTACGAGTGAGTTTCCCACCTGTGAGCATTAAGTGCCTCTGTCCTGAGAGAGCTCTAAAACTTGCTCAGCAGACCTCTATATTAATCACATTGCCACGGCCTTGTTTTTTCTCCATCATATACCCCATCACTTCTTCAGGTGTCATATTAGTCATATGTTCTAGGTAAATGCTCCACTGTGCATAAGTCACCTGGGGATCTTGTTATAAGGCAGATTCTGATCCAGGGGGTCTGAGGTGGAGTCTGAGATTCTATATTTATAAAGCCTCCAGGTGATGCGAATACTGCTGGTCTATGGACCACACTTAGAGTTAGCAAGGTTATAGATAATATCTAATTTAGGCAACTTGCTGTGTATCTGGGCTTTCCTTTAACTAGTATCAAATATTTAAACTATCTGGCCTTTTCCATGTTTTCACTGTCAGCTGAAGGAGTTAAAACTTTATTTGTGGGGCTGGCCCCATGGCCTACTGGTTGAGTTTGGCCCACTTCACTTCAGAGGCCTGGGTTTGGTTCCTGGGCACAGCCCTACACCACTCGTCAGCAGCCATGCTGTGGTAGTGACCCCCATACAAAATAGAGGAAGATTGGCACAGATGTTAGCTCAGGGACAACCTTCCTCAAGCAAAAAGAGGAAGATTGGCACAGATGTTAGCTCAGGGTGAATCTTCCTCAGCAAAAAAGAAAAAAAAAAGTTGTTCAAAAGTACATTTATCGAACAGAGTATCATGGCTCAGAAATGTTGGGGGATGCAAGATGAAATGATACTCCCTGTCCTCAAGGAGTGACCATCTAGTGGGGAGCATACATGTAAATAGGCAGTTAAAGTGTAAATAGACAATTGCTGAATGAAGATAAATGCAGGAGCAGTGGGAACATGGGGGCATTGTACCTTACCTGTGTAAAAGAATCAGGAAGTGCAGCTGCACACAGTGTGTATAGATCAAGCAATACTACCCAGTACGCTTAGCATCACCTTTTCACCCCTGCTTGTCAGACAAACAAGATAAAGAACATTCCTGTTTTTCTGACTCATTTCTTCAATCCGAGTGTCCCCACCCACTCCTAACCCACATGTTTTAAATCTACAAGGATTTCTAGCTCCTCTTCTCCAGAAAACAGAATTTTATAATAAGCTGGATTTCACCATTGCAAGGGCACTCTCACTTATACTGGAATTGAATTTAAAAAGGAAATTGAACAGTACCAGTTTTATTATTTCAGTGCATATTTCAGTTGTTAGTCATGAGAAAACATGTAAAAGCCTTGATACTATCTCACATTCGATCCATAAAGTAAGAAAAGGAATATTGAGTCCCTCGGATGGAGGAAACGCTGCATACAGTGAATTCACACGTTCTCAGGCAGCATGTTCTTGCCTTTTGCTGATTTTTTTTCTTTGTGAAAGAATCTCATTCAGCAAATGAGAAAAAGGAAAGCAGAGGCCTTCACTTGTGGGACAGCAACTCATTAATTGCCTAACTCTAAAATATCATACCAATGCAAGAAGAAATTATTGCCAGTTTCCAAATTTTTATATTGGTTTCTCAGATTAAAAAACAACAACAAAAGCAAAACCCCCAAATGAATAGAAGTGCTAAGAGGGGAAAGATACTCACCAGCTAACTAGTTGATTGCATGATTATTAGAAATTATGGAATCCACTGAGGTTCATAAGCAAGATGTTATTATTCAAATATACCCATAGTGCTTATGACTGGTTTTTCCTCATTTGTGGTTAAATTCAATATTTCACTAAAAATCATTATGTGTCTTCTATAACATTCATTTAACAGAGTCATTTAACTGTCAAGGGCTCCTGTCAAAGTAATTGTTCCAAAATGCTTCAAAATATCAAGAGCTTTTTGCTGTTCAGCGGAGTTTAACCTGAATTACTTTTTTAATGAAAGGTAAAATAGCACAAAATTAGCAGCAAAGAGATGTTCATTTACAAGAAGCACAGTGGCCTGGCAGTCAGTCAAACTGAATTTTCAACCATGTTTTAGAACCACAAGAGCATCTTTCCCTGTCTTTTTAGTAGTGAAAGAGTTCCCTCCCTTTCTCTCTCTGCTGAGAGCAGGAGTGGCAGAGCTAACATGGATGTCTTACAGATATTTCATGTACTGTGGTCATAATTAAACTAAAGGATTCTTGGGGGAGGATTGGCCCTCAGTTGAATTTTCCTCTCTCCTTATCTGCGTGGAATGAACAAGATGATGGGAAATGGCTCTCTTCACACTTACTACGTTAGGAGAAGCTCTGTTACTGGTCTCGGGAGCCAGCCTCAGGGCCCACCCGTCTATTTTATACAATGTTCTTAGAGGCCAGGGGTAATTTTTAGCTCCTCAAGGCCTGCAACTCTCTTTTAAGTTTTTAAGAGAAAAAAGAAAGCTCCAGCCTTTTGGCAGTGCTGCTTTAGGGCACAAGAGGAATGGTTAGGTTTAGCGGTGACTGTAAAGAGCCAAACTTCAGATAACGAACTAGGATTTGGGGGAAAGGAAGAGGAGTATTTTGAAACAGGATCTCCACCTCATCACGTGCACTCAGAGAGGACACAAATCAGAGCGCTTTTAGCGAGTTCTGCTTTATCCTCCGTGAGATGGATTTCCTTCTTAAGTTCTTTAAGTTATACAAATTTAAGAAAACACATAGTTGGAAATATCTTATATGAAGTTTCTAATTTACTTTAAAAAGAAAATATCTTTCACAGTTCTAGATCCTTTATTTGTCCCAAGAATAGCTCTGTGTTATGTCTTCCTTTCTTTGGGAACAGGCAGGATGTGAAGTTGTTATAATTGCTGGTGATTGTTAAGGCAGACTGAGCCGGTTCTTGAATCTGATAAATACTGTCTTTAATCTACGGGAGCTATTTTGGTAAGAGATTGGCATACTAAAGTAATTACAGAAAGTTGGTGGCGTTTCTATCAGTGATAGATTTGCAGAACTGCCTGTCAGTGGATTATGACAATGGTCATTTATATAGACCTCCTAAGGCAAAGAGTTATTTTAGAAACTTGAAAAATACTCATTTTACAAATGATTCTCATACATATTAACCTAATGAGAACATGTTTGGAAAAAGTTTTGCTGTTATTTTTAAATCAGAAGAGGCAAAGGGAAATAAATAAGGGCACTATAAGTTTATTTTTCTATCAATAGAAATACTGATTTTGAATGTCCTCTTTTATAAAGTAAGGAAAGCTGAGTTCTGGGCTCTTCTCTTGACCTACCTAGCTGTATGATCTTGGGTAAATCATTTAATCTCTCTGGATTTCTAATTCCACATCTATAAAATAATGTGGTTGCACTAGATGATTTCAAACATTTCTTGGAGCTTTAATATCCTAATCTTATTATATTTTATCTAAGGGTCTGCATCACTAAGGTGAGAGATAACTTCTGTAAAATGGCCCAGCCCAGTGCCTTACTTAGTAGGAGTTCAATAAATGCCAGTTAAAGGGATATCTGTAGGGAAAATGCAGAGCCGAGAGGTGTATTAGAATTATTGAACTGGTTCCATCCCTCTCACCCTGTCCAAGCCACCATCATCTCTGTGGTCTCGACTAGTGTAGCAGGCTCCTTTCCCCACTCATGTCACTAATCTGTCAAAGCCCTCCAGTGACTTCCTATCTCACCAAGACAAAAATTCGAAGTCTCTAACCTGGCCAACAAGGTCCTTAACTGCTCTCTTCTCCAACCTCAGCCTCTTGGGTTTCTTCTCCTACCACTCTGACTCATTGTCTCTGCCCCAGCCACCCTGCCCTCCTTCCTGGTCCTCATACCTCTCCGGAGTCCCCACCCCCCACATCAGGGTTTTGTACTTTATCTTCTCTCTTGCTGGATTCTCATTGCCCCAGGCATCCATGTCCCTTGCTCTCACTTTCTTTAGGTCTGCCCTAAAAAACATCTTTATCAGAGAGGCTAGTCTGGCCTCCCTTATATAAAGATAACATCTCTATTGTTCTCTACACTCTTACCCCGCTTTATTTTTCCTCAAGCACTTAGGGCGCCTGACTATCTATTTATGGTTGTTAGTTTACGGCTGTTTCTGCTCTATGCCGCCCTGTATTATGTGGTTTGGCTCATAGTAGATGTTCAATAAATAAGGGTCACTAGTGTTCGCATAGCACCTACTCTGTTGCAGGCACTGTTCTAAGCTCCCTACGATTCTCAAAACATCACTGTGAGTTACTGTTCTTATTCTCCATTTACAGGTGAAGAAACTGAGGCATAGCAAGTTAGGCAACTTGAAAAAGGTTCACACAGATAAGAAGTGACTGATCTGAGAGGAAATTAAGTGCTCACTTAAGCAGCTAAAAGGAAGTGAAGAGATAAAGTCCTAGGTCCCATATGCTTAAAAAGGAAAAAAACCTACTTTATTTTGTATTAAAAAAAGATTAGAAACCATTAGCACGACTATTTAGAGAATATTGCTTTATTAACTCTACTGGAAACCCCAAATCAGATAGTAGCAAGATACATCTTAAACACATCTATGCATTTTCAGCTCTCCAAAGAATACGTTTCCATCTCCAAAAGATGTTTCAAATGTGTCTTCCCAGATGGTTGACCCTTTTAATACAACAGCTTCAGAAGCCAGAAAAGTCGTATTTTCAAAGAAATTCTTCATAAATCCACTGAATAGTCAGCATCGAGACTGAATCACGATTGCACACTGATTCAGGAATGAGTGCGTTTCAATGAGAGACCTACAATAAGGAAGACAAAAGTCATTTTCTGAAAATGATACTAACAAGGCAGAGAATTCTCCTGGCATTTGCTACATCTAAAGGATAGCTGATTTTCCTCAAAAAAAAGATACTAGGAGTAAAGATAGTTTATAGTCATAGCACCCAGATGGAAACCAGGAGTTTCTGGGAGATTATTAAGGAACACAAATTCCTAAGCTTATTCGCAAGGGAACTTGAATAGACATGTTGTTTTAGTATTGTTCCATCATATGGATATGGTGATAGAAGTAGAGAGCTGAAAAATGTCCATTTCTTTGAAGTTAGAATCCTGAAAATCTCATTAATGAAAAGAACTTTCAGAGAGCTGAGGACTTCTGCTCCAGTCTTGTTGGTATACATATTTTTCAAAAGGAGAAAGAAAAGCATGGAGAAAGTCTATGTTACTAAGGGCATCATTCTTAAATCCATAGTATATAACTACTTGAATGCATGCGATTAACTGCTAATTCTCTACTTTATGTACTTAATTAAGAGTTTACAGTCTTAAGCTGTGAGGAAATTTTAATATGCACTATACGGTTTTTAAGACTGACAAAATAAGTAGCAAATTCTTGAGACATTTTATTGAAATGATCAAGATCAGCTACAGAAATCATTTGATTGTACAACATAGTTATTGACTATCCTTTAAAAAGTGTAAGAATCTTCGGTAAATCCAGAGAATACTGATGTAAAGAAAGGCCTGCACTTGCCAGCTGGATTTGTGCCAAAAGCTTATTTGCAGGTGAGTTGTTTGGTACTTAGAGTGTAGTTTCTCAGAGAAGTGTTTCTAAAATCAGGCAAGTTCTCCATAATGTGGAGAATTTGCTTAACCATAATATTGATTTAGAACTGTATATTTTCAATGAAAAATAGGAAACAGCATCTAGAAGAGTGGTTCAATAAATATTTGTTGAATGAATAAATGCCATAATAAACCAAATAGTAAACCAAATAGAACAAAAAAGCAATTAAAATTTTTTTTAATTTCTTATATGTTAATGTTTGAGAAAAGGAGATAAAGGAGAAACCCTAGGTTTTACTGCATCCACTGCAGCAGTTCCCTAGTTTCTTAATATTTTTTGATCATATGCTGGGCTAAAATTACGTCAAAGGAGAGAGCAGAACATGGTAAAAAAAAAAAAAAAAAAAAAAAGGCACAGACTCTGGTGAATGCAACCGTGGGCTCAAATCCTCCTTCTAGACTCTTAATAGCTATGTGACTTTGGGTAACTTAACCTTACCAAGCCTCACCTTCTTCATCTGTAAAATGGGTATATAATAATAGTTTATTTTCATGATCTTTCTTATTTCCAAGACTCAATTAAGGAAATATTTTTTAAAGGATCAGTCAACCACCAAAAAGATAACTTCAATAATCCACATCCAAAAAATCTTGCATCCTTTGAAAAGTTAAGGCAACTTGAATAGCCCTGGTTGATATTTTAGTTTGATAAAAAATCTCCTCAAAGCCTAGTAAAGATTCACGTTTTAAGTCCACGCCCTATATTCTGAAGGAACGTTATGCTAGAACTACATCTGCCTCAGGAACTCTTCATTTCCCTGTAGATGTCTGGGTTTTCAGCAGCTTACTTTAGTAATCTACATTAAGAATTATTTTGGTCCTGACAGTTCACGCCAATCGCCTTTTTTCTGAGTTGTTCTCATTGAACTAGAAGAGTGTCAAAATGGCACATTTATCAAAGCAGGAGGTAATCTTTTTCATCCTTCCTAGTCTTTTACTCTTGCAGGGGAGGTGACTTGTAAGTACAATGTACTTTCTTAAAACGAACAACTCAATATTTGCTTCAATGTGTGTGTGCATTTTGCTTTTATTATAGAAAAATGCTTTTGACTACTGGAGTCTTATTTTAGCATTAAATGCTCTAGCATATAGATTCAAGAGGTTTATAAGTGAAATTTCCAGAAGGACTGTGGTCAAATACTAGTTCACCTCTTGTATTCTTTTGGTATGTAGACTCAGAGCATGGTATTCAGAAAGCATATTTATATTAATCGAGAAGGGAGTTGAAGGGCAATGTTAGGAAATTGACAGATTTTAATATTTTTTTAAAGTGGAAGAGAATGAATGTGGCACAAACATCAAATAGTAATTGCTCAGATATAGATACAGAGTATATCTTAGTCACTAAAATCTACTTTGCTTTTTTTTGGTTTTATTTTGAACATACAATGGAACAGTTTTTCTCCACTTGGACACTGGAAGTTTGTCTGGGATTATATCAGATTTCTGTATAAAAATAGTCATTCTATTCCCTTTGTATACTTCCAGTGGTCTTTAGTGAACCTGCAAGAATGCACCTTTTTATTTAAAGAATGAGTTTAGAGAATTGTGTCTGTTTCAAGTTGTCCCTAGCCATCTTTTAGGAAGGCATAACGGATTTCAAGGGCTCTTAAATGCAAGTTAGATAAAGAGCATGAAAGAGAATATTGAGGGACTTCAGGATATTTTTCTGGATTAATTGTAAATTTCTCTTATGAAAACAGTTGTTGATTGCCAGGTGCACTGTTAACCTCGTGAACAAGAATGCTTGGCATCAGCCCAGGCTCGGCTGGAGCATGGACGCTTCACCCAGCGTGTTTCAGATAGTCTGAGTAAATCAAAGGGAGAGGACGCAATTGACAGGGACACAAGATATTTTTAAACGCTTTATTATTTTTAAAACTTTTGTCAATATTTTAGAAAGAAACACATGCCCTGTTTAATGACCTGACTAAAGGATGAGATACTGTTAAAAAGAATCAGAGAAATTAATGCTGGTTCTGTGAAAAAGGGAACTGGAGCAAACGTCACTGCTTAATAGATTTTGACTTTGGGAGCGTTCTTAAAGCTCACAAAGGGAGCCTTAAAAGCTGTGGAATAATTGGGACTTGATGGAAATTCATAGTATCAGCCATAAAAAAGTAAGGCTCATAAGTAGTCTTCCCATTGTTTGAGTTTTTCAAAGGCTGTGACACTCAGATAAGAAGTTCAAAAACAAAATAATTTTTATTTGTGCTCCTTTTAAGAATTTAAAATACTGTTACGAGACTAAGGGAACATGCAGTGTTCTGACCTCCAAAGCGGCAGAAAGGGATTATGTCACCTTTTCCTTCTTTTTACCCCACTGAGACTAAATGTTGAAATGGAACAGTTAAATTAAAGGATTGTTCTTTTTATCCTTCAGTGTCAAAAGTGGCCACATCTCCTAGAGAAATAACGCACCTGATTAATTGTGTAATTTCGCAAGGAAGCAGTAATTCTCAGCCTTATAAACATGTAATGTACTAATTTGGTTTCAGAGTTAACTGAAAACAGTTTAATGAGCTGCTGTATCATGTGTATGTGCAGGGTTGCATAGAGCAGATGCCAGGAGAAATGGAAATAACGTGCCAGTGACACTTAGAATAACAGTGTTTATACTTCATTGACTTTGGGTTGTCAGCATGCTATTCTCTGTGTTTCCCTTAGTAACTTATTAAGGCAACTGAACTCCAGTGTGATGATATCTAAGTGTCATTTGTTGTAAATTACACAAGCATGCACACACCAAACGCATAGTCAATCTTCAGAAAAAACCAATACTTCCTCGTAGAGATGGCCACAATGTTATCCATAAGACAGGCACACAGAGTGAGAGGTGACTCTCTGAGCATTGTACATGCTGGAAGAACAGTATTTTGGCCTTTCATCAGAAGAAATACTATTTCTACCGATTTTCCCACTCATCTATTCTTGCTCTATTTTAACAGAATGGTCGCGTAACTCTTGGTTTGAAAGTTGTCATACAGCCTCACAGCAGGCTTATATTATCTACAGAGTTCTTTATGAGGAAATATAAATCACCACAAATGAGACTTTTCACAGCCAGAGATATGTAGAAATTTGTGTCAGTGCTTTGCTGGCTTGCTAAAAAATATCTCTAGGCTCCAAAGCGCTCTCACAACTCATCCCTGCTCCCTACCCTTTTGGGAAGCAATTCTCAAAACTTGAGATTTATGGTCAGAGAGCTGATAGTGGCTATAAAGTTTTCTATTTTCTCTTTTCTTTAATATTAATGCAGAGAACGAGGCATTATCATTCATTATTTTAGTTCATGAGTATCCTGTGGGCTTGGCATACGGTTTCTGGGGATATGGCTTTCCGCGGTTTAATAAGGGAAATATGTGGATTTTGGCAACAGGCTTCTTTTCCATCAAAGATTTTTAGGCAGATTGTAGAAAATCCCCATCAGGAACAGAATTTTAGTATATATGCTATATCTAGGTTTGGTTTTAAAATTTAAAGTTTTATGAAATATTAACTCATCCTGAGCCCCCAAAGTAAAATATCATGAATTGGATATTCAGCCTACAATTATTGTTAGAAATTAGAATGCTAATACCTTTCCATTTTACTATTTTCAGAGATATACAATGTTTCCACCTGGCTTTATCTACATTAATGTGAGAAGTTTTAGTTTAGAGTTTAGCACTCCCTTTTGTACCCCCATCTTTAAAAACAAATAATGTCTCTGAATCATTAAAAAAAGAATATACTGTTTTTAATTTAAACTTGCCAAGTTTTTAGTAGCTTTAATATCTAGTTTCTAAAATAAATTTTCTGTTTCTAATTTCTTTTTCTTACAAAAATTTTTAAAGGTTAATTTTTCTCCTTAGGTACATGATCACAGGCTCTGACTAAAATCTGCATTGATGGACAGTTTCAGTGGGTCCTCAGCCTCAAATTCAGAACTTTTTGTTCTATGTTAGGCCTAATTTTTGAGGAACAAACCTAAACAGAGTAAAATAGAGGCCAAAGAAGTGAATAGGTACATTTTTCACTTTTAATAGATTGCTAAAGGTCTTGTTGTATACACTGGGAGCAATTCAGTTCACTAGGTTTGAGGCCATATGATGAATGCAGCAATGATTTAAATGAAGTTTAGTTCAGAATAATTATTGTCATAAAAGCAGCCTTTTGCTGAAGGCTTACTCAAGCCGTGACTGATAACTGCTCCCTAACACTTGTCTGATAATCATAATTCTAGTGATTTAGCATTTATTGCCACTTTACGATGTGCCAGGCACTGTATCAAGCACTTACCTGTTTTACTCATTGAATTCTCACCTGTGAGAGCGTAGCTGCTATTATTATATCCATTGTAAAGATGAGGAAACTGAGGATGAGAGGTTAAGTAACTTGCCCAAGATCATGTAGTTAGTAATAGAGTCATGATTTGAACCCACGCTGTTTGACTCCAAGCCTAAGCTGTTTATTCACTTGCTTCATAATAAACATTTTAAAAGAAATTAAAAGGAGACAGAATTCAAGTGCCCTTGGTGAGTCATTGTGCAAGCCCTACCTACACCCTGGAAGTTAAGGCAGATTCAGTTCTAAAAATGGCTAATGTGATGTATAGAGGGAAGATTCATTCCAACTTCTCCCTGAGATTCACATACTAGGAGGTATATGGGTTTTTAAAACAAAGTAGAGCTTTATTGAATGGTGTGTGGGGGCAGAACATGATGCCGTAATAAAATGTGTCATTCATTCTCCCTACTTCAATTTTGATGAAGACATTTAATGATTAGCAAGACTGTTGAAAGTATGTGTCTCTTTGGTTACCCGGAGTCATTTTTCAGAGTTTTAAACTCGATTAACAAAATCAATAGCACAGTGTAGGCACTGGGGAATATATTGCAAAACCTCCTGACCAGCTGTTTCAACCTCGCAGTGTGTTAATATGACATGTTGGGGTTTGCCTTATCTTGTCCTTAAGCAGCACGGCAGCTGCAAATTACTGTTTCCATTACTGTTATTAGCTGTAGATGCTGTTGCTGCTGCTGTTCTTTAAAATCCACCAGTTTTTCACAGACTTGGAGTTATTAACACTTTTGCAAATTCAAGAAAGAGGAGCGGAGAGTGTGTAGGAGAAGGGCTATTCTGAGAATTTATAACATTTAGAAATTTGAGAATGAAGTTCCAGAATTGCAGCAGCTGTGTGCATCACCCAGCTTTACACACAAGGACTCAGGGCACTGGTTCATGAGGGCGATCGCCAGAGTTGGGGAGATCCCCGGGCTGCCCTCCAGAGAACAAGCTTCACACAGCTCAGGTGGATTTCCTCTCTCACCTCCCTCCCCTCTCCTGACAAGGAGATCAGAACAACAAAGACTTTGGGATCAATGAAAAGAACAAGTCTGACTGAAATGGAATATTCTTGGAAAATAAAACTGGATAAATTGGGCCAGCTTATGGAGGGCCATTAATTCTCGTCTGAAGAATTTGGAGCTTATCAAATTCCAAAGGCAAAAGGCAGAAGTATGTTTTTGAAGGGGAAACTCATTTGGGCCTTATCATATAAATACATAGAAATAATTGGTTTTAGAGCTAGGTGCTGGCTGGTTATAGAATCATAGCTAGCAGGTAGTGAACACTTATCCATTCCACCTTTATATATATGGTCTCATCCCTATGTTATCACAGCAATGTGTTAGGCGGTATCCTTGTCCCCATTTTACAGATGAGGAAAGTGAAGTACAGGCAGGTCAAATAACTTGTCTAAAATCATATTGTTCATGTGTGATGGAGTCCAGAGTTGAGCTAAGGCATTCTGGCTCCAATGTTCACGCTCTTCGCTTTTTTCCATGTATGGCAAGTAGTGTTCAGAAGCTTATTCCATAAATAGTACTAGTGCTTATGAAGAAATTTTTCTAATCTCAGAGGTTGTAATACCCTTTACTTGAATTTCTGTTGTTTCTATATTCCCTTCAGCTTCTTTGCCATAGTTAGAGTTTTAATTTTTTTTGCATAAGCTTTTATGATGTTTTTATTAAGTTGAATTGCTAAATCAATAACATTTGCTGGATTATTAATTTAACCAAATAGCAGAATTTCTGACCTTTTGATACAATGTGTTAGTTATTATTAAAGTCCATTTTAGAAGATTTATTGCAGCTATTTCCTGAAATATTTATATTCAAATGCCGCATAAATCCATTTATTAAACTCTACTTGGGCTGTCAGTACTTGTGCATCATTAAATTTGTAGAAAATCCATAGTAGCTATAGAAGGATACACTTCAGTATCATGTATTATTTTCTCATTAGTCCACCCAACAGTACTTACTGAGCTGTGTTTACCCACCAGCCCGATGCAGCAGGCACCACAGAGCAGCAATAGAAAGTACTCAGTGTTAATCTCTGTCTTCCAGGAGCTCAGAGTCCAATGTGAGAAAAATAAATAATGGCAAAAAGAGAAATAAAGTAAATTACAGGATTGAGACTGTCCGCAAAAAAGAGAGAGAGAAAATTGCTTCAGGAGGAAGACGTTAAAGATGTGAAGTGCTGATCTGAGGGACAAGGTGGAATTCTGGTCTCAGGGCTTAATTCACTATCCTAACTTTAGTGACCTACCTGCAAAGGGCGGTAAAAATGCAGATTCTAAAAACCCGCTTCCAGAAAGTCTGATTCGTTAAATTTTATGAGGTTGCAGGAGGGACCTTCATTTTTAACGAGCTCTCCAGCAGTTTTTCTGGCAGGTGATCTTCCT
Organism: Equus przewalskii; assembly: GCF_037783145.1. Lineage (NCBI taxonomy): Eukaryota > Metazoa > Chordata > Mammalia > Perissodactyla > Equidae > Equus > Equus przewalskii. The sequence goes on from NC_091843.1 coordinate 62,744,954, forward strand.
ACCACACTTTGGGAAGATTGGCTAAAAGTGGGATAGATGAGTCAGTTGCAGACATGGAAGAAGTGGGGAGTAGAGGGTCTGAGTGAGTGGAACAGCAGCGTCGGTGTTGAGAAAAGGCAGTCTCTGTTCTGTGAATGTTTGTATAACCGAGGGAACCCTGGCGAGAGAGAGACCAAGCTAGTCTAAGATAAAGCCTAAGATAGACTGAGATTCTAGGAGTCAGCGCATTGACGATGGTCAGAACAAAACCTTCTGCCTCACCAAGCAAGTGTCTCATTTGCTTCATCCATAAATAAGCTAAAATTTCACCAGGCTAATTCAAACAAGAACCCCTTGTTACAAGAACAAAGGTAACCCTTTGGGATTTTTGTATTTCTTAAACAATTTTTTCTGACTTCTTGTTATGAAATGAATTCCCTTTACAAAGTGGTAAGCTGCATATTGAGGATAAGCATCAGAAAGCCACAAAAAAATAGAGAGGAAACAGGCAAGATATCAAGTGATAGGAAATATTCATTTTGGACCAACAGTTTAGAAGGAAAATGTGTACTTGAGGAGAAAGGAAAAAATAGTGAGGAGTTTCTGTAATATTCTATTTATGTACCATCAGGGTTTGGAAAGGTGCATTGAAGAAGGGGGTGCCTATTGTCTGTGACCTTTCGTGCTTGTCAGTTTATGTTTTCTTCTCCCCGATGTTTATTAGAGTCTGATAAAAAAGGAGTATATCTAAATGGAGCTATGATTTAGTTATGATTAAAGGTCAACAGTGATGTATATTTAACCGTTATTTACTTATATATTGAGTTAGACAGCAGTCATGTTTTTAACCATATAATATGTCCTGATTTCTAGAAAATAAGACCATTATTTAATTGGTTCCTTTTAAAAATATTATTAAGTTTAGAAAAGTAGATGAGATGAGGTTGAGGAGATCTAGTTCTTGACTCCATCGCTTATGAGGTGTGTTCATGTGGGCAGGAGGCTTCACTCCGCATCAAGGTTTCCGTGTATAAATGAGCTAAAGTGCTAGTTTAATAAATGGCGCTCTTAATATTGATATTTGAAAGGCAATTAGTTACTTTCCTAGTTTCTGTCAAAATTAATGGTAGCTTCTGTGACAAATTTTTATGGGCACTTTAAATTATACATTTGCATGTGTCAAAAATAGTTCCTATCATCAACTACTTTGAAGTACACTGGTGGTCAGAAATAGCTTACTGTCATTTACTCACAAGGGCATTTTTCTCACACTCTTTGCAGAATCAAATATGACCAAAATATGTTAAGTCAGTTCACGGTGGTTTATCTAGAATGTTCTACAATGTTGAAGATACAAAAATACCAGTGTGTCACTTAGAGAACCATTCTTTGGGTCACATCCAAGTCTGCAGTGGTCAGTTAAATTCGAACAAAATATTTTCCAGGGCTAACTAGAACACTGCTTTACCATTGGCAGGTTTTATGCACCTGTTTTTTCCCCATAGAGTCTCATACCTGAGAAACATGGAGAAGTGTTCTTTTCCTAAATTGAAAAACTCAGCTATAGTCTAAATGAAATGGGATAAATTATCTTTTTCACAATTATCCATTAAAGGGAGAATTAGAATTAATATTAATCACAGATGTTTCATCAAGTTTTATTATCAACCAGATTGACTGCCAAAGTGCTTTCTGGAAGACATTTCCTCTCCCTCCCCCACCTGCTACTGAGAACAAACTGTTACTATGGATCCTTAGATAAAGATTAATGGTTTTGGCAATTCATTTGAGGAAATCTGTATTTTATTGTACATTCCACTTTAGTTCAAGGTGTCACTGAAAAGCGTGGTTTGTCACTTCCCTGATAAAATTATATAGTGAAGACACTAGATAGTATAAGTCTTTCTACCGTCAGAAACAGATTAATCAATAAGCAGCCCAAAGTTGATATCACCCAACCCATATTTTTAAAAATTTTGGCAAGCCTTGTTTATAGATAAAATAAGCAAAATGCCTATCTAATCCTGGTATTTTAGCAGCTCTATTTTTACCCATCGCACTTAAATTACTTGAATATTCTTTTTCATTTTTTTTTTTACATTAGATAAATGGTATATCTCTTCATGATTCAATCTGAGCTATACAACCATCACAGTAATATTACTTTTCATTTTTATGTCAGCTCTCTTTCTGGAATAATTCATTACCAACTATGTGACCCTTAGAATAATTAGGAACATTTGATTCTTCCCTATACATTTGTGAAGTACACCAAAGATGAATACAATATTCATTAAGGTTCTCCACTTGTAAACAATATTTGTCAATTCCAGGTATCTTAAAGAAACAAAAAACAGAAACTTTCTCTGTATTAAAGAAATTGAGTCTTTTAACTAAAGACCTCAGGATAGACAGGAACCAAAGTAATGCTGGGGATCTAGAACATAGAAGCAAGTGGATAATTAGAATTATCTCCTCAAGACCTAGCCATTCGATTTTCTCAGCTCTAACACTTCTGCATTCTTTGTGTCACTCTACTCAGAATTCAAGTTCCTGGGAGAAGGAATTTGATTGGCATATATGGCTGTCCTTTGGAAAGAATAAAGAGAACCTTGATTGACAATACCACCAAGACTGCATGGAATAAGGAAAGAGGAGTTCTTCCAAGTTTTGGTTGTTGTTGTTTGGTTTTTAGCCTAAGGAAGATGGGCAGTGATGCTGAATAAGCAAAAACAACCACTGGCCAAAACAAGGTTGTATTTCATTGATGAGTAGTAGTGTAGAATATGTGGAATTGTTCAAAACAAAGAGAAAAATCTATGTAATAAATCCGTTAAGTGCAACCAGGACAGAGTATCAATTTAACATTCATATTTCTAGTTTGTTTTACAGTAATATTTTATCTTTGCCTAGTACTTTTTCAGGCTTTACTGTGTCCAACAAATTAAAGAATGTGACTCAGTTAGGGTTTCTCTCACATGTAATTGTTTTTCTCTCTTTTAATGGAGATAATATGAAAAAGCAGACTCCAGGCAAATAATGGAAAACATCATCTTTATTGATTTCCGGGTTTATTTCATTGACATCAACAAAATATAAGAAATGCAGCAAAATCGGTTAAGTCCCATTTCTGCCACTGCCCAACTCTAGTCAGATTTGGAATTAGTCATATAACTGAGTCTATTTCTTAAATGTAAAAATGAGGGGGTTGCACTAGATTGAGGATCCAGGGTAGTTCCAAGAAACAAGAAAATTATTAAGATGTTACAATTTCTGACATCAAATTTAAGTTAAGTTTGGAAAATTCAGGGTTAAATAAAGTGTTTCTCCCTTCCCCCAGTAAGACTTCTTAGGTCCTTAAATGTGATGTCGTGTATTGTAACTCTCTGAAGAGAGTGATACAATACGTACTATTCACTAAACTTAGCAGACTTTGGAATGCTTTTTTCATTGGAGCATCTTGAGGGATCTGGCTTCCATGGGATGAGGTTAGATTATTTATAAAATCCCATTTAGCTTTAAAATATACTCAGTATATACTTCTCCTAGTCATTGTAGGGGAGGAGGACATTTCCTCTCCCCAAATGTGGGTTCGTCTGGCGGGAGAACGAATTAAATTCACATGAGACAGAATAGCAAGAGAAAATTAAACAAAGCTTTATGAGGAACCATGGCCCGGGGCCTTTCTTCCCGAAGGAAGAAAGGGCACCGAAGAAGTGGGGGTGCACATAGTGATTATATACCCCCAAACAGGGTGTTTCACATGTGATTGAAATGTCCCTCCCACAATAGTCACAAGAGTGCCCTGTCGGCACAGTGCTTGATGGACACAGCAGGTAGTGGTCTGCTGTCTGGGTGGGCGTAGCAGGAGGCAAGTCTATCGTCTGGAGCTGAGCGGTCACAGGTGAGCGCAGCAATCAGTTCCTAGCCTAAGGAAAGATGCTTAATCCTTAAAGAAATGCCAACGTTGGGAGGGGGAGGGAAGTCAGTTACAGGAGGTTACCAGACTAGCACAATAAAATGCAGATTTAAGTCCTTGCCTTTGGTATTGATTAAGAGTTTTTGGAGAGTAGGTCATCTCCTTTCTTCTTCCTGGTCCAGAGAGGGAGGCACCTTTTACAGATAGAGATTTACCTTACAAATGTAAATGTGTTCTAAGGAAGGGCAAGTTCCATTCCTCAGAGCCTCCTTCCCTGTCTCAGTTTATCAAAAGCAATCAGCCTCAAATAATCCTGATGCCAAAGAGACATATCTTGGGGTGGCCAATTCCAGGTCTCCACATTATGAAAAATGGGAAATCCATTTTAATACCATTCATCACCCAGCCCTTTCTATCTAGTCAGCATAATCAGACTTTCTATATAGTTGAACCCACATCCTTGCATCTAATCCTCTTTTTGAAATGAGCAACAAATACAGGCTAGTTGTCTCTTCCTTCAAGGATTCATGTGTTTATAGTGAATTATACTGCTTACATTCCTCTGGCTGTTCCTATGAGAACTGTTTTAAGTTTAAATATAATTTTTGTCACTTTTCTGGAGTCTTATTTTAAATGTAGATCCAAAACATGAAAACAACACTTTAGATAGATCTGATAAATAAGTAGACCAGTAGGACACACATTCAATTTATAGTCTGCTGTGGGTTTTGTTTTCGCTGAGACATATCTATGTTTAGTCTGCCATTCTTCTATTCTTTATTGGTTTTACTGAACTTCATCCCAATTTAATGGACCGTTTCGCTAGTTGTCTTAGGGAGTAGTTAACGCCCCCCCCCCCCAAATAATTTTACTTATGAACTAATTCTCAAATCCATCTCACATCCTTTGATGAAAATATTAAGGAATACCTCAAGAATGACTATTCTGGAGGCTACAGGAAGACAAGCACTCACTAATATGCCTTCAAAGTTGGTCCTGAGCATTGACAATCTTATTTTTGCAATCAATAACTAGCCAGTTTTGCCCTCCACAGTACTACGCAATAGTCTTTTCAGTGGATATCTCATTGTTCTACATAAAGCCATCAAGCCACCTGCATAGCTGCTCCTGAGCATTGTCTCCACTGCACCCTCATGAATCCTCTGCTCACTCACAGGCCTGTGTGGAAAGCACCCTTAGTGCTTTGAATTGTTAGGTTCTGACTACTGGGCCCAAACGGTCCTCAAAGCCTTGACATCTTTGGATGCTACCCTAGGATGAAGCTCTACAGGGGCTCCTTGCACTGGTAATCCAAAAATGAATGATGAGGCATAGTCCTTACCCCTGTGATTCAATTCCTAGGGCGAACATGACCTGGGTATTCAGTAAATGGTTTTTAACTGCCTTGTGACCGGTACTCCCTTCAGATTAGCAAGTGGATCCAGATTGCCCAAAGGCCCTAATTGAACCTGCCCCTTGGAGGCTTTTAATGTCTTTGTGCCCAGGTTAGATGTAGAATTTAGCACCTTGGACTAGGTCCTTTGGTTCAAAGGACCCATCTGATACAGAGCCTCCAACCTCTATCTGTCAAACCCCTTGCTTCTTCCTTCAGAACAATGGTGTCAGTTTCAAATTTTGTATCTTACTCTCTCAAATGTAAGGTCCTGAGGGCATGCACTGTGTATCTCTTCTTTCTTACTGTATAGATAGTGGCACAATGAAGGGAAAGGGAGATGGATACAGTATGGAACAGCTACCTGTGTGAAAGTCCGTGGGATTCCACGAGCCCGCCAAGGCACAGACAGTGAGGATTTCTCCTCTCTGGAATTTTTGATCTGTGTAGACTTAGGGAAAATGACAAGGCAGACACTGCTAAATATTTTTAAAACTCTGCCTTCTGTTCTAGAGGAAGTTTTTAACTGAAATGGGGTAGAAAGAAATAATTGATGTTGATTTTGTCCCCTGGAGGAAATCTAAACAGGTCTATATCATTTTAAACAAGCATGACACATGAAAATTAGGATTTTACAAAAGATAAGTTGCAGAGTGATCATTCCATTTAGGGAAATGGATTCTTTTCAATAGCTCTAGAGCATTTTAAAAATGATTTGATTTCTAAAAATCTACATTTTTACAATTTACATTTACTTTTCAGGATCAAAATGGTTGCAAGGAGCAAAAGTAGTTGAAATTTTTGAAAAGATAACTCTAGATGAGTGGGAAGAACATTTCTTTGAGGGCGGGATGAAATTCTTAATACCCAAGAATCAAGATAAAATTTTAGAAACATCTTCCTTAGCAAGATGGCGGCGGCAGGGGGCTGGGGGGAAAGGGGTATGTGTGTGTTGTATTGCTGAGGGCGGGTTGTGGCAGCAGGTCCGGCCTTGCTGAAGTTGCACACATATAATCCAGTGTTATACTGTGCAGAGATTGGGGGCTGGTAGCTACTTATGAGAAATAACAGTTCTATAACTTCATTAGTTTTTTAAATTAGTGTCACAGACAGCTCCCACTTTTCACCACTGTGCTTTCTGGAAATAGAATCATAAAGCAGATAGTTGTAAAGTGCCTCCCATTTTCCTCCAGGAGTAATATCTTAATTGAGACTGTGTCTCTGACTATATATTTGAGAAAAAATAAATCATAACTATGACCAACCCTATGTCAGAGGCAAAGATGCAGTAGCCATAAGCTTCCACAGTTATTTAACATAGTAAAATTATACTCTTTTCTATAAAAGGGACATAAATGTATTATACACATTGATTTTACATGCACTCTAAAGAATATGTTCAGCAAATAAAAAGTTCAACTAAACTATTTCATAAATTTTAACAGAACTAGCTATACCATAAATTCATTAAATATTTAATTCCTAATAATTTGGTTCTTTGTATTTAAGAGGAGCGTTGGGGATGATTTCTTTGCCCTAGTTCTGTCCAAGATAGTTTGAGGGAACACTTCTCTTTTTTTTGATAAACATCGCTGGGCCAGATCAGCCTGTTCAGTATCCTTCTCCTGAGTAAGATGAACTTTGGCAGGTTATGTGGCCTCTCTGACATGCTGAAGCTCAGTTTCTTAAACATGTAAAATGAGGAGACTGAACTAGATGGTCCTGAAGGTTCACGACCTTGAGTTTTGTGATTCAGTGATTTAAGCTTGAAGGTTGGTGTAAGGATGCAAAAATGCTCAGTGTTTAGCTATTGATTATGATGGTGATGAGATTCGCCTCCAGGTCTGTCACCCCCTTATGCATTTTCAGGCCCATCAGGGCTCCTGCTGCTGAGCATTATGCCAAATAAAGGCCACCAGCAAAAACGTGCCCTCCTTCTTGGCCTTGATACTTGGCTGGTATTTTGCCATCATCTGCCCTCACCCTTCACAGGAATGCCTTGAAAATAACCACCAGGTTATGAGTAGAAGCTCTTTCAAAAGTACTTTAAAATCATTTTGTTTTATACAGATGTGTTTTAGTGCATCCTAATTCAATGTGGGGGTAAAAACCCACTCTATCTTGAAAAATAAGTCATTTATTCACATTTATAGCAGGCTTAAGGACCTACTTACATTGCAGGAAACTCACATGCCTGCTCAGTTATTGGCTTTTTTATTTTACTTTTTCTACTCCAAGCTTGTGATTTTGTGGGCATTTATGGTAGATCAGTGAGCAAACAAGCATTTTCTGGTGGTGACCTTGTCCTTCATTCATTTGTCTTTCCTTCCTTCATTCAACAGCTATTTATTGAATGTGTACCACTGGCCAGATAGTATTTTAGACTCTGTGAATACAGTGGAGAAAATAATAGGCAAAACCTCTGCTTTAATAGAACCTACACTCTACTGGGAAGTGGGGGGTGGGGGATAAACAAGCAACTAAATAAATATGAAATATGTCAGGTAGTTGGTAAATACCATGATGACAAAATAAAACAGTAAGAAGAATAGAGAATATAAAGGTAGGGAAATTGCTATTTTACATATAATGTATATTAAATATATATATAAATATATTTAAATATATATTTTATAGGGCAATTATCTATATAATTTTGTATAATATAGGGTGATCTATATAATTACATAGCATGAGAGAGAGAGAGAGAGTGTGTGTGTGTGTGTGTGAGAGAGAGAGAGAGAGAGAGATCAGGAAAGGACTTTCTAATAGTTAACACTTGAGGAGGGGCCTAAAGGAAGTAAGCCATGTGTCTATCTGTGTCTATCTGGCAAAAGGATTTTCCAGGCAGAGGGACAGAGAAACGCTAAGGGCCTGAGGAGAGTTGCATGCCCACAGGCTGGAGCAGGATGAATGGGAGGAGAGCTCTGTAAATGCATGAGTGTGATGGATTAGGGGGTAGGATCATGGTGGACCATGTAAGGATTCAGGATTTCACTTTGAATGAGGTGGGAGTCCTTGCAGGGTTTTGAGTGCAGGAGTAATGTGCTCTAACTTAGGTTCTACCAGGATCACTCTTGACTCTTGTCCCTTTGTCCAGAGTGGAGCAGAATCCTTAGTTTCCCTGGCTGGATGGGATCCTTTGGATTCAGTCTATTAAGGAGAAGAATGTTTGGAAATAGATGGTGCAGAAAAATGTTACATGTGCTGTTGAGTAGAACATTCATGGATCAAATACCTACATTGCAAGAGAAAAAGAAAAAGTAGAAAGACACAGTCACCCATGGTCCACCTTATTAATGAACCCATATCTTTATTGAATTTAGGGTAAAAAATAGTGAATCTGCTGCATCTGTTATTTTCTGAGGCATCAGGAAAGGCTGTTGTCTATATGTAAATAGGCAAGTGGCTTGGGCTCAGCAGGCCCCTCCCCCAGACAGAGCCCTCTCAGTTGGGTTTTGGATAAGAGGAGTTTCTGCTTTACATGTTAATTTTGGTTCCTATGGCACAACTTTGTCAGCTAATTTACTTCTCCTCAAGGCCAAAGCTAAGGCACCACAGGGGTGGGAGCAGGCAAGAGCTGCCCAAATCCCAGGGGATGCCATGAGGTCAGAGACAGCAATGCCAGGCTGAGAAATTGCTCCTTTCACGGAGGAGTATATACTAATGACGCTGCCAACTTTCCCGGTTTTCTTTCTGGAACTTTGGGTTACTGTGTTTTGTTTCATATTTCCTCCTACAGGGGTACATACGGGTACTTAGGAGTACATCAGTTTCAGTAATATGATATTAAAAGGCTTTTTCTTGACATGCACCTGATTAGGAAATATGCAGAGGGCATGTCTCTGCAGGCAAAACCTCCACTCGGTTTTCTTCCAGAAATCTACTGCTTAGATTGCACAGTCACATTCTACCAAGTTTTAACCTACCCCCAGACTTTTTTGGAAGAACTTTTAAGAGCTTCTGGGAAATTATGAAACAAATATTTGAAGTAGGGTAGTCATGAAGAAAAATATGATTTATGCTCTAAACTGAGGTTGTATAGTTTTGGCATCAGAAAGACTTGGATTTGAGTATCCGTTCTGCCATTCGCTAGCTACGTCTGTCATTGGCTAACTACTTGTCCCTGTAAGCCTCAGTTTCCTCATCTCTGAAATGAGGATAATACCTGCCTTGCAGAACTGTTCTGAAGATTAAATTTAATAAACCTGGCACAGTGCCTGGTGCATAGAAATAGTAGATAAATGGCAGCTATTATAATAATAATATTCTTATGCATCCTGAAATGAAGTTCCCTCCCACCAAGCTCTATATCAATTAAGAAACAATTTCATGTTTCTAATTTGTATTTGGTCAAGTTAAACAGAGAAAAAGAAACATTATGGAGAAATAATATTCTAGAGTAATTGGTGCCAAAAGAATCTTAAAATAAAAATATAGGTCTTGTTATTAATCCCTTAAAACAATCATTTGTAACCATTCTGCGACAGATTTATTGACTACAGCATTCATTTAGAAATGCTAAACTAATGAGAACTTGGCCATTAGTTGTGATAATGGTCTATCATTTCGAGCTTGAACCATGTGTACTTATTTGGCCTCATTTCAAAATAGTAAATTATTTCAAACTCATTTCATTTCTTGAAAATGCCCTTATGATTTAGGTCATGCTTTGGAATATATGAGTAGTAGTCCTGTAATCCATCATCCGAAATAAACTATATCATTCTGGGCTATTTTAAGATTGAGAAACTTCAAACATATTTTCAGAAATTGCATGAAGGGGTTACAGAGGCTTCTCAAGCCTCTAATTTATCTTTTCATGCCTATGTTTGATTGTTATTCCATATTAAGGTTTATTTTCCTTTTAAAATAGCTCTGCACAAAGAGAATATACTGCTAAATAGTACTGCAAGGGAATGTTTACAGATGCAAATGACTTCTATTTAAGGAGCTCATGATTAAAATGAAAGAATGTGGCACTAGAAAGCATGTGAATAACCTTTGAAAAATCTCACAATAGAACTGAATATGGGATATTTATAATCTAGGATTACAGCTATAACGGTATGTGTGAATATGTATATTAAATATGCTGCAAAGGGCCTCAAATTGAAACTTGTTAGTCTAATTTTACTTTTCTTTAATTTTGATAAACCAACTGTTTTATTCTGGAGAAACTGTAATATGGAATGATCTAGAAGGCCAGTACACTAGAAGGAAATAGTGTTACATTTGCCTGCAACAAGTGAGCCAGTTTCCACAATTCCGTCCTTCTGATAAAGACAAGATATTTTTCTGATATTTCTGCACTGGGCCATTTTAATCTCTAATAGATGCTTTGAGGCTCAAAGTATATTTCATTATTTCATTTTTTTATTGCTCACAGAGCAGGCTGCTAATAAAGTCAGAAGAAAGCTATGATCATTGGCAGACATATTTTTTTTCAATCTATTTGTACCCAGAGAAGATCTGCTCTTTGGTTTCTTGTTTTCAAGACTAACCTTCTGGGGTCACGCAAGAGATCAGGACACGTCCTGTGTCTCATTTTGGTGGAAATCATGTCTTTTGCTCTTGGGTGCAGTAGGCAGTCCCGGCTCCTGCCCCGAGTATGAGTTCTTGAGAATGGCTTGGTTCAGGCCCTGGCTGTACAGGAGAACTAATGAACATGTCATGCGCGTCTCGAGTTTTCCAGTCTCTGGCACAGCTGTGGCACTTTCCCCCCCTGCTGCGAGGCACAGCACGCTGGCCATTTGTTGGCAAGTTCATATTTCACACTGCAGGGAATTGAAATGATTGAACAGACAGAAGAAGAGTTTTATTTGCAGTAGCCTACGTATCCCCAGACTCTGATTTGGCATAAAACATCTGCTTCATGATCTGCTTCAAGGCCAGTTCCTTTCCTCCAACAAAGGTTACGACTTCAGGCAAGCTGTGCTTCCACTGGCAGGAGGAAATTTGCCCGGAGACTTGATTTAGTCAGAATCAAAGCATGCTGCCACAGAATTTCTTTTTTCAATTATCTCCGAAGAGGCAGCCAGACTTTAAATGTATCAGTATAATAAATGCAATGAAATAAGGCAGACACTCCTTTCCCCTGTTGCTCTCACGGGGAGGTGCATATACAGTGTGCATCCACACCCAGAAGCCGGAGAGACTTACCTAGCTGTCGACACACATATCTTGGCAACGGCACATCGCAGGTATGGCCTTTGGATGTGTTTCGCCCTATCAACTTGATAAATAAGTGCATGCATTGGTTTTACCTGGAGTGTTTACATCTTTTAGATTATAAAAGCAAATTGGCATGATGCTGAGTGTAATTATTACTATTTTTCATAGTGAGGAAGCATCATACAGCCTTTATTTTGTGGTTTGGTCCTAATTACTAATTATATTTACCCGCATGATTTTGTCATGCACAGTCATATTTTTTGTACAAGACAGCCCTCACTAGCCTTACAGACATATATACAAAATTAAATTCTGGCATTTTATTATACTAGAGCAATTAGATGCCATCCTCGTAATGAGAAACATGACATCTTCATCGCTCTCCGCTATATTTTCGTGTTGTTTTAATGCAGACATTTACCAGAATTGAATACAGTCTTCCTCCTACACACACACACACACACACACACACACACACACACACACCCTTAATTGAATATCTGCATATCTCCAAGGAGTCCTCTGGGTGAAACCATGTATTCATCTTCTTTAGTTCTTAGGCCACTTTGGTTTAAGAGTAAGAACTGTTGCTTTTATGAAGTGCCTTTTTCTATAAAGTCAAAACCTCACAGCAGTGCACAGAAAGCCGATGGTATAAAGGAGCTAAGTAGAGTCTTTAATAGAGAGAGCTGGGTTGTAAGTGTTTTTGTTCCTACGGAGCAGATAGATTTGGCTCCATCTGTTCCATATTCATAACAAAGGAGCGCACTTACAGGAGGGCCAACTTCCCCGGAGCCGCCTGGTAATGATCTTTTCACCAGAATGAAAGCATCTGAGCCCAGTGGCTTGGCCCTGCGAAAAGCAGCTAGCAGGATTGCCCTTCAGAACCCGGATTTCCTTGTAACTGAGGTTGACATAAATTTTCCCAATATATAGAATGAAAAAAATCGACTGATTTCTCATCTCCCTGCCGCACTGTGTAGTTGGGAAGTTCAAAATGTATAAATTTTACCGCCTCCTACAACCGCAAAAGATTTGTAATTAGATAGTTTGGGGGGAAGTTTGCACTTGAAGTAGCTTAAGGTTTCACAGGGAAAGGCTGTTCTTCAAACTTTTAAGTTGTTTCTATTCAGCCTTTTTAATCTTTTTAAAACTGGGGTTAATGAATAGAAATATGAGTTACACCAAATAAGGAAAAACCCCTGTTGAGTTTTGTAATTAGCAAACTTAAAGCTAATTTCAACTGAGACCTCTTAGATTAAAAAGAGAAGTTGACCCAAGAGTGTGTACTTTTTCTTCCACTAAGCAGAAAAAAAATAGAATGAACTTTTTCCCCAAAATGCCAAGCTGTACAAAAAAACTTCCTATTTATATGACATGTAGAGTCAGCATCAAAATGTAAATAGTTCCTTAGAACTTTAAATAGCACATTGGTATTAGTATCATGGCTAGTGGATAGAATGCTTTCATTTATATGCTAGCTTCACAAACTTCTTAAGAAATAGGAACATATTTTGAAGTATAGTTATCCTTTTCTCCATTCTGTCGACTTTTAAAGTACTAGAAACTCCTGAAAAATACATCATTGGTTTATTTAATGTACTTCATGTTAAAGTTATAAATGTAATTTATCAACCTTTTATTATCCATCTTGGTATCATCTGTGCATTATTTGCTTGCTAAACTAAGGTTTCTAGCAAGTCAAATAGTAAACAAATCTCTCAAAAAGTTTGCTGCAGCAATAAAATGGGCAAAGTTTTCATCTAGCTATGAGATTGCTCTGCATTTTAGAAAGAGGAAATATAAAAGTAATATTTGTAGAGAGTGAAAAACATAGCCGATCAACCTATGAAGATCTCAGGTTCTTAGAATATCTTGGCCTCTTGGGTTATTTTTTGTAATATATGGACCAAAATGCTTCTGGCTTATTCAGTTTTTACTTCATTCATTTACTCATTCCTTCAAAAATATTTTTTGTGTGCCTACTTTGTACCAAGCACTATGCTAGGTTTTAGAAACACCGTGGAGAATTAAAAAAAAATGGTTCCTGCTTCTGAAGCTTACAGTTTAATTGGGAACTAGACAATAAACTAGGAAACAAACAAATTTCTAACTGCCAGTTATACTAGGACCTATAAAAGGGGCTAGATGAGGTGACAGAGAAACATGGAGAGTAGAGGATGACAGCTTTCAATCGGGTGATCATGGAAGGCCTCTCTCAGGAGGCAGCATTTGAGCCGTGACCTGAAAGGAAGTATCAGTATGAATTTTTGGTGCACAGAGGATAGTTTTTGTCCATAAGAAAGATTATTTAAAGGGTTAGTTTGGATTTAAAATTTTATATTTGACTTATTAAAGTAACACATTAAAAAATAATTCTTTAAAATTTCAAATTTAGCCTATTCAAATTAGTTTATACATCTTATTATTCTCTATATAAGACTAGTAAGTTTAAATATTTGGCTCCATTTACCTGGTTAATTAAACTTCTTTAACCATTAAAGATTTAATACATTCTCTTTCCATTTTAGGTACTTAAACTGTTGGACTCTAAAACCTTCCCAAGTACTTAAATAATTCTTATCATCATAATAAACTTAAAAATACGATGAAGTTTTAGTTCTCTTAAATGTTTTTAAACTGTATGTAAAACTAAGATTTCACTTAGTCACAAATCTAAATCAGTTGTTCATGACATATTTTAAATTGGAATTACATATCCAATCTGTTACTCTAAATGGCCAAAGTTTTCCTACAATTTAAAAATATTAAAGTACCAGCTTCTCAGATGCTTTCTTAACCCCCCAAATACTAGCTTTATGGTTTTTGATTGTCTTAAAAATGCCTATATGTACTTAGGTTTTCAACTCAGCTGTGGCTAAAGGACAGTTAGATCCCTGAACACAATTTTGGGGTTAGGTTCTCATTTAATGTTGGAGGTACCTTAACTTGCCAAGCCTTCTTAATGACTTGAGGATTTCAGCCAAGATGGCTTCCCTCTTACCTCTGATCATGATGTGTCACTTTTCTATCCCTACTTAAAGAAGCTCGTGGTCACCCGCATTCCACCATCACCTTGACTTTATCCTCCTGTTTACTGGAGGAGCCTGCTCATCATACACAGGCTGATCATTTGAAGTGATTCTGCATATCTTTGGCTCTAAAGATGTCCACATTCCTTTCATTTACTTCTTATCTCTTGGACCACACACTCACAGATAGGAAAATCAAACCTGCTTGAATTTTGTATGCGTCTCCGGGCTTCTTTGGCTATTAGGTCACAGTTTCTGAGGTCATTCCATAAGAAGGAGCCAGCAGAGAGAGGAGAGGAGTCTTCCAGAAAAGGGGATTTTTTTTTTCTTTTTTAATTTCCTTGACTCTTCTCTTCATATTTCTTTTTTATTCTAATCCTGAGTCTTCATTCATGTTTGGTCTACAAATCACTTTGAGGCTACACAGATTTTGTTACCTTTAGCCTCCTTCTTCAAATCTTTATTGAACATATGTTATGAACAAAAAAGCAGTGAACTCCCCAGAACTGAGAACCCAGCACGTCTCCTGCCCGCAGAGAATTCACGACTCTAGTAGAGACGTGATGTAACAGCCAGCACTGAGACCAAACAGAATGGGGTACGTGCTATTAAGGGGATAGGAACAGGTCTACGTAAGGACCCAGAAGAGGATTTTTGTGTTGGAGAAATGGGGAAATATCTCAAGTGTCCAGGGGGAGCTGGATTTTGAGAGGTCACGCAAAGGAAAGGTCACACAAGAAAAGGAAGACGAGGAGGTTCTGGGAGGAGATGATGTTTAGCTATTAATGTTGATTAAAGGAAGGAAAAGAGCGGGAGAGAGAAAGAAATCAAAGTTGGGGCAGATTATGAGACACTCTGGCTGCTGTTCTACAGGGTGATGCCCTGCAATGCACAGCTGTTAACTTTACTGGAAATGGTCCTACTCAGAGACAACCAGGGCA
This sequence comes from Equus przewalskii, assembly GCF_037783145.1. Lineage (NCBI taxonomy): Eukaryota > Metazoa > Chordata > Mammalia > Perissodactyla > Equidae > Equus > Equus przewalskii. The sequence continues at coordinate 62,760,392 of NC_091843.1, forward strand.
AACTAGAATTTAGTCCCTATCATTAGCTTTGATTTTATGAGATCTTTCAACATAAAACTTCATGAAGGAAAGCACTTTGGGTGTGAAACAAAATGTACAATCCTGGTACCTGAATGACTCCGTCCTTGGTAGAACTTAGCCTTCTAAAGAGAGAACATTAATTTGTTCAGGCCTCTAGGGTCCCATTAGGGCCCTGCTGCCCAAATGAATGGCTTCTCCTGCCCAGATACTTATCTTACCTCCAGAAATGGCAGACACTGGATAGCAGGTGGCCCACTGACTTAGAAAAACAACCAAAGAAATAATTGATTTGTGTAAATAGATATTTACCCAAATATGATGCAAAAGAATACTGAAGACACGAATAGGAACCATTTGCAGCAGCATAATATCCATGGACTGGTATGGGTATGGAGCAGTGTTTGCATCCACCTCTGTGCTGGTTTTATTTGCTGCCATTGCTGTGGAACAGTGTTTACAGCTGCAAAGGCAGTCTCAATGCCCAGCCTGGTTGCTTTTCTGCAGGATTTATGTCCTCGTCTTTGGTTAGTGTCCCTTTAATATAAGAGCATGCTCACACTCTTAAAATGGATTGAAAAAAGAACTCACAGAATCTTAGCATGGTTTCCAAAAGGAATAAGGTCTTTCAGTGCCCCTTCTAATTTTCTAAACTCTCACCCCAGCTTCAGTGCACTTCTGCACATAAACTCCTTTACCCTGAACCCCCCCCGCCCACCCCAAAACTATGTTAGAATCCAGTTTTTCTAATTTAGGCTAGAAATAAAGTGTCAGTTTGTCCCCCATGTTTTCCGTAGGACTCATAAATAACTTTTTATCACGACTATCTATAACCTGACCCCTCCCCCTCCTATAAATTCGTACTCAGACCTAGAGACTGCTTCCTTAGGGAAACTGCATTGCAGAGGGAGCAATGCGGACAGAGCTGATGGTGTCAATCTGTGGAGGAGTGAAATGATATTCTAGATCTATAGGGGCCTGTTACCTGGGTGTCCAGGTGCAATATAAAAGTTTACAGCTCCTCTCCAGTAGGTCATACTTAAATTTTCTTCCAGAGGGAAAGGCTCACAGGGAAACCAAGGCCTAGCTGGGCTAAATAGCTGACTGAAAAGCACAGAATAAGTCAGAATGGGTGAACCAGGGAGAAAATTCAGACCATCATCATGCATGCGCTCAAACCACTAAACCGTCTCTCTTCCAAGGCCCCTCACCAAAGAGGATAGGGATGAAGGTGGCTGTGAAACGTTCAAGGAAATATTAACTCTTTTCTAGGAGTTCTTTGAATTGTATTAACGTGATGATTATTAATAATTTACTGTCATGCTACATTAGTGCTATATGATAACAACATTGTTTCTGTTAAACGGTACAAATGAGTAATGGGATTTGTGGCTTTCGTTGCTTACCAGTTCACTGTCACCCCAATAGCGTATCACAGAGGTGCTACAAGGAGCCTGTGGAGAAGAAGCAACGAGTTCCTCTCTGGGATTCTAGGAATTCTGCCTTTTGTCTGAGTTTTTCTTTTGGTGGTTATTACCTTGACTATGTGGCTTCTGGCTGAAGAAGAGTTTTTATAAGTGAATTGTTCTGCTCATCTGTTTTTCTTTGTCAAATTATACCTATCTGGTATAGCATGTGAAATTCACCAAAATCACCACAAACAAGAGAAAGAATTATCTGACCTTAACAGCATGGGACAGTCATTTCAGAAATGTGGCCTCAGGCAAGCTCAGGTCTCAGAAAATAGTTACAACTCTAGTTTATAATAGGAAACTTATTTTTTCCTAACTGTTCAAAGATGTTCAGTGACTTCTTTAAAAAAATAGTAAAATATCCAATAGAAGTTAATTATATTTCCTCATGTTTAGGGTTTTGTTAACAATTAAAATGATATCTAAATGTTATCTTGCTTTCCGTGACTATGTGGACTGGATTTCTCCAGTCACATCATAGAAGAAGGAGATAAAGTCTAGATTTAGAACCTGAGATTTAAGCTGACTAAATTTTCCTTAAAAAGAATTAGAAATGCTTCTTATAGAGGAGATTTTAAAAGCATTCTCTGAAAGCCAGGTTATTTTTTTTGGTCATGCCTTAATATCAAAGATATCAAAGTATATGGGACATAACATACTCTTCTTCAGTAAGCAGTGGAAACAAGTTTGTTGTCACTGAGCTTTAAAAAGCAAGTAAGTTTGCCCACACTTCAAATAAATGTATACAAAAGCATGATAATGTCCTATTTGTTTATTCCTAGAAATCAGTGGAAAGAAACTTGTCCTCAGCCATTCATTTGAGGTTGCTAAGAAAAAGTCATTGATCTACTCAGGCTCAGCTGCTGGAATTTAAATAATACTTGTTAGTATTTGCAGTGAGAACTTTGCCTGAGGGGGTAGAGAGATGGGGCAAGGGGGAGCAATGGGTGCGATGGGCGGCACCTCCTATTTTCTCTTTTGTCTGAGGCTACACAGCTGGAACTTATTTTTACTTTCCTCGCTCTGAACTTGACTCTAATTATTTGTCCCTGTTATAGTTCCCTGGTGTTGAAACCAAGTTTTAACTTGTAGAGTACGTTGTTGTACGCTTATTATAAGGTGGGAAACACACCCCTCTTCCTTTTCTAGTTTTTTTTTAAAGAAACACCCCCAGAGCCCTATCAAAGTCTGTAATATTCACATGGTATTTTAAATTTCTGCACAGCTTCCACCTTTACTTAGTAACCTTGTTTCCAGGTTTTACATCTGGGGCTTTGACCTTAACTTGCCAGTAATTTATATCTTGAGACTCTGAAATGTGTGGCAAGTGTGTGGCAAGTGTAGCCAGCTCCTGTGGTTGCTCTTAGGATGTAAGCTTGATAAACCCCGGGGTCAAGAGCACACTATTAAAACATGCGACTTTTAAATCTCAAAAGGTAGAATGGTGAGATGTATTCCATCATAACTGGTGGTTTTGTTATTAATATGAAAATTAGCTGTTGTGCTCCTTTTAAAAAAAGGCAGATAGCCACTTGCAAATTGTTGCTGGAATAGTCTTTCCTAACAAGAGGGCTGACTTTTGTTTTAAGACTTTTTTTGAAGGTCTGGTAACCATTTTCCAACAAGTCCATATGGCTTTGGTTAATCTCTATCCTATTCCCACCACCACTTTTGTTCCCCACCCCCTACCCACATATACAAAATAGATTTTATTGATTCATTAAATTCTAGAAGATATTTTCAGTAGTACCATTTCTTTTAATGGACTTTACTTTCTCAGCATTTATTGTGAAAGGAATATTAATGCTTAATTCTACAGTCACCTGTCTAATTTGCATATATCTGTGTTGTATGTTAAACCACATGGAAACCAACACAGGAAAGCTGGGCTCTGCTAACAACTAATAGCCTATCTTTTCTTGTGACTTGCACAAATTGAGAAATATTGCCTCTGGCAAACATAATGGAAAACTGCATTTTTAATGCTCCCACACACACTCATTTCTTTAGAAAGAAGAAAGTGACTGACTATTCTTAAAAATAAAACTTTCCAAAGTACCCAGATTGACAAGGGACACAGAAAAAGAGAAGGATTTTGGCTTTTGGAATGAAGATTTGGGGATGAATAAGGTTAGGCAGAGGTGTTAAATTTGACTAGTGAGTACAGCATTGGGCCTAAAAGTGCGAAAAAAATATTAATACGAGAGTCTCTTGCCTCTCCTGCTAAACTTACAGTTCTTCATGAAGAAGAAGTTTTGTTACCTTGATTACTTTTGAGTTGCTTGAAGTCTCATAATGTTTGTATTTAATTTGATAGTCTGTGTGAAAGATAATTGATGGGAGTTTTTTGATACAAAGAGAAGGTTTGACTTATTATTAAAGTCCTTTATTTGAGGTGTTTTTAAGCTCACTTTTATATTCTATTTCTCATATCTGAGGAAAGGATTCCCTCTTATGATTTAAGTTTACATTTCATATCAGAGCTCATTTCGGTTCACCCAGCAATTTGGAGTTAAAGTGAGACATCACGCTAATTGCAAGGAACAGCACAGGTTGGCTACATTAGCAAAAACAAACTAAGTGGCATGGGAAGGAAAATGAAAAACAGTTTCTAAATGCTGGAGTGAAAACAAATAGATACGTCTTGTGGTATTTCTTTAGCAGCAGTTTATAATTACCTCTCTTCAAGGCTTGTTTTAAGTGGACTGTAACAGTAGCTTGAAAAGTAAACTAGTAAGGGATCCAGTTGTTTAGACATGGCAGCAGAGTAAGGAAGGAGCCGCTCTGTGGGAGCAAGGGCAGGCAGTCCTTTAGCGGAATCCGCTCCAGTGCCTTAGGCCTTAGGTCTGAAGTTGGCTGTCGGAAGCCTTTGACTACACAGAGTTGTTTGTATCCAGCATTGTGTCAATTAGCTCTTGAGTAACAAATGCCCTCAAACTTTGTGGCTAAGACAAAATTTATTATTTCACAGTTTCCCTGGGTCAGGAATCCAGGGGCAGCTTGACTGGGTCCTCTGGGTCTGAGTCTCTCACAAGGCGACAGTTATTTCAAGGCTCAGCTGAGAAGAAGAATTTACTTTCTAGCTCACTCATGTGATTGTTAGCCCGATTCAGTTCTTTGTGGCATCAGTTCCTTGCGCTCTCTTGGCTGGAAGTCTCCCTCAGTTCCTTGCCACGTGGGCCTCTCCACTGAGAATCTCACAATGTGGCATCTTGCATCATGAGCAGGAGAGAGAGAGCTAGCAAGGAAGAAATCACAGCCTTTTACAACATAGTCACAGAAGTGACATCCCATCACATTTTCTGTAGTCTCCTTGTTAGAAGCAGGAAACTGGGCCCAGCCCACTCACAAGGAGAGGGGCACACACAAAGGCACGCATACAAGGAGGTGGACATCATTGAAACCAGGTCAGAAGCTGCCTACCACAAGCATGGTGTCAGTATTCCCTTGCCACGTCCAACTGATAGGCCTGTAGTGAATTGTGACATGAGTATTACGTGTATTGGCAATGCTAAATGTAGCTTTTGAAAGTACTGATACAGGGGCACTGAATGTGGTCCCCTTTACGTATCAGATTGGCTGGTAAGTGCTGAATGGTGCTCACCTGAGCCCCGGGAGACCAAGGAAGCAGGTTTTCAGGAATGGCTGAAGGTAGGGCCTCTGCCTGAGGTCATGGAACAAAGTGAAGATTAGCAGCCTTCGTGGCCTTATTGGCATGATACTCTAAACACAGAGAACCAGAGGGCCCCTGATTATATTTCATTATGTGTTGTAAGGTTTTGATTGGTACCTTGCAGATCATTAGGGGGAAGGGACCCTATGGGTTGATTTATAAAGTTGCTATTAAGATCATGGAATGGGAGGTTGTGCTTGTTTTAATGGTCCCCACACCCCTACTCCCAATTTCCTGACTCCAAACGTACATTTTCAGCAATAAACCAAGTAGAAGGATATGAATTTGGATTATGTGACAAATGTTTAAAACATGAGTTGAATTTCTCATTTTACTTTGACAAATTCTTTTAGAAAATCCATGTATTTTTATAGCAAGTGTTCAGATCTAAGTTTTCTTTACCTCTTGCAGGTTAATTCCTCTTTTTGGTTGCTAAAGCTGCGATTTGGGAACTTAGGAATGAAATGTTTTAATTCTTTTGTCCCAGTTGCTATTGGTTGGCTTCCAGAGGACCTGTAAAGCCTTGATAAAATTCCCTCTGATAAACATGTCTGGGACACCCTCACGCTCCCAGACACAGCTGACTCTGTACCCAAAGCTGTGCTGGCCAATTCTTGCAGACCTTGGTGATCACATGGGTTCTTCCTGGTGCCCTAAACTGTGGTACATATTTATGCCCCCAGCTGGAGTTAAGCATAGTACGAGGACAGGAAATTCGTCTTGTACATCTTTGCATCCACAGCACCTAATAGGGTAGCTGGCACATAGTAGGAATTTTGAAAGCATTTGAATGGATGGGTGAAGCTGCAGTAATATATAATACATCTTAGTGATTATTCACCATCAGTTTTCATATGTTCAAGATTAATTTTCTAAAAGCAGCATGAGAACTTGTATATAAATTTTGTTTTAACTAAGATAAAGATAGTGTTGGTCATTATAAAGTGATGTGTCTCTAGAATCATGGGGATTAATAGTGTCTACCTCCTGACAAAAGCCAGGCACATTTTTAAATTTTTACTCCCTCATGTCTATCTTCAATTATTTTGCTCATAATTGATCCTAAAAGGATTTTCTTCATCAATTTACTTGTGTGAATATTACATTTTTCAACTCCTGTGTTATTGTGTGTTTTTAATGCTCAATTCTCTGCTTTTTGTTTGCTTGTGACTAGTAAAGCACTTTTATATTACCTTATATCTTCAAATATTACTAATAATTGTCGCTATTTGTAAGTGGCCTAAAGACGTCCTACATTTGTCAGCTAAGGGATTGTAGGGTTAAGAAACCCAGAACATAATGTAGAATAAAGCCACACACTCACTTTTTTAAACAAACCTTGCATAAAAAATTGAGTTTTTCCTGATATATAAAAAGTTTTTATGCTTTTTGATTTTATTTTTGTTTTTCAACATAACAGGTAAGGAACTCATGTTATACTGACCTAGCAAGGTACACCCTCTCAGATTGGTTAAGCATTTACTTCATGAGCTCAGGTCAGAGGTTGTGGAATCAACTGATGTAACGTCATCTGCATAGTGTACTCACATTATATGGTTATAGTCTTTGTTCATTAATTTTTCTAAGGATTAGAGTATGGTAGTCAAACAATATCATAAGGTGTCAGTCATGTTATCATTGTTACGGCTTTTCTGGTGATAGGAGATGAGGAAGTAATGGAGAAGTTTGATGGGGAAGAGAGGTTTTTATTTTATGTAAATAGAAGCACATTTTGTATTCTTAATGCACAGAAGAATGTAACTCACCCAGTAGCTAAGGCTACTTGTCCCTCTTTGAGAACTGGCGAGTGAACTCTCTTCAGTTTTTCCTGGACAGCTTATCTTTTGTTGCTGTTTAGTTATTCCAGTGTGCCCTACAATGATTTTTATGTCCTGGATTTATACGATTTCTCCTGCATGTAAATCTGAAAGACCTGTACTACAAACTCCAAGAAGTTCCCACAGTAAAACAATTAAACATTAGGTCCTACCTTGAGCCTGTCACATCTTGCTGTCTCATTGGGAAAATCAGTTATTACATGTGGCAAATCAGGGCCACGAGGCTCATAGTGAGTTCATCTCAGCTCAGATATCCATAGAACAGCAGTGTGAATATCCGTGTGTCACCTTTTCACACCACCTCTCGTGAATAAGACAAAAACTATCTCAAGAACTTAGGTTTTTCTAATGAATTGGAGTCACCTGCGTGCACTGTGTTTGTGACATGCACATTTGCAGTTGGGGTCCACAGGAAGAACCATTTCCTGGATCAAACCACAGAGTGCAAATACTGTGCCCTAAGTAACACACTAGTTACTGTAAATGTCAGGAGAGGGAGTTTTTCCGACTTTGATTTAATGAAAGCCTACAGCCAAGCCAGCTGTTAGCACTTCTTAACTGCTTGTCAGAGCGAACAGGGGACATGGGGAGGGCCGAAAACATCTTTTCTGTATACTTTTGTCCTAGAATTAAAAGAGTTTTCAACAGGTGTTGAATAGCGACACTAGGGGTCCTTTACAGCTTGATGTCTTTTAGGTGGTGAATTTCTAAGTTTTCCTCCAGGACGTGGATATGGAGTTACATGAGGAGATCCGTGTAAAATTAGTTTGGAATTTGCATCTCGAATCCGCTCACTTGCAAAATAAGCGTTTTAGTTTTCTGGGCTCCCCATGAAGAATCATAAAAGACAAAAATAAAAAAGAGGGAAGGCACACCAAACATCAGTCCTCTCTCCGTCACTGAGGATATTACCAAACTAATTGTAAGCCATGTGTGTTTTGATTGATGTCATCTGCTTTTTCTGAACAAAGAAACCACTTGAAGCAAACACATAAGGAGGAAAGTATGCAAGCACTCATTTCTGTAATTTTTGTCATTTCTAGAATGCATTAGTAAACATATGTGACTGTTAAGGGTCTTACCACCCTTGGAAATCCCTTTGACATTATGCTGTGTGCACTGAGGAGAGATAATCTTACAAATGCAGGGAAAGTTTACAGCCTTATTATCTTGAAGAGGAGAAGAAAGTTTCTTCCTCAAATGATTTATAACTTGAAACATGTTGTCATGTTTTGGTAAGCCCACTTTATTAATTCCATCCTTCTCTGTGGCAAATTTTTAAAAATAAATGTACCATTGCAACATAGTACTTTCTCAATAGCATATTGTACTTATAATAGCATGAGGGAAGTTGCTGGGCTCAGTTTAGTCATATAGAATGCAGAGCCAAGTTCTGAGTAAAACCTCTAATTGAATTACCTGCAAAGCACTGACAGACAGGCTTTCAGGACAGACAAAGCTTTGCTTTCCCCAGCAGAAACAGGTCATGTTTAAGTTGGCCTCGTAACTGGCTGTTATTGGTTCTTGCCAGCACTTTCACCTTGGGCTCCGGTGGGCCCCTTTTCCTGCCGGAGAGGAGGAGGAGCTCTCTGAAAGCAGGAGGGCTCAAGCATTATCTTCTTATTTTAAAGAAAATTGATAACAGATCAAGTTAAATGGAAGAGCCTTTGAAATAAAAATCTAAAGTATTTTTCTGTAGATTACCAGCATTCTTGCATCATTCTTTCTTTATTGTATTGAAAACAGAAGATAGGGATGGCCCTTTCTATAGCAGTCTGTATCAATCTGAAAAGCACTTTTGTTTTAACTTCTGGGAAGAATTAGAGTCTGCTCCCGTTGTTCAGGAAAGAATGTATTGGAGACCACTTGCATTTGGAAGTGAAGAGTAATCTGTCGTTCTCTCCTTTCTCTCTTGCTCTCTCTTTTTGTCTTATCCACAGCCTCTGCAATCCCAGATAATGGAAGAAGGTCCTGTCTAAAGCTCAAAGTCTTTGTGAGACCAACAAGTAAGTTCCCTAGAATGAGCTTCAGAGGGCGGCTTCACGGCGCATGCTTTATTGTATGGTCTGGTTCACAGCGGTAAAACTTTTTTTACTGTTAAATCCTGTGTGGTATCTGTTTTGTATATCAACATCCATGTTTTAGTTTTCATCATATTTTTTCTCATTCTTCATGATGCTTTTATTTGAAGTACACAGCAGTTGCTAACTTGTTGTTTCTTAGACTGTTGTATGGGCACAGCAAAGGGGAACAATATTGGCATTTGGATACATGCCAGTGATTGTAAAACAATCTACATCAATAAAAGGAAAAAATAGAGAGAAAGAAAAAAAGAAAGAAACGGGAGTTGAAGGGTGTCTTCACTAACATATTTGGCTGTTATCTCTATTTTTGTTATAGATAGCTGTATGAAAACTATAGGTGTTCATGATCGTGTTTTCGATGTTAACGACAAAGTAGAAAATTCATTAGAACCAGCAGGTTAGTATGCTTAGAGAATCTCTTTTAACAAATGCATCTCTCTCTGGTGCTTCAGTACTTTTTTTCCTTTCTTCCCTCCGCATGTTTGCATGTTATAGTTGCTCTGCTTTTGCTCATTGCTAGTAATGCTAATATTATTTATATTCTTCCTCATTCCTCCAGTATCTCTGTGTAGTGCATGGTAGATAAAATATGACTTTTCTTTTTTGGGCATGGGTTTGATATAATGCGGTATCCTGATATAGAGGCCCCATCAGAATGCTAAAATCTCACTCCTTTTTACCATATCTTCCGAGCATGCTGGTGACTCACTGTGAATATTAATGGATCTGTTTTCATATAAGACAGAAGAAATTTCTATTGTATATGCTTATAAAATTTTTTTATATTATGTCCAAATCTATGGATAAAAGTAATAGGACTATTGCACAAAATAGCAACGAATTCAACATATTCAGTTTTCTCTAGAAATTCACATGCATCAATGGACTGATCTAAAGAACTTAATTTTATTTCAAATATTATTTGGGCTGTTGTCAATAGCAGTTGGTCTGGAGAAGTATAATCATGTTGCCTCCTAACGCCACAAATTCACACACCTGCTGCTCCCACAAATGTGTCAGTAGTCTGTTGAGCCAAAATAAGTATTAAAGACGAATAAATTTTTTCTACTAGTAGCTTCCACACACCCAAACTTTCCCATCACAGTGAAGAAAAGTAAAACCCACAAAAGCACTCAGTGAAGCATTTACACTGTAGCATAGCGCAGATAATGTAAACCACTTGGTTTTCAATTCAATCTGGCTATTTAATGCACCTAGATTGAGTGTGAGAGGTGGGCGCCCACTAGCCATGGTTCGCTGAGGAGTGTGCCTCGATGCCCCTGTATACTTGCCTTCCTGTTCTTTCCTTTCCTCCTCCCACTGTTGAAGATCTTCACTGGTTTCCTTACCCGTCTCCCATGACCATCTCAAAGTTAAGGGAAATAAAATTATTTTCTCTTCACAGAAAGATGTGAGCCCCCTTATGCAAACAGAGGCTTTTTATTTCATCTGTTTTCACTAGGACTTCTCTTTCTTATGGTCCTAGAAATTAAAGTGTTGTGAGGTCCACTTTCTCCTTTGACTATTGTTACGGGGACTTACTTACGGTCAATGAGCCTTAGGGAAACTTACCTGAGTAAATACGGTGCCTCAGGACATACAATAGCTTTCACGTTGTACCTGACAGGAAGAGTTAGGTTCTTTTCCCCAAGCATTCTTGTTTTTCTGAGGCAGGCAACCTACCCAGAGCACAAATGAGAGGTGTGTACAATAAGCGCTCTCAGAGGCCTTAGTGGCTCCCCAGGGATCAGTTAGCCGCTTTAGAAAGTTGCAAGCAGTGAGTGCTGACATGGAGACATTTTAATTGTGTCCTGGAAATCTGGAAGCATTATTGTGGCTTGTCAAGGTACCAGACTCCTCACAAGCTTGAGAACTTGGGCCATCATAGGACCTGTGAGTTAGAGGGTCTCTCTTTTAAAAACCAGAGTCTACACTCTTCCTTTTACGACTGAGACTTGGCCAAGGCCACACAGCATTTTAGAGACAGATGCAGGTTTAATATTCAGATCTCTCAACTCTCATTCCAACATTAGTATAAAAGTAGGCTTCTGTTACCGTCACTAGATATACAGATGTTCAGAAAGAGAACTTTACTCTTTTGACTTTAGTCAGTCACATGTAAAATGACTGGCAGAGTTAGGCAGGTTATAAACATAAGTTAGCCTGAATTACGATTTTTTAATGCACATTGTTACAGAATATAGACATACCTTTCCAATCTTTTTTTCCAGGTAAATTACACTGCCTGTCAAGAAAGCAAGAGGCTGTTTAGAAACATAACAGATTGCATGTTTTTCTTTGATAATGAAGAGGCACAGTGAGGACTGTTCTGACGTTAGGAAAATTACCTTTGAATTCAACTAATGATAAAATGCAAGATATTAAGCTATATTCATACATGAGCATATTTAACTGTCTTTGGGGAAATAGGCCTTTTTTACTGAGCATTTAAAATCCATGATGACCCCAAATCTATGCACATATAACTGATGGAAATTGCAAAAGTTTGACAGATGTAATCAGTGTGTGTGTGTGTGTGTGTGTGTGTGTGTGTGTGTGTGTGTGGGGAGTGGACATGCATAAGTGTACATCCAGGAAAAAAATCCTTGAGTCAGTCATGACTATATTTAAGGGCTTTCTGATGAGCACCTTCACTAAAAAAGTAAGACAAGGTTGAGCTACGATCCCGGGCTGTATGAATGTAATCATAAATTTGAGTACTTCACCATATTCCTTAGAAAATTCAGTCAGAGTTGAGGCTCTGCACCACTGTGTGGAGTGGTCGAGTGTAGACCCAGACTTTATGAATCCAGCAAGCCTGAAAGGATTCCACTGCATGTTCTCGGCAATGTGTACTAATTCACCTGTCTTTGGAATGTATTTGTCTTTTTTGTTTGCTTGCACACTCTGCCTGCCAGTTTCCTATCATCAGGGACACAGGATGATCTCAGGGCAGACATATGTCACATAATATGCTCCAAAATATTGCTAGCGTTCTCTCAGTTAACCATTGAAGCCCTCATGTTGTGGAATCCTGCAGCCAGGAGGCAAGACTTGATTTGGCTTCTGAAGAGGACTATTTCTTCTTCCAAGCCACATTCACTGTTAGAAGTGTTAGAAATTCTCTCCTGTTTAGGTGTAATTTCCATTGGGATAGATTTTACTTATGAATTCCTCCTTAGAATTCTGAAATTGCTCATATTTACCCAAAAACTTACCAGTTTCTCATTTTGCTTCTTGGGGGCCAACATCTCCCAACTTTGAGGCCCTATTTTAATCAAAAGATGCCTCATAGAATCCTGAGCCAGGACCAGCATGTTGCAGGGAGAAGAGAAAAATCGTGATGCCCTAATAGGACAGATTTTCCCCTTTGAGGACAAGACAGTATTTATTGGTTGGTTGCTTAGAAGAAGGCTGATTCCAAAGATTGTCTATGATTAGTGAACTGAAAGGCACATTGAGCCTCATGCTTCACGTATATGAAAAACAAAAGCTTTCTTCTCAGTGTCCTGCAAGGTCCATTCACCGTGTTTTGTGCTCCGTGGGCCTAGAGCAATGGAAAGTCGTCACTGAGCAGCCTGCAGGGACGGCGAGGCTGGGCTCCTTCAAGCTCATACTGAGCTCATACCTGAGTGTGACCTGGGTACCTTTTATCAGTCCACTTCCAAACTTTACAAGGAAAGGATTGGGTAATTAATATGTTAGCAAAAATAAGGTGGAGAAAAACTCTGTAGCTGATGTAATTTCAGGTATATAAATACACGTGGTATGTCAAAATGAACTCTGGAATCCTCAGGGTTTATGGTTCTGTCACAGTTGAGCCTGAAGTACGCTATTGCTCTGATTGACAACATATTGGTACTCTTCAGAAAGTGATTTGGATTTTAATTTCAGGGCTATTCAGGGCATTTATGTCTACCACTTGTTAACTATGGATTTAATATCTTTGCAAGGCTGAGAAAGAGCAGAGAAAAGAGAAGAGTCCACAGTAATCGGCTCTACCATGGGGGGCTTTATATTTTCCTCTGCGTTCGTTGAACTTCCCATTCTTGCTTCCTAACCTTTTCTAGTCTCCAAAGCTAATAGGCACTCCATGCAGGTTTGCTGAGGTCCAGGAGAGGGGAGCAAATTTGACGCAGAGACGCAGCCGCTTCTCGGTGAGGCCAGGCTGAAATGATAGGAACCCTCCAGGGCAGAAGACTCAGCGCGGAGAAGACATGTTTCTCAGCTCATATTGGGAAGGAATGTGACGTACAGGGACATCGCACATGACCATATCTGAAGCAGGGGCCAGCCTGTGAGCCTGAAAAGTGGCCACTTTAGGACAATAATACTCTACCCAGTGAAGAAAAAGCATCCTTATTGTGACATGTTGTGGTGTGTGAAAATATAAATGAGTTTAAAATAACTGATAATCCATGAAGGGGTTCTAGGTGAGTCATTCAGGGCTTATCCTTCAAGGTCTACAAAACCGAGAACACTAGAGTCTCACTCGTTACCGTTCTTTCTGATTGACCATTGAACAAACCCAAGATGGCAATTGCTGAGCTCCCACAGGAAGGTCCCCTGATGCTGAAAGCCCACTGTTGGCTCCAAGAACATGTAGTTCAGAGATCACTTAGGCCAAAAGCACAAGTTAGGTCAGGTGGAAAGAAGAAGACAGGCAACACTAGAGCATAGCATGGCGCATAGGCAAGCCGCCAATCTATCTTTGGGTACTAATTGCTGCAAAGTTCCATTTCAAAGTTAAGTCTGTTTATCATGTAGATCAGGAAGGCCGTCCAAAGTCAGAGGCGGCCTCATAGAAGACTTTATAGCTAAATAAAAGAAGGTTACCACACTTAATCCATTTTATTTAGAGGAAAATTTGCATCCACACTGATAATTCATGTGCCAAGCTTCAGCCTGATAAAAGTAAAACTAGTCAAGTTCAAGTAATTTAATCCTGGAGATACCAGGTTTGTAATGGTTAATAGCACCATAATTGATTCCTAATTATAGGCACACCAGTGGGCGCCAGTTTATTGAGGCTTAGTGGGCATTATGTATAGTTTATTTAAAATGCTGTTGTTTTGGCATTTAATTTTTCATATTTAAAAAGTCATCTAGGTATCCAACAACCAGGCATTCAGTACTAATCCTATGAAACTGCTAAAAAGAAGAAAATGGGCAGCCCCTTCTGGTTAACCACTAATATGCCAACATAACTGCACCCCTCCACCCCCGGCCCGAACATGTCACTTGCTTCTCCATGGCATCTTGGGTTTAGAAGTTACATTCAGGTACGTCAGGTTTGTGCAAAGTGCCTCTGACTGCCAGCGAACCAAAGTAGCTTACATGCCAAAGGTTACAGTATGTGCACAATTTTTCCCCTCCATTTTTAAGGAAAGTACTAATATTGCTGAGAAAGTCCAATTTTCTCTGCCTCTCCTTTGTTTGCTGTAAATAATGAGTGATTATGCAGACATGAAAGTCAATGGTGGCACAAGGTTCATTACCCTACTTTGCAGAGGGTGGCGAGGTCTGTTAACAGCAGGCTGCTGCAAGAGCGTTATTAAGGATGTGAAATCTCATTGGAATGTGTGCTTTCTATTTGAACAGATGACACCGTACATGAGTCAGCCGAGCCATCCCGCGGCGAGAACGCGGCACAAACACCAAGGATACCCAGCCGCCTTTTGGCAATCCTACTGTTTCTCCTGGCGATGCTTTTGACATTATAGCACAGTCTCCTCCCGTCACCTGTCACAGAAAACATCAGGGTCTTGGAACACCAGAGATCCACCTAACTGCTCATCCTAAGAAGGGACTTGTTATTGGTTTTTTTGGCAGATGTCAGATTTTTTTCTTTCTTTCAGCCTGAATTCTAAGCAACAACTTGGGGACAGTGGGGGGGCTAAAGTAGTTGCTGCCCCCCTCATCCCACCTTCCCCCCAGCCCTTACCCCTGACTTCTCTCCCCTCTTCCAAATTAAATGGACTCCAGATGAAAATGCCAAATTGTCGTAGTGACACCAGTGGTCGTCAGCTCCTGTGTATTCTCCGCTAAGAGCTCACCTCCGTTAGCTCACTGTCAGCCGTACATGGACAAGGAAGAATAGTGGCAGATGCAGCCGGTGATGCCGAGGCCCAGGAGGGTTTTACTCTCCCATACAATATTTATGCCTTCTCATTCAGAACTGTAAGATGATCGTGCAGGGCATCATGTCACCATGTCAAGTCCAGAGGGGAGGTATTAAGAATAGATATAATATTACACCATTTCCTCTAGGAGTATATAAATGAACGGCTTCTAAAAGGTTGAGACACTGGTTTTCTTAAGATAACTGTCTTAAAGCATTCTTGACAGCAAAACCTGTGCTCCGTACAAGAAGCCTTTTTTCCAGGAGGCGGGTCAGGTGGCGGAATGCTAGCACAGAGAAGTGTGAAGACAGAGACAACTAGGTTTAGTGGGGGTGCGTATGTGTGAGTGCCTCTAATATTTTTGGTGACTGGGCAGTGCACACCAGATTTTTCTTTCCTTTGAATACAGATCACCATGGTGCTACAACTTTTTTTTTTTTTTTAAAAACTCAAAGAGGCATTTTTATGAATAAAGTGACCTTCCCCAAGGCTGACAAGCCAGGGTTGATGCGTGTATAATGGAATAGCTTTGGATACTCCTCTGGGGGACAATACATACCAAGGAAAGGATATCAGTGGCCCGAGGAGATGTGATTTGGCTTTGCTGGAGCGCCAGTGTGCTGTGGCCTTTCCCCGACTCCCTCCCTAGTACCCACATTTTGCTCCACAGTCCACGATTACAGGGGCTCAGACACAAACCCCTGTCACCAGGAGAGTCAGTCAGCACTACTTGGGAGGGCTAAAGGGAAATTTGGAATAAAAATTCCAAAGTTTGGATAAAAAAATTCAAGTGTTGATTTTATATTCTTTCCCTTTCTGACACAGCCTGAAGCGTAGGGGGAACATGTGTTTATCTGTGGGAGATAAACAAGATGGAGTCCCAAAGACTTTAACAAAATATTTTTTTAAAAATCCACTAGAATAGAAAATACATTATTTAGATATACTTTATGCTGAGAGTGAGTATATATGCTTGTCCTATTTAAACTTGTGAGAAAAAGTGGTATCCCTTGATACATTTAGAAATATGGGGGCTATCTTGTTTCATTGTGGGGGTGGGGCAGAAGGAGAATAAACGCAGGATGACCCTGTTTAAGGAATCTTAGCATGGCCGACGAGGGACGTTTCCAGTTGATTATGAGGAAATGCAAGCCTTGGGGGTTTCTTCTGGCGAGGCTGTCACGAACTTTGAACTGCAAAGCCTAGACAGGGAAAAGTGTGAGACCAGTGGAAAAGAAATCTAGCCTTTTTGCTATTGCACGACATGTCGATAGAAACCATGCCTTTGAAAACAAAACAAATATAAATGCAATGACCATGTAAGATGTGAAAAATTGGAAGCATTCCAGCAAAATACGGATTTTTTATATATTTGTTTTTTAAAATGTATATGTAAAAAAAAAAAGAGGGGTCATATTGTGGACAGACTATATGAATGGGAATTTGCTAAGAACTGTGAGCAGTTCTGAATTAGAAAAATATGTGAATGAAAGGCAGCTGTGAAGGTACTGCACCCTGGAGAGTTGTACACATGTTGAAATGTAATCTGGGCTTACCTGATCCGTTTGGAGTGGATGTTACTGCTGCGTCTGTTCACACTTGGAACCATGTGAGTGAGGTTGCCAGCCTCGCAGGTCCCCAACATCAGGAGCTTCTCTGGAGTGGCAGAGTCTTATCACAGAAGGCAGCCGCCACTTCACTGAAACAAAAGTTCACAGCATTAGATTCGTTTTTCCTTTAACTAATTATATGCTCAGTACTCTCAGTAATATCCAGTAAAACTTCTTTTTAGTAATAGTTACAGGCTTGTTGGTCCAGTGGGATGTGGGTAGGGGGAAAAAGATACCTTCTAAAATGGATCAATAGTCAGAACCAAAATAATACTGCATGTTCCATAGCCACAAGGAAATCAGAGGCTCCTGTAATGATTCCCGTTAGTCATAACTACATTAGCAATGCTACTTTCATTTAGAAACGGTGACTTCTGTGGTTTTTCTAGCATTTGTCTCTAACAAATGAAATAATTACTCATGGCCCTCCCTGCCATTGTCTTTCATTTTTCACAGTGAAATTAGACCCCTTTACTTCACCGTTGTGCCACTACAAACTAAGTAAAAAACAAAAAAAAATAGCAAGACTATCCACATCAGTAGATAGTGCGCTTACCTACTTATAAGCGACGTAATTGTAGGTACTGCTTGCCATGGAGTTTTCAAGAAGATGATCGGTATCAGACAGTTTTCATCTTGTCCAAAAAGTGCTGGTGGCCTTTTGTGGTGGTGTTACAACCCTCTGGGGGCTTAGGAGGATGTCGATGCAACTTTGTAGCAGCTTTTAATTTCAAAAACTATTCAAAAGTCTGAAGGGCAGCCTTAGCCACGTCTCAGCCCCAGATAGTCAAACCCCTGCGACCTTTGCCCCTGGTTGCCAAGGGCTTTGCAACATGAAGCAGGGAAATAAGGATCTGTCTGTTTAGTGGATACCGTGTATCCTTTAATAGACCAGGTAACAGTTCGTGTTAGTTTAGGCTATTGTTTTGTACTGTACTTTCTTGGGTGGCAGAGGAAAGAAAAGTAAAACGTTAAAAAAAAAAAAAAACTGCGTTCTTTAAATTCTGTATTATTAGCAACCTCTGTTGTATATAGTGTTTGATAATAAAGTATTAATTTGATTCTTATGTCTTTTGTAAGTGAGAACAATAGTCTTTCAGGATACAAAACATGCATTGAGGCTTTGAAACATCCAATGTATACGTGGCTGAGAAGAGTCACAAATGGCCAAAACACTGCTCCATACAGGACTCACGTGCGGTCATCGCCCTCCCAGTCTTAAGACTCCGCCATCTTGGGACCTGGAACAACATGACGTTTTTGATCAATATTTTGTCCTCAATGTTTTCAAGGTCTGATGCTGGAGCCCTATGGTGTTTTTTTCTCCCCCCAGCATGTTGGTTTGAAAAGGTTTAGGGAATTTAGAAACGGTTCTGTACTTTGGTTTGGTTTTCTGTTTGTGGTGGTTTTCATAGACTGTTCATTTTTCCCCAGGAAGAGTCTTGCCAGTATCACATGCAGCCCGTGCATGGGCAAAGTTGCAAACCAGCCCATTTAGGAAGGTTAAATGGGGGCTGTTTCCCTCTGTATCATTGTGAAAGAAGAGTCACACAGTACCTGTGGACTTTCAGGGACTTTGTTTTTCTCTGGTGCCTTAGCAACGGCAGCAGCCATTTTTATTAGTTTCCCCCAAATTAGAAAAACAGTTTTAAGTTCCTCCTCTCCATTCATTGCTCTCAGAGCTGTGGTCACTAGTTTTTCTTTTGAAAACCACCTCCACCAACACCCCCGTTTGCCTACACCCCCCTCCTTTATTTCTTATGTTTATTTTTTTGTCTCTTGCCTTCCTCCCATGCTTTATTTCCCTCAGAACTGTGAATGGGCAGGTCTGTCTCTGGTTTGGCATCACTGAGTTTTTCCCATGCATTTGCCCCAGAGCTGCTCGAATGTGAGACAAATCTCCCTACAATGGGCTTGCCCCCATTGTCTGTACAGTTTAATAGATGCTGGCATGTTGGAGGTTACCCATGAGTCAAAATCCGCTTTCCATGCTTACTCTTGACACCCCATTGAAGCCACTCATTGTGTGTGCGTCTGGGTGTGAAGTCCAGCTCCGTGTGGTCCTGTGCTTGTACTGCCCTGCTTTAAAGTTCCTTTGCACTTACTCATCGAGTGCTGTTTTGAAATGCTGACATTATATAAACGTAAAAGAAAATGTAAAAAAAAAAAAAAACCCCACACACAAACAAACCCATACGATCTGTATTTGTATATACACGTGTCCGTACAAGTATACCTAAATAAAAATTAAAGATTTTCATCATTTTAATTGGAGCCCTCCTTCTACTTCTTTGTTCCTTGAATGACGCCTTTATTTCAGGGGCTACTTGTACTCTGCTGATTTTTCAAAATCTTTGTGGACAGAAAAGATAATACGACACGCACAAGAGAAGCCCTGAGCAGCTCAAAGAATGCAGGGTCAGAAATGCCCAAGTATCTAGGCACATTCCAGTTATTCTGATGAGAAAATGGGGAGATTTTAGCCTTGTCTCTGTATTTGAGCCTTAAAATAGGCTCTGTGACAAGCCCTGCGTCCTAAACAACTGTTAAATACAACCAGAGCTAAATACAAATTAAATTCTTTCACTTTGCGCATGTTTTTCACTCCATCAAGAAAAAGACAAAACAGGCATTTTTTTCAGCAAACATCTTACACTTCAGAAAGACATAATGACAGTAGTAACAATAATAAATCATTCAGTACAACCCAAAAACCTCAATTCTCACTATCAAGGAAGAATTAACTTACTACTGTGTGACCTTGGGCAAGTCACACAATATCTTGGGACTCAGTTTCCTTATCAGGAAATAACAGGGTGTGTAAGTGATTTGTTTGATTTTCTGAATGTTGCCCTAGCTGGGCACTGCAAAGCCCATTCTGCATCTGAGTGATGCAAGTTTTTGTCTTTGATGATGACATTGCTATATAAGCACAATCTGAGAATTTCATCTGCAGAGGGAAAAAGCATCAAATATCTGACATAATAGACACCTAATGCATTTCAAGACTTGGCTTTAATTATACCATGTTAACGTTAAACTCATTGAAAGCTTTTTATTATACGTAATTATTTGACAGGGCACTAAACACTAATTATAGCTTACTGTAACCTTTTTTGCTAATGAAGAATGACAGCTTTATAGAATGAGGAACAACTCATATTTAAAAAAAAAAAAAAGATGTACTGGACTGGCTATGTGATAGTTTCAAACCAGAACAGCATTACGTTGTCATTATCATCATCACCATCATCATCAAAAGCATTTAAGTGATCATGACATTGTGCTGAGCGCTGTGCAGAGAAGTTAATGTTTACAATCTGTACTTTCAAAGTTTACAAAATAAGGCAGACATTATGTGTAAGCATAGCATAGTAATGATTTACCGGGAATGTATAAAATTTAAGCATTTATATTAGGCCTAATTCAGAGGGGAAATAGATACTTTTTAAAAAAAACAAAAGTGAGTGGAGAAAAACTTAGGGATTTTAAGATTAGGAAGCTTAGAGTTAATATCATCTTTACAAATAATAGTCAAAAAGGGGTTAGGAGCTTCTTAAAAAATGGAAAACTTGGTGAGTGAAAAACCATTGTAGGATTTCAGAAAATGGTGAAATGCACGGAGTAAATTTTCATAGTACCCACAAAGGTGACTGTGGAAATGAGAGGACCTGAGACAACACCTGAGTGTTACTGAAGCAAATTATGAGGATATTGGTCCAGAGAAATCACCACGGTGCCCTAAGGAAGTAGAGGAAGTGATGAAAAGATGACAATTTCAGATTCCGCATAAAAGAATAATGAGATAGCTGCTCCGGAAGCTGAGACTGTCTCTACACCAAATTGTGAGATGTCTAGGACCTCAGCCAAGGTGAAGGCTACATAACACACAGAGAAAAAGGATGAGTACAGCATGTGCAAAATTGGGGACTAAGATAATTTGAAAGTGACCCTGAGTCCCTATGAAGCCAGTTCCCAAAAGATAGGGCTGCACACTCTAATGGGAGAGCAGACCAGACCAGAGAGGAGACAGTGAGCAGTGTTGCATGAACCACACTTAATTTGTTTGGTAGCAAAGTATATGAAATGCCTGAGTTATCATCTGGGGTGTTATATAAAAAGAATCATAGGGGAAATTTGGGTGAATAAAACACATGCTTGTATTTGAATCTCTCATCCCAATGATAATGATTAGAATCTTTTATCTCTTATTATAGGAATGTATATAATCTAGTGTCAAAAAAAAGTTCAAGATAATTCTAATGAATTCATCATTGACCATTCTAACAGTTTCTGAGGAATTGTTTGTAAAACAGTTTCTTAGAGATTGTTTGCAAAGCTTAGTCTCAAATTCTGCTGATAACATAAACATCCTTCAGGAAAGCAGTGGGGAAAATGCTGTGAAAAGCATTGATTTTTGCACAGAACCTCTGGAAAACAAGTGCTTTCTGAAAGTGATTATAAATAACTAATCAGGGCAAATATCCCCTGTTATTTTTCAGATTGATACATTCCACTATATTAGGCAAGTCATTCAGTGGTTAAATACATATGCATGCCTATTTAAAAAATGGAGTTGTAACTGCTAATGGGCCCTGTGAGCAGTAAATTTGCAATAATTGTGTGTCCTTTTTTTTATATCGATGATAAATGAATACACAAGATTAAAAAAAAAAAAAAAAAAAGGCAGGGAATCGCATTGCCCAAGGAGCTGGTCAAGGGCATCACCAAGGGTTCATATGCTTCAGGGGAGGGATGATTAGCCAAACCACTCTTTAAGAAAACACCACCACAGCGTCTAAGTAAAAACAGTGGGCTTGCAGCACAAATGCTGCTTCCAGCAAGTCCTCTCTCTCCCTTTCCAAACAGAATGCAGCTTCTGAGCCCTTCCTGTATAGAATTTCTGGAGCCACCCCTTAGAAGTAAGCAGAAGAAAGGGGTCTAATGGCCTCATGTTCAGCTTCTCCCAACATAATGACCCTTTTGACAATTTCTGTCACACTCTCTTCCCAAGAACCTCAGTACATGCTGAGAGTAAAACATGATTTCATTACTTTTCATTAAAACCCACCCCCGCTCCATTCTAAGTGTCCCATGAGTTTTGCCATCTCACTCCCAGCAATGGCATTATTTAGGGTCTACCCTGAAGGAAGGTCAACAAGACAGTGCCACCCGCTTCAAATAAAAAGAATTGTCATTTCCTCTTCTTGCTGTCTGCTTTCTGACTCAGTTTAATTCCTAAATGTGGGGTTTTCCGTAACATTACTAAAAGAAGCCTTTTTAGCAACACACTCATATCCTAACACCCTGGGACAAGGATGCCAACGCCGGAGCTATGGTAGGGACAAGGGAGGTCCTGACAATTTGGGGTAAAGGCACTACCTCACGGATGCTGTCAGTCAGAGTTAATTCAGAAGAATTCAATCTAGTGGGTGGCTCTCCGAGTCAATAACGTGCTTTGAAATATCCTGGATTTTAGTCACGATTATTCAAGCAAGAACTTCATGTCACTTGGTAACACACGGATGCTTGTCAATCTTGACAAGAACACAAAGAGGGACAAAAAAAAAATCTCTAAGAGAGATTACAATGGGAAAATAGAACAAAATATTTTTGCATGCTGTTTTGTTCACAAGTGCCAGGTGCTCCCACAAACTGTATGTATCATTTGAGATGTAGGTAGCCAAAGTCGTTTTCTTTCCTTCACAGCCATGAAACAACACACTAAAATAAGAGAAGGAATGTTTCTTCCTATACACATTTTAGAAAAGGCATTTTATCAACACCCTAGTACCCTCTCCTTTTTGTGTTCAGAGCTTGTTCTTTTGGACCAAAAGGCAAACAAACAAAAAACCCCGATTTGTGTAGCACAGAGTATGGAACACATAGCTCTTCTGAAATTTGTGCTTTGCTTTACCAGATCTGGACATGTTTTCTGCAGTAGACAGAACAAGAAGATCTGTGTCTTTTCTTATTTTTTTCCTAAAGACAGTGTGCCAGCCAGAAAGCTGACTCCATTTATTTTTCCTGCAGGGAACCAGCGTGTTCCTTCTCCTGGAAGATGCAGGTACTTAAAATAGTAATAGGCTTTGTGATTTATCGAGAGTATTTCATCCCAAGATCTTACAGGCATAAAGAATAAAACATAAACTAATGGCTCTTTCCAACAAGCTTGGGAAGAATTAAATAGAAAGGAGGATTGTCATCATTCTTCCCTGAAGAAGCAAAGAAGAAAGCAACTTAACTCACGTAGCCTAGGGAAAGAAAGAGAGTCGAGCTGCTCCAGGATTTGGGCAGAGGCCCCCAGTCTGTTCCTCTTCATTCCTAAGAACTTGACTAAGAGCTCCAGCCGAAGGACAATCAATGATGTGCTTGTCCCTCTTTAAGAAGTTTCCAATGCAGCGTAATTGGGAGAGAAGCACTAGGCAACTTCCCAAATTTTTCTTGTCTGTGAGTTAATGGTTTTATTATAAAAGTGGACTTTTCAAATGTAACTTTAATTCTATAATTTCTCAAGCTGTCCCCAGTTTCTGTGTGTTTTCAAACTTATCTAAAAATCAGGAAGAATTTAAGAGAAAAATAATTTGTATTGTCACTTCTTTCAGTAGTTTTCCCCTACCCCACATACACACATTCACACTATTTTACATTTTTCTGATTTTGTGTATTCATAGCACATTTTTCTTGGCATTGTCTATGCGAAGCAGTGTGATATTTGAAAGGACACTGAGGGTCACTTTAGATACATTTAAACATCAGTCTGATAACATCTAAAGCCATAGGGCAAAAATGTGGTAGTTAAAAGAAATCCTGCTTGGCGATGGCCAGCCAGGCACTGTGCTGTTTACAGATCTGATTGCAGTGTAGAGAATGTCCCAGAGCCCCAGCTGTAAGTGGAGAACTGTCTATACTGGCAAGGGAGCAGCATCACTTGACATTTGGGATCCTTGATGTCTTTTCCTCAACTCAGCTGACTTCCTCACCCACAGAGTTCCCCAATGTTCCAGAGGCAGGCAGAGCCACCATTACACCAATGTTTGGGCCCCAAACTTTCTTGGTTGGTCTAGCTGGCTAAGTATGAGAGTGTGGACTCTGAACACTGGAGGACTAGAATCTGTACCCCCAGAGGGCTGACCAGTCTGGGCACAAGAAGCCACAGAGTTGACAAAGATTCATGTTGGTTTGGGACTTCCTTAAATTCCCTCTCAAGGTTTACCTTAGTCTGGATAATACACTGGTGCAAATTCCAAATGCTCAATTTACTTCTACTTCAGATTTTGAGGTTACCACGAATTAGAGGGCCCTGCATTCTGTGTGGGTCCTGCCCTTCTCTGGTCCTGTCAGTATTCAACAAAGCAAGTTAATCTCCCTGGTAAGTGACAGCTCTGCCCCTTGTAACTGGCATGGAATCAATTCTTTCACTTGATTTGAGAAGTGAGGAGACTATCAAGAGTTCGGGACTAGCTAGTAGATTCATTAGTAAGCTGAATCAGTTTTAGCTGGAATCTGTTTGGCTGTCCTCATCTCTTAGTTCTGCTTTTTTTTCTTCCTTTTATCATCGATCCTGCCCACAAGACTTATTATCTGCTCTGCCTACTGAGGACACCCGGCTCCTTTGCTAAGTTGTTCACAGTAGCCTCACACCACACCACTCTGGCCCAAACTTTGACAACTCCATAGAGAGGAGGAAGAAAAACTGGGTATGCAATACATTTCCACAGCAACTGACCAAAACTCCCCAAAATGCTATGGGGAAGCACCAGAGACAGCGGAGAAGGAAGCAAAGACAATTGTCATCAGGAAACCTAGTTATTGTATGTGGTGGGTATATACAGCCTTTCAGAGGCAGCCCCCCAAAGAATGTACTAGAAAGTTTGCTTTTCAAGCAATATGGAAAGAACTAAGAACCTACCTCAAAGGAACTGACATTCATTTTTTTTTAGTGGGAGATTTACAAAAGGGGAGATTGATTTTCTAATCACTACACTATTTCCTCTGCTTCTACTCCCATTCTCCGCCCTAATCAAGTTTCTGGATGTACAGGCAGGAACAACTGAATGATGACTACGTGATGGGAGGCAGGCCCAGGCAGGAAGAGGCCTTTGTCCAGCATAATCCTGTACTGAGTGCTGCATGTCTGCACTGTCCACTGTGGTCACAGAATCTCGGTGCAGTTGTCCTTTGGAGACAATCTCATTGGGAAATCTACATGAGGAGCTGAAGCATAGTCATGCAGTGTGCCTGAAATCCCTGTGAGAGGGGGCTGACTATGCCTCCCGCCCCAACTCCAACATCTGTGATGTCCGTCCATGGCCTCGAGGAGCACATAGTTTAGTGGGAGGAGCTCACATTCTGAGGAGGGATCTTTAGCCCTCCCTCTAAAGAAATAGACCCAGACCCCCTTGAAAGCAGAATACGAAGTTATATTTTTCAGAACAGCTGGTTCCTGTGGGAGCTAGTAGGGGTTTATTCTAGAGTCTCCCATGGAGAGTGACTCCAGGGTACCAGAAAGAACAGCTGGAATCACAGCAAGCTTCTCATCTTAAAATGAGGTTTAGCCTTGTTACGGACTGCATGTTTGTGTCCCTCCAAAATTCCTATATGGAAACCCCAATTCCCAATGTGATGATGTCTGGAGATAGGACTTCTGGGAGGTGACTAGGTCACGATGGTAGAGTCCTCATGATGGGATTAGTGTCCTTATAAGAAGAAACATGAGAGAGCTTGCTTCTCTCTGTTCTCCACCATGTGAGGACACAGCAAGAAGATGACGCTCTGCAAACCAGGAAGGCAGCCTTCACCAGAACCGGGCCATTTTGGCACCTTAATCTCAGACTTCTCAGCTTCTAGAACTGTGAGAAATAAACTCTATTGTTGAAACCACCGAGTCCATGGTATTTGTTATAGCAGCCCAAGCTGACTAAGACAGCCTTCACCTCATAGAATAGAGACTTGCTCACTCTGCCAAGTCTTGCTGACTTGATTCTTACAGATCAAGAAGAAAAAAATTGCAAAGGACAGAGCAAAAATTAGATATACCATGTCTCAGTATCCAGAACCCTGTGTAATTCCCTGCTGGTGGCAAGTAAATGATATCAAATCACATGCAGACTGCAAGTTACTTCACTTCACCCAAAACTAGCCCCAAGAAAGAAGAATGTAAAGACTAACTTATTCAGTTAGTTATAATTTACAGAGTACCTACTATATGTCAGAACTATGCTAAGCGCTGTTGATATATTTAATGGGAGACTGGCTTTACCCAGGTAAGCTCCCAGTCATTATGGGGCTGTATGTATCAGTTATGGAGCTTGTCATACCCACAGTCCCTTCTAAGGAAAAGAAAGGAGGCAGTCCTCGGCAGCCACGTAGTATACTACGTCATCACATCCGTGATCAGAGCTAATTGCACGGGGAGTGGGCACCCGACTTGGAGGCAGCCAATCCCCAGGCTAGTCAGTATCTACATGTGTTCTGGCAAGGAAAAAACATCCCTGCCCTTACTTTCTATTTAGTGATTACCAGGACAATTAGTATGTTCCTCCTGAGACATACTAATGGAAATAGAATGAGTCAAAAGAGAGGGGGAGAAACAAAAAAGGAGCAGATATACAGAAAACATCTTAGAGACATTTCTTCCAGCAAAGCCCTAACTTTTATTTGCTCAATTCCATACAGCTGCTCCCTTAAACCCAGAACCACTTTCTAGTTCTGGTCACTGTAATGCCTGGTCATTATCTGGCTTCTATTTTGTGAGATTCTGATTCTATTATGGCAAAGGCATCCTTAAACTAAGCCCTCATTATTTGAGCTAGCCTGAGTGAATCACAGTTCCTCACAAGCAAAATAGTCTATTAAACAAATATGATAAGATAAGAGGGCTATGAAGAAAGCGCAATGGAAGCACAGAGGGAGTAATTAACACTGCTAGAATTTTAAAAACCTGATTTTGAATATCAATATGTTATAGTACTGAAGAAATTTGCCATATTTCAAAGGTCACCACATCTAAATTGGCACAATAAATTACATAAAAATGACACACTTGATTTTCTTGAAGACTCAGATGGTTTTTTTGATGGGGTCACATACAAAATAAATAGTGAAAAGGGCCCCTTCTCCCTGCTGATATCCCATATCAGTTGGCACAGGGAGGAGTTTCAAGAGTAAGACTCTAATTAGGGAGTATTTGAGATGGGCCAACAAACAATGAGACAAATGCCAAATACCACCACAAATGAGCTCAAGGATCAATAGTGGAAAAAAAGGAGCCACTCTAATGCCACAGGAGCAGACCAAGGAGAACCTGCCTCAATTGGTCCTCTGCTTGAGAACCTGGAGCGCTCTCCCATTAAGATGTGACATTTCCTAACAAAGGGGTGTATGCAAGCAGCCAGTCTCATGCTTGGATTAGTGGTAACTTGTTTCTACTCGGCATAAACTCCTCAGGGAAAGCAGAATTCGCTGAGCAGTTTCGAGTGTTACCGATATTTTCCAACACCTGTTAGCTGTTATGCAGAGAAAGCATCTCGTTATCAAACATAAATGCTGTCAGTGATGGCGTGGAGGAATCCTAAACGAGTGCAGGCTAGGACCACAAAACATATTGGTATAAATATTTTCTTTCTATGAACTCATGCTGTTTAAAAATTCCTTTTCAGTGGAGAGAATCCCTAAGTTGAAAAGGCAGGAAAGAAATGTTTCAAAGCATGAATTTGTGGTACAAAACAAAAGATGCCCCCACTGGTTTAAATCTGTGTGCTCTGAATGGGAGGCGGTGGCAGTGGGGAAGCACATTATTCCAATTCCACTTGGCTGCTGCTGCAGAAGTTTGCTGGGTTCTCTTTTACTCCTGTGAAAAGCTCTCAGTACTGATGGAGAGTGCACAGTTTAGATAAATTGGATTAGAAGAAGAGAGAGATGGATATAATTCTTTCTTAGACACTAAAAATGGGATGGCCATCTGCTATAATAAATCCAAGAAAAGTGCCATGCTTATCTCAACTCCAACCTGACGTCAGTAATTATACAGAACAGGAGAAGAGAGGTCCCTGTTAACCAGAGCAGGGCGTTTATCTGGCCTTTGTAGGCTCCTGGATAAATCCATTAGCACTGCAGCCTCGTGATTCCCTCTTGTAGTACAGTGTTTACCCTTATCTTCTGCTCGACACAAAACCACAATCAAGACAAAGCCGAGGAATGTGTCTCTTCGCTGCAAGGGAACGCCTCCCCTGCTTATCGCTTTTAATTATTATTTATATTCTGCATTTGTTTTCAGGTTAAAATCGAATAACATAAAGTAGGAAAGCCACCCTGAGTTTCCTGGGCTCTGGTCTCATTAGCCGGATTTCCTTAAAACTCTGGTACTTCAGAGAAGTTTTGCCAAGTGGCTAAATGAAATGCACACAATTGCAAACTGTTATGAATATTTATGATGGTTTAATGACGGGATTTTTTGCATCCATGAATAATAAAGATTCTAACAAGAACAGATAACGAGATGGGGACAAAACAGTGAAGTGGTTAATACAAGAACTGCCTTGGAGGGACCCCACTGCGAACAGCAGGAGCTGAGGGCCAGAACCAAGTGCAAAGCAGGGCCACAGGGCTTAGCCTATTTCCCTCCCTCTTTTAATAGACATCTTCAGCTAAAATAGGCATTTTGTCCCTACTTTGTGCCTAAGCTCATCGTCTCCGCTGGAGGTACAGGAAGCTCAGGGTGACAGACACCGTTTGTAAAGTAACCTCCACTTCTAATGGCAGTATTTCTTTCAGCCTTGGGTGGCCAGCAGAATTTGGTGCTTTGCCTTTCCCGAGCCAGTTATTAGTAAAAAGCACTTGGTGGGTCCTGAAGTTGCTGGGCCCTTACTCTGGAAGCTGCTGACTATCTCACAGGCGACCATCCTCAATTTGAGAAGGGCCTTCTGCAGGAGTTCCTAAAAGGTAAACATTAAAGTTGTTATCCTCACTAATATTTCATGTATTGAAGGCAAATAATTCCCTACATGACCCAGCCAAGCTCTGGCACGTAGGGAGGCTCTATGTCCCACTTCCTGGTCTCCCTCGGCCTGCCCTGGGAGCAGACTGCCCTCTCACATGAAACCCTGGCAGTGACTCAAAGGATGGCCACCGACATAATGGGGGTTAGATCAAGGAGTTGTGGGCTAGCTGCCACCTTTGGCTTAGGTGATTTACTCATGTGAGGCAGACTTTACCGGATCTCCCAAGATCACTCATCCATTCAGTTAATATTTATTAAGCACCTATTGTGTGCCACAAAGTGTTCTAAGTATGTGTGATCCAGCTCTGAAGAAAAGAAACAATAGTCTGCTCTCAAGAATCTTATAAACTAGTAGGTGGAGAAAGAATATAAAAAATAAGCAAAACAAATAAGTAAATGGTGGATCATTAGTAAAGTGACTCAGGCAATAAGGAAATAGGACTTCCATGTTTATCTTGGTAACAAGCTTGCTTGATGTCACAAATGTAAGAATTCCAGAAAAGTTGTGTGAAAATTCAATGATCTTTTCAACACCCTCGAGGAGTGTGAATGTGAGTGTGTGTCTTTAATAGAATCACAAGATGAATTCCTGCATTAAGTAATGAGTGTATCTTGCTTATCTCCTTTGGGAATCTGAATTTCCATATGCTAAGTTTGGTATACACAGATATAAAGGTACACTCCACAAACCATCCTTGAGATTGGAAATCTTTAATACCAAACCATAGTATTGCCTAATTATTGGTTAACCTCCTGTGTTGGGAAGTACACAACCATGCTTTTAATCTATTGATGCAAATTTGTGGGAAAACAATTCTCATCTGGAAACTCATTTAAAGAGTAAATTAGGCGCAGAGAAAAAATGTCCGATAGCCTCCTACGATTCCTTTACTTGCTCTCCGTCTCTATATTCCTTACCAGTATTCTCACATGGTCCGACATCCCTGCCTGCCAATTTTATTAAAGCCTGCTGTGCGGGAATTTCCTTTCTCTGCCTTACTAGCTACCAAGACAACCCCGTCAACGTGATTTTTCACACATTTTTCTCTTCCTGTGTTCTGCATCTCAGTGAAATTTCATCTCCCTGACTCACTGTTAAGTGTTTCTCATCTGAAATCACACTCACTCGTAAACTTAAATAAATCAAAAATCAAAAAATCAAATAAAGTGCAAAAAGAGGAAGTCACAAAAGGAGGTGGACAGACCAAAGTCCTTCTCCCTCCAATTACCCAGCCATTAAGCGAAAGCTACACAGGAATTGCCCAGTCAACCAAGACTGAGTACCAACATCTATGGAATAGAAGATTAGTCTTGGCACACAACATACCATATTCCACAGCACTTCTCCCTTATTGGAGCACATATATCTGTCTATATATTAAAAATCCAAGGAACTGATGACAGGTTTTTCATAGAGCAAAAGAATCATTAGAAGCCGGATTCCCACAGGATACACCCAGGATTGCCTCCCTGTGGTATCAGAAACAGAGCTAGAGGAGGGAAAGCTAGACGGGAAGGAGGCAGAGGAGAATAATGAAGAGGAAGGAACACCTAAGAGAAAGAAGATGAAGAAGTGGCCGTGGAAGGAAAGTTGCTGCCCATGCCACCTTACTAACAGGAAAACCTCAAAAAGTCTCTTAGAGGACATAGGCAGTTTTCTATTTTTTATCATATAAAACAAAAAGCTTAATCACTCCCCAAAGCTGAAATCTATATAGGTACGTTCTAATTCTGAGGTACTTAATTCCAATGGACCAGGAGCCCCAACAATATATTTGTGCACCACGTCCAATGACCACTGACAGGATGAAAAAACTCATCACAATGTTAAGACAAAGAGCAGGACTGCGATCTTGACTTTTGCTTCTGACTAGCACATCATGGCTACACTTGGTCAGTTGTAGGTCCTTGCAGTGTGTCAAGAGCTGTGTGTAACGCTCAGCTGGACATGAGTTCTGTATGAAGGACTTGATGTCTATATTCACAGATAAAACATCCATGACAGAGATTGGAGGAAATCGACCAATTAAAATAGGCTGTTTGTGTGCTTATGTGTGGTCAGAAGTCAGATGGAGGGAAGACTTTCTTCTTTCTTCCTCCTTTTATGTCAGTTTACAAAGGAAGAATGGGAAGGGATGTGTGGGATGACAGAACAAAAAAAGGAGTAGAGAACCTAAGGCAGGAATGATCGGCAGAGAAATATCAGTGCTAGTCTACGTCAACTATTTCTGTCTGGCAGATATTTAATTAATTAATTAATTCCAAATGGTGGCCTGTCATGGCACCTAAGTATTTATGGTCTTGGGAAAAACAGAGCTGGACCCAAAACCTATGCAGAAAAAATTTACACAGTTTTTAAAAGGAAGGTTAATCACTCAAAAGTAAAGCAGTCTCAAGTAGTATCACAATGGCTAACTGGTTTGAATATAATTGTGGTTTCCTTGATCCCAAGTATGTGCTTTGAGTTCTCAAAAGATGATCCAAGTCTAAAATAAAGGTACCTGATAGAATCAACAAAAATCACATGAGACAAGCTCAGTTTGCCCTAATCCCTTGAGAAAGTATCTTAGTTGTATCTGAACTTCCTGTCTTCCTAAAAAAGCTCAAGTGAGGTGCTAGTTTCTGCTACCTTCTTGGTACAATTTGAGAGATCACTGATTTTGGAATAAGAGAAACATGAATTTGAATCCTGTCTAGGCCATTTGCTTACAGGAAAAAATTCCTCCACCTCTTCATCCATAAAGGACTGGTAAGGACACCTCCCTTAGATGCAGTCATTAGAAGACTTATAAAAGATATTATATGTGAAGTAACAAGCATGGCGACTGGTTCATGGTAAATGCTCTATATTTGTCGCCAACAAGAACATTTGAAAGAATATCTAGGAAATATTTGAACATAATAATTACCTCCTCCCTCTTTCCCTTTTAGTGCTTATCTTTACCTGTTTTCTCTACCTTTTTTTTTCCTAAGCTGAGACGCAAATGTGTGGCTTTCCTGAATTCCACCCTAATCTCTGTCGCTTGTCCTACTCCCTAAGAATGGAGGAAATGATGAGAACGTTCTTGACTGACAAAATCAAGAAGGTTCAACAGATGGTATACCCAAGATGACAGCTTTATAAAAAGAAACTCATCAGAATGTATCCCTCCAAATGAGAGTCTCTTGCTTCCTAATAGTCCTTTGGAGGCCATACACATACTCCCAACATTGCAACCTCTGTTTAAAAGAATTTTTTAAACACTCTCCTCTTGTAATTGCTTTAAGAATCTTTTCAATGTCATCAGTGATAAGTTTTTGTGCTTTGAAGGTGCATTTAGTTATGAGAAATTGCCAAAAGTCCTTGAAAGCAAAAGTGATGAATACAGACAGTGATCTATCTGGGTAGTACTGTTTTTAAGCAAAAATGAGCTGTAATTTGTAAAGCATCAATATATAATTTTCATGCATGGATTTAAGCATTTCTGAGAAGTCCAAAGATATTTTGAATAAATTCAGTATTTTTGGAATCGATGTGGGCTTCTAAAGTTATTCCTGTGAAGGATAACTATTTTGGCTGTTTAACTCCCTCTGTGCTCATTTAAAATACACATACACACACAGTCATCAGTCATCACTTTATAGTTTCTCCTGATAGACCCAGAGATAGTGACATTCCTCACGTCTGTAAATACCAAGTAATAAAAAAGTTTGAAAAAAATTTAGCAATTAGAAATGTTTACTATAAAGTGGATCAGAGTTCTTATTTTCATCAGCTCAAGATGTACATTTTATATGTTGTATTACAGTACTTGTAGCCTAATGGAAACATCTTAGTCTAGAAACTAGTTAATAATACTTGCAAAGCATGTGAAGATAAATAGCATTAAACATAGCAAACTTCTGTTGCTGGGCATCTTATTAACCAGTATTTTTTGGCACTACAATGAAAATTTCGTGTAAGCATGGTCATCCCAAGGTTGTACAGGATAGTATACTTTATGAACCATCAAAAAAAAAGTGACACAGGCTCTGGTTCAAGATGGTGACATAGGAAGATCCTGAACTCACCTCCTCCCATGGACACACCAAACCTACAGCTACATGTGGAACAATTTCCTCTGGTAAAAAAACCCCAAGAACTAGCCGAACAACTCCTACACATCAGGAAAACAAGAAAAAACCCACGATGAAGTGGGTGGGAGAAGCTGAGACACAATCTTGCTATAAACCCCACTCCCAGTTTTGCGACCCACAATCAGTAAGGAACTCAAAACCTCGAGCTTCATCCTGAGGAGTGAAAGCTCTGAAGCCCACATCTTGCACACCAACTTTTAAGACTTGCACCTGAGAGATGGTTCCCCAAAACATCTAGTTTTGAAAGCCAACAGGGCTTGCATCCACGAGAGACCCACAAGGCTATAGCAAACTGAGAAATAGTTCTTAAAGAGCTTACACATGCAGATTCACCTACCCCAGGACCCAGCGTGGAGGCAGTTGATTGAAAAGTGCCCATTCTGTGAAAGAGATTTATTTGCTTATCTGAAAATGTTGGCCTGAAGGGCAGGCATCTAGATTGCCTGGCTCTGGTAGCCAGCAGGGCTGCCCTCACAAGTCCCACAGGAAAAAAAGTTGTTAGCAGCTACTACATCCGGGGCACAGTGGAGAGGCAACAGACTGTGGCACCTCATTTTTCAGTGAAAGAAACCTATTAGCTTTTCTTCATAGTTATGTCCTGATGGGCAGGCTTCTAATTAAACACACATCTAAGGGTGGACTGTAATCTTCTCCAGAGACCTTGATGTGTGAGTGCCATCTTCACACTCTCCCTCTGCTGCTTTCCAGACTGCTGGTAACTCCTAGAAGGGAGGTTAGACATGCACCTGGTGTCCCAGTTTTTATGTTTGGTGCCCTGGTTTTTGTGGTTGCCACCCAGGGGATACCCCTTGATCACCTGCCTCTGGTGGCCAGCAAGGCTTGTATTCACAAGTTTAATGGGACAGCAGCAAAGAAAGAAACAGTTCTTATCTGATGATCAGCCCATGGCTCAGCACAGAGGGAGCAGACTGAAATGCCCATATCCCTGTCTTACTCTGAAAGAGGTATATTTGCATGCTTTAAAAGCTTCTGCCTGAGAGTCTGGCTTCCAATAATCCTGAATCTAGGTGCTGAGTGAGATCCTCCCTCTTGGGACACTGACAGGTCTTGATACCAACTACAAGGAGCCACTAAAAATAAAGTAGGTTAATTGGACAATCTCAAAGGTTTGAGAGATAACCAAGAGCTAAGGCAGGATTGAACAATAAAGTTAATCTATACAAGGCTGCTCCTTCATGGAGCACCTGGGACAGGTGGCTGTTTTATCTAATGCATGGAAACAAAGACAGAGAGTGAAGCAAAAATGAAGAAACAGAGGAATATGTTCCAAAAAAGAAGAAAGTGTAACCTCAGAAAAAGACCTTAATGAAATGGAGATAAGTGATTTATCTGATAAAAGTTCAAAATAAGTCATAAAGACGCTCACCAAGGTCAGAAGAAAAATAGATGAACAAAGTGAGAATTTCAATAGAATCAAAGAAAATATAAGAAAGTACCAAATAGAAGTCATAGAGTTGAGGAATACAATAACTGAACTGAAAAACAGAATAGAGGGGTTCAACAGCAGACTACGTAAAGCAGAAGAAAGGAAAAGTGAACTCAAAGACAGGGTAGTGGAACTCACCTAACCAGGGCAGTAAAAAGAAAAGATGAAAAAGAGTGAAGATAGATTAAGGGGGTAATGGGACAATATCAAGTGACCACCATTTTTGCTATAAAAGTCCAAGGAAGAGAAGAGAGAGAGAAAGGGACAGAAAATTTATTTGAAAAAATAATGGCTGAAAACTTTCCTAACCTGGAGAAGGAAGCAGCCATTGAGATCTGGAAGCCCAGAGAGTTCTAGATAAGAGGAACCCAAAGAGACCCAGACCAAGACACATTATGATTAAAGTGTCAAAAGTTAAAGACAAGGAGAGAATCTTAAAAGCATCAAAATAAAAACAACTTCTTACATACAAGGGACCCCCATCCCCCATTAGACTATCAGCAGATTTTTCAGCAGAAACGTTTCAGGCCCGAAGAGAGTGGCACCACATATTCAAAGTACTGAAAGAAAAAACTTCCAACCAAGAATACTCTACCCAGCAAAGTTGTCCTTCAGAATTGAAGATGAGATAGCTTTTCAGATAAGCAAAAGCTAAAGGATTTCATCACCACTAGACCAGCCTTACAAGAAAAGTTAAAGGGACTTTTTAAAGCTGGAACAAAAGGTTGCAAATTAGTAACAGGAAAACATATGCAAGTATAAATCTCATTGGTAAAGGTAAATATATAGTAAAATTCAGAATAATCTAACATTGTAAATGTGGTAGGTTAATCACTTATAAAGCTAGAAGGAATGTTAAAAGACAAAGTAGTAAAAATAACCATAACTACAATAATTTGTTAAGGGATGCACAAGATAAAAGATGTAAATTCTGACATCAAAAACATAAAACATGGGGAGAGGACTAACATTTTTGAGCTTTAGAATACAATCAAACTTAAGATGTTATCAATTTAAATAGACTGTTATAAATATAGGTTGTCTTATGTAAGCCTCATGGTAACCATAAAGTAAAAACCTATAGTAGATACACAAAAGATAAAGAGAAAGGAATCTAAGTGTACCACTACAGAAAATCATCAAATCACAAAGGAAGAGATCAAGAGAATAAAGGAACAGAGGAATTACAAAACAGTCAGAAAACAATTAAAATGGCAATAAGTCCCTACCTATCAATAATTAATTTAAGTGTAAATGGACTAAATTCTCCAATCAAAAGACATAGAGTGGCTGAATGGATAGAAAACATCAATCAGTATGCTGCTGAGAAGAGACTCATTTCAGATGTAAGGACATAAACAGACTGTAAGTGAAGAGACGGAAAGAGATATTCCATGCAAATGGAAACCAAAGAAAGCTTGGGTAGCTATACTTATATCCAAATAGACTTTAAAGAGAAAGATTATAATAAGAGACAAAGAAGGTCATTAGATAATGATAAAGGGGTCAATCCAAGAGGATATAACATTTGTAAATATTTATGCACCCAACACAGGAGCATCTAAATATATAAGACAAATATTAACAGACTTAAGGGAGAAAGAGAGCAATACAATACTAGTAGAGGACTTTAATACCCAATTTACATCAATGGATTGGTCATCCAGACAGAAAGTCAATAAGGAAATATTTGCCTTAAATAACATGTTAGACCAGATGGACTTAGACATATACAGAACATTTGATCCAAAAGAAAAAGAATATACATATTCTTCTCAAGCACACATAGAACACTCTCACCAGGATAGGTCAGATATTAGGGCACAAAACAAGTCTTAACAAATTTAAGATGGAAATTATATCAAACATCTTTTCCAACCACAATGGTATGAAAGTAGAAATCAGTTACAAGAAGAAAACTAGAAAATTCATAAATATGTGGAGATTAAACAATATGCTATTGAACAACCAATGGGTCAAAAAAGAAATAAAAAGAGCCAGCTCTGATGGCTTAGTGGATAAAGTTTAGCATGCTCCACTTCAGCAGTGCAGGTTTGGTTTCCAGGTGCAGAGCCACATCACTGTTCTGTCAGTAGCCATGCTGTGGTAGTGGCTCACATAGAAGAACTAGAAGGACTTACAACTAGAATATACAACTACGCACTGGGGCTTTGAGGTTGGGGGAAGAGAGAGGCAGATTGGCAACAGATGTTAACTCAGGGCGAACTTTTCCCAGAAAAAGAAAAAAGAATGAGCTCAGGGAAGAAAGAGTGATTTAAAAAAAAAGAAATAAAAAATTATCTTGAGACATGAAATAATATCCTGACAAATGAAAATGGAAATACAACATGCCAAAATGTATGGGATGCAGTCAAAGTAGTTCTAAGAGGGAAGTTCATAGCAATAAAGCCCAAAGATAGTAAAGGATAGGAAATAACAAAGATCAGAGCAGAAATAAATGAAATAGAAACTAAAAAGGACAACAGAGAAAAAAATCAATGAAACTGAGTGGTGGGTTTTTGAGAGATATACAGAATTAACAAACCTAGCTAGACTCATTAAGAAAAAAGAGAGATAGGACTCAAATAAATTAAATCAGAAATAAAAGAGGAGATGTTACAACTGATATCACAGAAATACAAAGGATCATAAGAGACTACTTTGAACAATTATATGCCAACAAATTGGATGAACTAGAAGAAATGGATAAGTTCCTAGAAACATACAAGGTACCAAGACTGAATCATGAAGAAATAAAGCATCTGAACAGACTAATTACTAATAAAGAGATTGAATCAATAATCAAAAACCTCCCAACAAAGAAAAATCCAGGACCAGATAGCTTCACTGGTGAATTCTACCAAGTTTCCAAAGAAAAATTAATATCAATCCTTCCCAAACTCTTCCAAAAAATAGAAGAGGGGGGAATTCTTCCAAACTCATTTTACAAAGCCAACCTTACCCTGATATCAAAACCAAACAAGGGCACCACAAGAAAAGAAATTACAGATCAACATCCTTGATAAAGCTAGATGCAAAAATCTTCAACAAAGTATTAGCAAACTGAATTCAAGAATATATTAAAAGGATCAATACCATGATCAAGTGGGATTTATTCCAGGAATGCAGGGATGATTCAACATCCTCAAATCAATCAATATGGTGCACTACAGAAACAAAATGAAGCACAAAAATTATATGATTATCTCAATAGATGCAGAAAATGCATTTGACAAAATTCAACATCCATTTATGATAAAAACTTTCAGTAAAGTGGCTATAGAGAGAATGTATCTCAATGTAATAAAGG
This sequence comes from Equus przewalskii, assembly GCF_037783145.1. Classification (NCBI taxonomy): domain Eukaryota; kingdom Metazoa; phylum Chordata; class Mammalia; order Perissodactyla; family Equidae; genus Equus; species Equus przewalskii. The sequence continues at coordinate 62,798,083 of NC_091843.1, forward strand.
CCAAGTATGACAAACCCACAGCTAACATACTCAATCATGCAAAGTGAAAGCTTTTCCTCTAAGGTCAGGGACAAGACAAGGATGCCCACTCTTGCCACTTTTACTCAACACAGTATTGGAAATCCTAGCCAGAGCAATTAGGCAAGAAAAGAAATGAAATTCATCCAAATTGGAAAGGAAGAAGTAAAACTGTCACTATTTGCAGATAACATGATATATATGGAACATATATATATATATATATGGAAAACCCTGAAGACTCCACCAAAGAACCATTACAACTAATAAATTCTGAAAAGTTGCACTATACAAAAATCTCTTGAATTCTGTACACTAATAACAAACTATAGGAAAGAGAAATTAAGAAAACAATCCCATCTACAATTGCATCAAAAAGAATAAAATACCTATGAATAAGTTTAACCAAGGAGGTGAAAAACCTGTACACTGAAAGCTATAAGACAGTGATGAAACAAATTGAAGGCAACACAAAGAAATGGAAAGACATTTCACACTCATGGGTTGGAAGAATATTATTAAAATGTCCATAGTACCCAAAGCAATCTAGATTCAGTGCAATCTCTATCAAAATTCCAATGGCATTTTTCAGGGAAATACAATGAAGCATCCAAAAATTTATTTGAAACCACAGAAGAGCCTGAATAGCCAAAGTAGTCTTGAGAAAGAAGAACAAAGCTGGAGATACCATGCTTCCTGATTTCAAACTATATCACAAAGCTATAATAATCAAAATAGTATGATAATGGCATAAAAACAGACACACAGATCAGTGGAACAGAACAGAGAGCCCAGAAATAAACCCACACGTATATGGTCAATTAACTTAGAACAAAGGAGCCAAGAATATATAATAGGGAAAAGACAACCTCTTCAATAAGTGGTGTTGGGAAAACTGGACAGCCGCATGCAAAAGAATGAAACTGGACCATTATCTTACACTGTATACAAAAATTAACTCAAAATAGATTAAAGATTCGAACATGAGACTCGACACCATAAAACTCTGGGAAGAAAACATAGGGGGTAAGCTCCTTGATATCAGATATCAGTCTTCGTGATGATTGTTTTGGATTTGACACCAAAGGAAAGACATCAAGAGCAAAAATTAAACAACTGGGACAACATCAAACTAAAAAGCTTCTGCACAGCAAAGGAAACTATTAACAAAATGAAAAGGCAACCTATGGAATGGGAGAAAATATCTGCAAATCATGTATTTAATAAGGGGTTAATATGTAAAATATAAGAACTGATACAACTCAATAGCAAAAAAACAATCCAACTAAAAATTGGACAGAGGATCTGAATAGACATTTTTTTTCAAATACATACAGACATCCAACAGGTACATGAAAAAGTGCTCAACATCACTAACCATCAGGGAAATACAAATCAAAACCACACTGAGATATTACCTTATAACCTGTTAGAACGGCTATTATCAAAAAGCCAAGAAATAACAGGGCTGGTGAGGATGTGAAGGAAAGGGAACCCTTGGGCACTGTTGATGGGAATATAAATTGGTTCAGACACTATGAAAAACAGTATAGAGGTTCCTCAAAAAATTGAAAATAGAACTGCCATATGATCCAGCAATTCTTTTTTTTTAAAGATTGGCACCTGAGCTAATAACTGTTGCCAGTCTTCTTTTTTTTCTGCTTTTTCTCCCCAAGTCCCCCCAGTACATAATTGTATATTTTAGTTGTGGGTCCTTCTAGTTGCAGCATGTGGGACGCCACCTCAGCATGGCCTGATGAGCAGTGCCATGTCTGTGCCCAGGATCTGAACCAGCGAAACCACAGGCCGCTGAAGCCGAGCACGTGAACTTAACCACTTGGCCATGGGGCCAGCTCCAATCCAGCAATTCTACTTCTGGGTATTTATCCAAATAAAATGAAAACACTAACTCAAAAAAGATATCTGCACTCCCATGTTGATTGTACCATTATTAACAACAGTTAAGACTTGGAAGCAAGCTACGTGTCCATTAATGGATGAATGCATAAAGAAGTTGTGGTATAGGGGCCGGGCCTGTGGCGAAGTGGTTAAGTTTGCGCACTGTACTTCGGCATCCTGGGGTTTCACCAGTTCAGATCCTGGGTGCAGACATGGCACCGCTCATCAGGCCATGCTGAGGTGGCGTCCCACATAGTGCTACCAGAAGGATCTACAGCTAGAATATACAACTATGTACTGGGGGGCTTTGGGGAGAAGAAGAAGGGAAAAAAAGAGAGAAAAGTAGCCACAGATGTTAGCTCAGGTGCCAATCCTTAAAAAAAAAAGAAATGCAGTTAAAAAAAAAAAAGTTGTGGTATATATATACAATGGAATACTACTCAGTCATAAAAAGAAGGAAATCTTGCCATTTGCAACAACATGGATGGATCTTGAGGTCATTATGCTAAGTGAAGTAAGTCTGACAGAGAAAGACAGATACCATGTGATCTCACTTACATGTGGAATCTAAAAAAAAAAAGAAAAAACACCCCCAAACCCTACCTAAATTCATAGATATATAGAACAGATTGGTGGCTGCTAGAGGTGGGGGAGTTGCGGTGGGAAAAATGAGTCAAGGGGTTAAAAACGTACAAACTTCCATTTTCAAATAACTAAGTCCTGGGGATGTAATGTACGGCATGGTGACTACAGTTAATCATACTATATTCTATATTTGAAAATTGTTAGAAGAGTAGACTTAAAAGTTCTCATCACAAGAAAAAAAATTTTGTAACTGTGTGTTTAGGAATATTAACCAGACTCACTGTGATCATTTTGCAATACAGTCACGTGTTGCTTAATGACGGGAATACGCTCTGAGAAATTCATCCTCAGGTGATTTTGTCGTTGTGTGAACATCATAAAGTGTACTTACACAAACCTAAGTGGTATAGCTTACTACACACCTAGGTGCATGGGACCACTGTCATATATGTGGTCCACTGTCTACTGATATATGGTTATGCAGAACATGACTGTATACACAGATATCAAATCAAATGTACACCTGAAATTAATGTTATATGTCAGTTATTGCTCAATAAAAAAATGATATTCACTATAGTTGCAGTGTTAACTATATTTTATTATAATTATATTCTTTCAAAATTGATCATTCATGTTTATGATTCACGTACAGTATGCAGAAGAAATTTTAATCATTTTATATGTTTGATTGACCATTATATCCCATCAGGCAACCATAAAGGAACAAGAAGTAAGGATTTTGTCTAAAAGTCTCCAACTGGCTTCCAGTTCTCCCCTTGTCTCCCTGGCACTTAAGTAATTTTTGAGCGACTACTATGTGCCAAGTCTGTTCCTCCTGTTATCTCCCTCATCTTCATAAAAACACTTTAGAGGTGAAGAAACTGAGTCCCAGAAAGTCTGTGTCCTTTGCCCAAAGCCTCCTGTCTCCTACGGACTAGAGCAAGGACTTGGAGCCAGCTATGCGTGAATGCAAGTCCATAATCTACCAAGAGGCCCTGGTGACTCAAATTGGGTTGAGCAAAAGCCATGAACTGGCCTCTGGAAAGGTCTCAATTGAGCAAGGGGAAGAGGCTATACTATTATGTAACCAACCCAAGAGTTTCAAGGCTGTTAATGACACATTTTGTGGATTCAAGTATGTCCTTGCCTTGCTCCTTCAGGTAGATTATCCATGTGCTTTATGGCAGCCTAGACTCTGGCTTTCTTCAGAGTTTACCATTTGGCTTCCCATTAACCCCACTCTGTTAGGGAAAGCAGGAAAGGGCAAAAGAGAGAGTAAAAAGATACAGTTGTTTATCCCTAAATGCTATATAATTCAAGCCAACACACTAAAATATTAAGACACTTTTCTTGACAACTTCCTTTAAACAAGAAGAATTCTGTCTGCCTTTTTCACTTATACAAACTATAATTTTCTTCTGTGTGTGGGTTTGTCTACAAGCACAGAACTTGAGATTATTTAGAAAAGTACTTGTTTTCTTTGTTTACTTTCATATGTGTGACACTCAATTGACAATTCAAGAGGGTTTTATTTTAAGCCTGAAAATTGGTGTTTAATTTGGGCATTTTTGCCAGCTTCCCTTGTTTGTTGTTATCCATGATAATCTAGTATCCCATGACTGTGAAAAACTAGGGTAGCCTCAACATGAAAGACTAATGAGCAATAAATATGCTCAACCGGCTATTCTCAACATAGCTGAGAACAGGCAGTGAACTACATTCTTGATTACGGAACCACACGTTTAATTTTATATATTAACTACAATTCAGGTCTTTTAAAAAAGTGATAGAGTGGGCGAATAAAGAGGATTAGGCTTGGACATAATTGAAGTAGGGAGATAGCTGTCAGGGAGTTTTCATTTTAAGAGGCGCAGTAGAAATTGCTAGTTATTGATCTGACAATTATTCTTAATATCAAAACCCATGAATTTATTTAGGGCAGAGATAGTCCCAAGCAAAAGGTTATGGTCAATAAGCTATAAGCCAAAATTGTTTGGAGAACTTATGAGGAAACACCATAAAAAGGGCCTATCAGCTAGGACCCATTCACACCACCACACCCTCCTCTGTCCTCTTTCCTACCTGGATGTGGACACAATGACAGCACCCATCTTCGCCCATGAGATGAATCTGAGGATGAAAGCTATGCTTTCAGGATAAAGAGGCAGAAAAGTAGAAGGGACTGCATCCCTGCTGACCAGGGAGCACCCAAAGCCGTGGACTGTCTATTGCTGGCCTTTCTTTATGTGAGAGAAACCCGCTTTTTAAGCCATTGTTATTTCTAGTCTCTGTTACTACTGGTCAAACACAATTCCCAATTGATATCTGGAGTAAAATACTAACTCCTGCCTAATTTAAAAGGCAATGGATCTTGTTCATCTTAAGCTTTGATCTTTCTTGAAGTGCAAAGTCCCCTGGGAGGGGTAACATTGTTGAGTTTTTAAGGTCATTTCTGCACAGCAGATTTTGCAAAGGAGAGCAAAAGTAGAGATAGAAGGCTTCAGAGTGAAAACTAAAGGTGCATGTAGGTGTCATGGAAGACACACCAAAAAAAGAAAAAGACGATGAATAAATTGGCTCATTTTAATATAAATGGAGGAGTGATCAAGAGACTTGGCGTTGAGAGTTTTGGAAGATTTCAAAACAAGGAAAAAAAAATGTGGATCACATCCATAGGGCAACTTGTGCAAGGCCAAAAGAAAAGCAAGATCTTGTTCCTCTGACATGTTTCTCCCTTGCATTTTGTATTCACATTTTCCCCCCAGGCATGGAGAATAACTAGGCAAGAAGGCTCCACCTGGGGGCACCTTCTTATCACCAGAAACGCAGCTCCCGCCCTGTTCCATCCGTAAAATTTACCATGTTATTCTCATATCGATCAGCCCCTGCTGATTTTAAGAGTCAGGGATTTTTTTACAAAAATATTTTAATACCTTTCATTCTTCTTTCTCTTTGAAGTTCCAGCCATTATAATCCAGCTATTTCTTGGCTCATAAACTTGGCAAGGCTATCTGCAAAAAAGGGAAAAAAAAGTCATCTCATTGGTGAGAGGTTTCTCATATGCTGACAGTTTAGCTTATATGAAATCGCTGAGTAATAGGAAAGATAAAATAAGGATTGGAAGGGGAGCAGGAAGCAGAATGCCGTCCACAAATGATTCCCAGACAGTGATTTCTGCTTATCCTGAGAAGATGAAGGGCCTTTCCTTTGAGGCAGCATTCATTGACCTCTTGCTAAAACTGTTTATTCAATGTGATTTCTCCACTGGATGGAGAGTGGTCTCATCTTCTTCCCCAAACCTTCCCTAAGTGCCGTTTCAAACGTAATTCTGTGCTGTCACAACGGAGCAGCCTTCTCTAAACCCCTTCTGCTAAGGAATACAGCTGGAGGCTTAGGGCCACTTAGGATGCCTCACACTCAAGGAGCCCTTCATCTCAAAACAAATCTCTTAAAAATATTCCTTGGAGCGAATCTTTGTAGACTGTTCTATCTGCCATCTCATAAAGACTGAAAAGAGGAAGCTTGTGCACCTCTGAAGAGAGCCCACTTCCATCTCAGCATCTGAAGCACATGGAAAATATTAATTAGCTACGTCCTTGAGTACCCAATGCAGGAGACATCTGCCCTTGTTTTCTCCATGCTAAATCCCTTTTCCACGCTTACTATAACTAAAAAAAAAAATCACAGGAAGTAAAAATGGTTGAAATTAAAAACACACTCTTTCACACAACATCCTGTCCTGCTTCACAGTGCCATAATTCTACTGCACTGTAAACAATTAGAAAGGGATATTGTAAAATTAGCTCCAATTTGCATAATAATGCTTTACTGTTATAATTTAGTGACTGCATTTGCACAAATTTAATAACAATTCAGCTTACATTTTTTGTTTTAATGTATTTTATACAAATAATGTCAAATTTATAGATTACTAGGTTCCCAAAAGCAAGTCAGATGAGGACATTACATTCTTGCAAGTTTAATAAACCACAACGATATGCTAATTCTAGCCTTCTTAAATTAAAGGTCACCTCCTTTCCTGATTCTGTTTTTTCCCCTTCTGCTTAAGAAAAAAAGTTTTTGAGACTCATAATGATCTGGAACAAAGAAAAATATGCCCATTATATACCTAATGAAATCTTAACCAGCTCAAAATATTTTAAATATATTTTTCCCCATTTTGCTTTTAGGGAACTATAGAATTTAATCCTAAAATCTAATTTCAAAGAAGTTTTTAAGTTTAAAATCAATCACATTTGAATCCTGGGCTGACAGTGCAAATTGCATTAAAAGATATTTTTATTGTATTTATTGTCATAGATGTTAATTCAATGGATCTAACCATTATTGTCTTTTGGATTTATGGTATAATTCCACTTGATAGCAATTGAACTGCCACATAAGCTCTGCTCTTATCTGAGGCTTTGTACTCTTAGGGCCACTGGATCAATGATGAAATCATTGCAAGTCCTGAATCAATGCTTTCCTTGAGGAAAATTTCAATGATTATTGCTGTAACAGGGTATCACTTTTTCACAAATGAGACCAGCAATGTGTTTCTTGTAAAAAATTAGAAAGGTTATTAGTATATAGAGATAAGTGACCTAGTTTGTCAAGGTAGTTGGTTAACTATAGAAAAGACTTTTTGATAATACTGGTTGTTAAACATACAAATGAGATGTCAAGAAAAGGCGCAAAAGGATATATTCTTATGAACCTTTAGAAACCCTTGACTCCGTTCAGGTCTGCTCTATACAGTTGTACAGGTTACTGGCTGAGGGAGGGACTAAGCGAGGGCTGAAATCCAACCTACACCCCACCTGCCAAGCTGGGTGCTCTAAAGGAGACTTGCGCAAGCCCAAAGGAAGAAGTGACTTTTCTGGTTTGCATAAGGGCATTCTGAGCTCATGGCAGCCCTTAGTTGGACTCTCCAGGACGGCGAAAATGTGGTTTGGTCTAAAGAAAGAACTACTTCCTAGGGCCTTTCTGTCACCCAAGGAAGTCCCTAAAACAGTTTCCACGTCTAACGCTTTGTTTTTAAGTTGTGCTTTCTTATAGGACGAAAGCAGAACATTGCCAGATGGCCAACCTGCAGAACTGGTCCAAACTAGAAAGGTTTGCAATGGGTAAGATGGCAATGGGGTGCTGTGTGCAAAAGGAAATGTCAGCAAAAGTTGCCGTGTGTACGAAGGGAAGATCTGCACATGCCCCAAACGCCCCTGCTCCAAGTGATGACGTGGAGACCCCTCCCACTTCACATCCCGTTAGAACACTGCTCACCTTCCCTTCAGGGAGAAGGTGTTTTAGAGTGTGACCTCTGCCCCCTCCATCTGTTGATCAATGAATAAACATTCTGTTCTGCTATTCTGAACCTGGTCTCACCTCATTGGTGCAAATGGCTCTGGGCAAAAGGACCCACTTGGGGGTCACTTGTCCCTTAGGGCTTGGTAACATCTCCTTTTCACAATTCCATAATTTTAAATAAAGCCCCCATGGGATATAAACCAGAATCATGTAACTCAAAATGCTAATCTCACAATAATTGTATCAAAGAATATTGTGGAAATCACTAGTAGTAACATCTATATCAATCTTGGTTCAATTTATATTTATGTCTTCTTATTCATGGTTTCATTGGAACTTGTGACTGTATATGTACCAAACAAATGATGTCAACACCTATCTAATGAATTTGATCATTGTGGACAATCGATCACGTTAATCAGGCTAAAATCCCATTCTCTATCCCACCTCCATCTTCTTCTAAGTGTCAGCAATTTTCTGTTATTTTATTTTATCTAAACTCTTAGATAAGTACTTCAACCGTTCACTTTGGTTTTTCCAAATAATCAGCCTATTCTTCAATCTTGCCATCTCTGAGGTGGTTCATAACATTGACCAAACTGCTTCTTCATTCATAGAGTAGTCTAGAAGGCTCACTGATAAAAAATTGTTTGGTGCAGAGAGATTTTGCCTTTAAAAAAATCTGTACAATTATTTGCTATGTGAATAGCTTTATTTGCCATGTATTCTGGACTATTTAAAGACAACTGGCATATTTAAATGACCAGAGAGAAAAACACATGACAAATCAGAAATAATGTAGATTTTAAAGCAGGAGAGAAAAAAAAAGTGGATAAGGTAATAAAACAAAAAATGCAGCCAAAGCAATCTTGAGAAAAAAGAACAATGCTGGAGATATCACGTTCCTTGATTTCAAACTATATTACAAAGCTATAAAAATCAAAACTGTATGGTACTGGCACAAAAACAGACACATAGATCAGTGGAACAAAATAGAGAGTCCATAAATACCCTGTAGACTTATATAGTCAATTAATCTATGATAAAGGAGACAGAAATATACAATGGGGAAAAGACAGTCTCTTCAATAAATGGTGTTGGGAAAACTGGACAGCTACACACAAAAGAATGAAACTGGACCACTTCCTTACATTATATATAAAAATAAACTCAAAATGGATTAAAGACTTGAATGTAAGATCTGAAACTGTAAAACTCCTAGAGGAAAACATAGGTAATACACTCTTTGACATCAGTCTTAGCAATATTTTTTGGATCTGTCTCTTCATGCAAAGGCAACAAATGCAAAAATAAACAAATAGGAATATATCAAACTAAAAAGCTTCTGCACAGCAAAATAAACTATTAATAAAATAAAAAGACAGCCTATGGATTGGGAAAAAATATTTGCAAACCACATATCCAAAATACGTAAAGAACTCATACAACTCAATGTCTAAAAAACAAACAGTCCAATTAAAAAATGGGCAGAGGGCCTGAATAGGTATTTTTCCAAAGAAGACATACTCATAGCCAACAGAGACATAAAAAAATTCTCAACATCACTAATCATTAGGGAAATGCAAATCAAAATCACCATGACATAGCACCTCACACCTGTCAGAATGGCCACTATCAAAAAGACAACAAATAACAAGTGTTGGTGAGGATGTGGAGAAAAGTACATTGGTACACTATTGGTGGAAATGTAAATTGGTGCAGTCACTATGAAAAATACTATGGAGGTTCCTCAAAAAATTAAAAATAGAGCTACCATACAATCGAGCAATTTCACTTCTGGGGATTTATCTGAAGAAAACAAAAACATTAATTTGAAAAGATATCTGCACCTATGTTCACTGCAGCATTATTTATGATAGTCAACATATGGAAGTAACCTAAGTGTCCATCAATAGATGAAGGGGTGAAGAAGATGTAGGATATACATACACAATGGAATAGTACTCAGCCATAAAAAAGAATAAAATCTTGCCATTTGTGGCAACATGGATGGACCTAGAGAGTCTAATACTAAGTGAAATAAGTCAGACAGAGAAAGACAAATACCTTATGACTTTATTTATATGTAGAATCTAAAAAACAAAATAAAGAGGCTGGCCTGGTGGCACAGTGGTTAAGCTCACACGCTCTACTTTGGTGGCCCAGGGTTCTCAGGCTTAGATCCCTGGTGCAGACCTACACACCACTCATCAAGCCATGCTGTGGTGGCTTCTCACGTAAAAACTAAAAGAGGATTGGCACAGATGTTAGCTCAGGGCCTATCTTCCTCACTAAAAATAAACAGAAAAACTAAAATAAAACAAGACTCATACATATAAAGAACAAACTGGAGGTCACCAGAGGGGAAGAAAGTAGGGGATGGGTGAAATAGGTGAAGGGGATTAAGAAGAACAAACTTATAGTTGTAAGAGAAATAAGTCACAGGGACATAATGTATAGCATAGGGAATATAGTCAATAATATTGAGTCACTTTATGGTGACAGGTGACTAGACTTATCATGGTGATCATTTCCTAATGTACATGAATATTGAATCACTGTGTTGTACACTCAAAACTAGTATAATATTGTATGTCAACTGTACTTCAATAAAAAATAAAATAAACTTTAAAAATGCACGTATGGTTTAGAACATACATTTTTATTTTTATGTATATCTTGCACATAGCTATTTCATTAGTGATCAAAAAAAATGTATTTGAATTAATCCCCTCTCTAACATGTTTTTCTGTAATGACCTTTGCAGCTTGTGCAACTTTCTCTTAAAGATTACTTCATATTAGTCTCTCTAGGTCTCCACACATAAACTGTCAGAGTGCAACTAAAACATACTGTACAGAAAGAACAAAGATAATGTGAATTTAGGTGTATATATTATAAAGACAGTCTTATAGGGAAAGAATATGACAGAGGTCTTCTTTCAATTAAGTCTAGAATGCCAGGTGAATGCCTATTCTGAACATTCTCTGATAAGCGTTGATCAAGAGCTATCCTTAATAGCCGCATCCCATGAAGCTCTAGCTGAAACCTCTTTAGGACTGATTCGAGGAGAAAGTATAACTTTATCAGTGAATGGTAAAAAACCCAGATTTTTCTTATACTACTCATATTAAAATTTGAAGCAAATATTCTGTTCATTTATTTTCTAGGCCAGAGAACAAGAGATCTCACGTACTCTGCAGAGGCCTAGATAATGATTCTCAAACGTCAGTCCTGGACCACTTTCATATTTTTACTTTTAAAATCTGCATGCCATCTGTACTATTATTTGCTTATGTTTTTCCTTAAATGGCTCACTTTTGAAAAAAAACCTAAATATAATTTTTTTAAGAGGAAAATTTATGTCACTACTATAAAGGAACAAGTCATTATCACTTGCCTTGAGATAACTGTAAAAATAAATATAATGAAAAGAAACCAATTTTAGAAAATTCTAGCTGGGAGTTTTGCTGTCAAATGCTCTTGGCCCTAGATTTATTATTTGTTAAAAAACAAAAACAAAAACAAAAAGAGAGGGACGGAGGGGGAGAGAGAGAAAGAGAGAACGACTGGCAAGTTTGGGAGAGACATTTTAGTACCATCTGAGTTTTTCTAAAAGCTTCAAAGACCTTTGAAAGAGAAATATATTTCTTCATATGGCATTCAAAGATACATCATGTCAGATCTATCTACCACTTAGAAGCATCCGTCTTTAATGGTGGTAGGATTTCAGTTCCCAAATTTTTAGAAACACTGAGCAGAGGTTTCAGCCATCACTGGGATGCCCTTCTGCACACTTCTGACCCAACACTGTTTCCATCCCTTTGCCTCTTAATGAAATGGCCCTGATTGTGAAAAGCTTTTGGTAACAGCCAACAATTATCATAGCATAATTACTCAATCTATTTATTCATATGGTCAGGAAACATATAGTGGGTACAAACCAAGGCAAGCACAGTCCTAGCTGGTGTGATTACAAAGATTCAGTACCAGTCATTTAAGTGCTTAATCCAACGGAGGACTATTTATTACCCAATATTTTAGAACTCCAATTAAAAGAAGGAGAATGAAAAAGTCTTGCATGTCTTTATATTTTTTGTCAGGCATTTCTTCTATATTCCTATAAATAAATAAATAAATAAAGCAATAGTTTCCAGTTCAAGATGGCAATGTAGGAAGATCCTGAACTCACCTCCTCCCACAGACACACTGAATTTACAGCTATGTACAGAACAATTCCCTCTGAAGAAATCCAAAAACTAGCTGAGCAACTCCTACACATGAGGAAATCCTACATATGGGATAAAGAAGAAAGACCCCACATCGAAACAGGTAGGAGAGGTTGAGACACAATCTCATATAAAGCCCATCCGTGGTGTGGCGACCCAAAATCAGGAGGAAACTCACAAATCCCAGCTTCTCCCTAAGGAATGAAGGGTTTGAAGCCCGTATCTGGAGCCTCAATTTGTAAGGCATGCCCCCGAGAGACGGCACTCAAAACAACTAACTCTGAAAGCCAATGGGGCTTGAGTCCACGAGACCCACATGGCTACAGCAAACTGAGAAACAGTTCTTAAAGTGCTTATGTGGACTCACTGTGGCTAACACCCCAGGGCATGGTGCAGAGGCAGCCAACTGAAATGTGTCCAGTCTTTCTGTGAAAGAGGCACATTTTCTTATCTTAAAAGCTTCAGCTTGAGGTGCAGGTGTCTAATTCAACACACATGTAGGGGCCTACTGAAATATTCTCTAAAGACTACAGAGGCCAGCAGGCACCACCTTTGCAACCTCCTGCTACTTTGCTCCAGGTTGCCAGTATCTCCTGGACAGGAGATTGTGCACACATCTGGCATCCCAGTTTTTGCAGATGCCACTCAGGGGACACCACTTGATTGCCTGGCTCTAGTGGCCACTGGGGCTTACTTTTGAAGGTCCCATAGGATTGTAACAAGCAGAGAAACAGTTTTTAACTGGCTAGCCTTCCCATCCCCCAAAGGCATAGAGCAGAGACAGCAGACTTAAATGCACCGAGTGTTTCTACGGAAGAAGCCAACTGGCTTATCTTAAAGCTTTGGCTTGAGGGGCAAGCTTCTAACTTAACACACATCTAAAGGCCTACTGAAATACTCTCCAAAAACCATGGAGGCTGGCAGACCATTAGACTTGCCTTATAAGTAGTGTTAAAAGGGGTTCACTAATTAGCAGCAGGAAAACATACGAAAGTAAAAATCTCACTGGTAAAGGTAACTATATAGTAAAATTCAAAATAATCTGATGCTGTAAAGGTGGTAGGTTAATCACTTATAAAGCTAGTATGAAGGTCAAAAGACAAAAGTAGAAAAAATAACTATAACTACAATAACCTCTTACTGTATAAACAATATAAAAATATGTAAACTGTAATGTCAATAACCTAAAATGTGAAGGGGGGGAGAAATATAAAAGTGTAAAGTTAAGGAATGTTACCAAAATTAAATTATCAGTTTAAAATAGGGTATCATAATTTTAAGACATTTTATGTAAGCCTCATGGTAACCACAAAGGAAAAACTTGTAGTGATTACAAAAATGAACATGATAAGAAAGTCAAAGCATACTGATACCAAGATCAAGACACACAAAAAAGACAGGAGGATAAGTAGCAAGGAATAGTGGATCTTCAAAACAGCCAGAAAACAATTAACAAAATGGCAATACTAAGTCCTTACCTATCAATAATTACTTTAAATGTAAATGGATTAAGTTCTCCAATCAAAAGACATAAAATGGTTACATGGATAAAAAAATAGGACCTAAAGATATGCTGCCTACAAGAGAGGAACTTTATCCTTAAAGATGCATATAGACAGAGTGAAGGAATGAAAAGATATTTCAAGCAAACAATTACCAAAAAACAAAAAGGCAGGGGTAACTATATTTATAGCAGACAGGTAGACCTTAAAATTAAAATGGTAAAAACAAAGAAAGAAGGTCATTATATAGTGATAAAGGGGTCAATCCATCAAGAAGATATAACAACCGTAAATATTTATGCATCCAACAATGAAGCACCCAAATAGATAAAGCAAAACTAACAGAGCTAAAAAGAGAAATACACATCAACACAATAATAATTGAGATATTTAATTCCCCATTTTCAACAATGGCTAGATCATCCAGACAAAGAATCAGTAAGGAAACAGCAAATGTGACCCACATTACAGGCCAAATGGAGCTAATAGACATGTACAGAGCAGTCTATCTGACAACAGCAGAATACAGTCTTCTTAAGCAAACATGGAACATTTGCTAGGATGGTCACAAAACAAGTCTTAGCAAATTCAAGAAGATTGAAATCATACCAAGTATCTTCTCTAACCACAATGGTAGGAAAACAGAAATGAATAACAGGAGGAAAACTGGAAAATTCCCAAACACTGGAAATTACACACCACCGCCTGAACAGCCAATGGATCAAAGGAGAAACTAAAGGGGAAATAAAAAAATATCTTGAGACAAATGAAAATGGAAATACAACATACCAAAACTTATGGGATTCAGCAAAAGCAGTTCTAAAAGGGAAGTTCAGAGCAATAAATGCCTACATTAAGAAACAAAAAAGATCTCAAATAAACAACCTAGCTCTATGCACCAAGGAATTAGAAAAAGAAGAACAAACTGAGGTCAAAGTTAGCAGAAGCAAGGAAATAAATAAAATTAGAGCAGAAATAAATGAAATAAAGAGTAGGAAAATAACAGAAAAGATAAACAAAATTGACAAACCTTTAGCTAGACTCACCAAGAAAAAAAGAGAGATGATTCAAATCAAATCAGAAATGAAAGAGGAGACACTAAAACTGACACCACAGAAATATGAAGGATCATAAGAGGCTACTATGAACAATTGCACACCAACACACTGGTCAACCTAGAAGAAATGGAAAAATTCTTAGAGACATACAACCTATCAAGACTGAATCAGAAAGAAATAGAAAATCTGAACAGACCAATTACTAGTAAGGAGATTAAATCAGTAATCAAGGTCACCCAAAAAAGAAAAGCTGAGGACCAGATGGCTTCACTGATGAAGAATTTAAAGAAAAATTAATGCCAATCCTTTTTAAACTCTTCCAAAAATTCTAAGAGAAGGGAACACTCCAAAACTCATTTTACAAGGCATTACCCTGATACCAAAGCCAGAAAAGGATACTACAAGAAAACTCCAGGCCAATATCCCTGATAAATATAGATGTGAAAATTCCCAATGAAATATTAGCAAACTCAATTCAGCAGCACAGTAAAAGGATCATTCACCATGATCAGAGAGATTTATCCCCAAGATTCAAGGATGGTTCAACACCCAAAAATAAATTAATGTGGTTAGTCACATTAATGAATGGAAGATAAAAATCATATGATCATACCAATAGGCACTGAAAAAGCATTTGACAAAATTCCACATCTGGTAGTGATAAAAACTCTTAATAAATTAGGCATAGAAGGAACATACCTGAACATAATAAAGTCCATATATGACAAGACCACAGAGAATATCATATTCAATAGTGAAAGGTTAAAAGCTTTTCCTCTAAGATCAGGAGCAGGACAAGTGTGCCCACTCTCACCACTCCTATTCAACAGAGTGCTGCAAGTCCTAGCCAGAGAAATCAAGCAAGAAAAAGAAATAAAATGCATCAGAATTGGAAAAGAAGAAGTAAAATTGGCTCTATTTACAGATAACATGATTTTATATATAGAAAATCCTAAAGACTCCACCAAAAAACTGTTACATCTAATCAACAAATTCAGTAAAGTTTCAGGATACATAATTAACATACAAAAATCAGTAGCATTTCTATATACTAACAATGAGTTATCTGAAAAGAAGTAAAGAAAACAATCTCATTTACAATAAACATTAAAAACAATGAAATACTTAGGAATAAACTTAACCAAGGAGGTGAAAGATCTCTACACAGAAAACTATAAGGCATTGATGAAAGAATTTGAAGATAGAAACTAATGGAAAGATATCCCATGTTTGTGAATTGGCAGAATTAATATTGTTAAAATGTCCATACAACCCAAAGTAATCTGTAGATTCACTGCAATCCCTATCAAGATTCCAATGGCATTTTTTATAGAAGTAGAAAAAACAATCCTAAAATTTATATGGAAACACAAAAGACTCTGAATAGCCAAAGGAATCCTTGAGAAAGAAGAACAAAGCAGAAGGCATTATACTTCCTGATTTCAAGCTATATTATAAAGCTATGGTAATCAAAACAGTATGGTACTGGCATAAAAATAGACACATAGACCAAGAGAACAGAATTGAGAGCCCAGAAATAAACACATGCCTGTATGGTAAACTAATACTTAACCAAGGGACCAAGGATACTTAAGGGAGAAAACAGTCTTTTCAATAAATGGTGCTAGGGAAAATCAGATATTCATTTGTAAAAGAATGAAACTAGATTCCTTTCTTGCACCACTCATAAAAATGAACTTGAATGAATTAAAGACTTAAATGTAACACTGGAAACCATAAAACTCCTAGAAGAAAATATAGGAAAAATGCTCCTTGAGATCAGTCTTGGCAATGATTTTTGGATGACACATAAAACATAAGCAACAAAATAAAAAATAAACAAGTAGGACTACATCAAACTAAAAAGCTTCTGCACAGCAAAAGAAACTACCAACAAAATGAACACAGTCTATGGAGTGGGAAAAAATATTTGTGAACCATATATCTGATAAGGGGTTAATATTACAAATATATAAAGAACACATATAACTCCACACCAAAAACAAAAACAAGAACAAAAACAAATAATCCAATTAAAAATGGGCAAAGGACTTGAATAGACATTTTTCCAAAAAAGATATACAAATGGCCAACAGGCACATGAAAAGGTGCTCAACATCAATAATCATAAGGTAAATGCAAATCATGACCACAATGAGATATCACCTCACACTTGTTAGATTGGCTATCATCAAAAAGACAAGAGATAACAAATGCAGGTGAGGGTGTGGAGAAAAGGGTGCCTCACGCACTGTTGGTGGGATTGCAAATTTGTACAGCTACTATGGAAAACAGTATAGAGGCTCCTCAAAAAATTAAAAATACAATCACCATATGATCTGGCAATTTCACTTTTGGAAATACATCCAAAAGAAACAAAAACACTATGTCAAAGAGATATCTGCACCCACATGTTGATAGCAGCATTATTTACAATAGCCAAGACATCAAAACAATCTAAGTGTCCATCAATGGATTAATGGATAAAGAAAGTGATATATATACAACGGAATATTATTCAGCTATAAAAAATAAGGAAATCTGCCATTTTTGACAGCATGGATGGACCTTGAGGGTATTATGCTAATGAATGCATATGAATACAAGTCAGACAGAGAAAGACAAATATTGTATCATCTTACTTCTATGTAGCTTCTTAAAAAAACAAAACAAAACACCAAACTCATAGAAAAAGAGATCACATTTGTGGTTACCAGAGGTGGGGGTGGGGGTGGAGGAATTAGATGAAGGTGTTTAAAAGGTACAAATTTCCACTTATAAGATACGTAAGTACTAGGGATGTAATGTACATCATGATGACTATAGTTAACACTGCTATATGGTATATTTGAAAGTCGTTAAGAGAGTAAATCCCAACACAGACCCTCACAAGGAAAAAACCATATTCTTCTTTTTTTTTGTTTGTATTTCTATGAGATGATGGATATTAACCAAAATTATTGTGATAATCATTTCACAATATATGTAACTCCAATTATTATGCTGTACACCTTAAACTGATACAGTGTTGTATGTCAATTATTTCTCAAGAAAACTGGGGAAAAAAAGAATAAGATTGTGACATCAAAAACATAAAACTTGGGACGGGTAAAAATGTAGAGCTTCAGGATGCATTCAAAGCTGAATTGTTATCAACTTGTTATAGACTGTTATAAATATAAGTTGTTTAATGTAAGCCTCATGGTAACCAGAAAGGAAAACCTATAGACGATACAGAAAAGATAAAGAGAAAGGAATCTAAGCGTATCGCTACAGAAAATCATCAAATCACAAAGGAAGAGAACAAGAGAAGAAGGTACAGAGGAATTACAAAAGAGCCAGAAGACAATTAAATAAAATGGCAATAAATACATACCTTTCAATAATTACTTTAAATGTAAATAGACTAAGTTTTCCAATCAAAAGACACAGAGTGGCTGAATGCATAAAAAACAAGACCCATTTATATGCTGACTACAAGACACTCTCTTCAGATGTAAGGACACATACAGACTTAAGGCAAAGGAAGGAAAAAGAAATTTCATGAAAATGGAACCAAAAGAAAAGCTTGTTTAATTATACTGTTATCAGTCAAAACATACTTTAAGACAAAGAGTGTAATAAGAGACAAAGAAGATCATTACATAATGATAAAGAGGTCAATCCAAGGAAAAGAAATAAAATTTGTAAATATTTATGCACCCAACGTAGGAGCACTTAAATATATAAAGCAAATTTTAACAGATCTAAAGGGAGAAACAGACAGCAATACAATAATAGTAGGGGACATTAGTACTCCACTTTCACCAGTGGATAGATCATCCAGGCTGAAAATTGAAAAGGAAACATTGGCCTTACGTGACATATTAGACCAGATGTATTTAAAATATTTATACAAAACACTCCATCCTGAAGCAAGGATAAATCATATGTTAGGATACAGAACAAGTCTTAATAAATTTAAGAAGATTGAAATCATATCAAGTATCTCTTCCAACCATAATGATATGAAAGTAGAAATCAATTACAAGAAGAAAAGTGGAAAATTAACAAATACGTGGAGATTAAACAACATGCTACTGAAGAACCAAAGTCAAAGAAGAAATCAAAAGAGAAATTAAAGAAAAAAACATTGAGACAAATGAAAATGGAAGTGCAACATACCAAAACCTATGGGATGCAGCAAAAAAAAGTTCTAAGTGGGAAGTTCATAGCAATAAATGCCTACAGTAAAAAAACAAGAAACACTTCAGATAAACAACCTAACTTTACACCTCAAGGAACTAGAAAAAGATGAGCAAATGAAACCCACAGTTAGAAAACGTAGGAAATAATGAAGATCAGAGAGGAAATAAATGAAATAGAGACTAAAAATACAATAGAAAAGATCAATAAAACTAAGACTTGGTTTTTTTAAAAGATAAAAAAATGGTGAACCTTTAGCTAGACTGACCAAGAGAAAAAGAGAGATGACTCAAATAAAAGCAGAAATGAAAGAGGAGATGGTACAACTGATATCACAGAAATAGAAAGGATAAGATGCTACTATGAATAATTATGTCAACAAATTGCACAACCTAGAAGAAATACATAAGTTCCTAGAAACAATACAACCTACCAAGACTGAATCATGAAGAAATAGAAAAGTCTAGACAGACCAATTACTAGTAAGGAGGTTGAATCAGTAATCAAAAACTCCCAACAAAGAAAAGTCCAGGACCAGATGGATTCACCGGTGAATTCTACCAAATATTCAAAGAAGAATTAATACCAATCCTTCTTAAATTCTTCCAAAAAATACAAGATATGGGAACATTTCCAAACTCATTTAATGAAGCAAGCATTACCCTGATACTAAAACCAGACAAAGACTCCACAAGGAAAGAAAATTACAATCAAATATCTCTGATGAATATAGATGCAAAAATCCTCAACAAAATATTAGCAAACTGAATTCACAATACATTAAAAGGGTCATATACTGTGATGTAGTGGGATTTATTCCAGGGATGCAAGTGTGGTTGACATCTGCAAATCAATGTGATACACCACATTAGCAGAATGAAGGATAAAAATCACATGATTATCTCAATAGATGCAGAAAACACATTTGACAAAATTCAACATTAATTTATGATAAAAACTCTCCACAAGGTGGAAATGGAACATACTTAAACATAATAAGGGCCATATATGAGAAGCTCACAGCTAACATCATACACAATGGTGAAAAGCTGAAAGCTTTTCCTCTAATATCAGATACAAAACAAGGATGCCTACTCTTGCCACTTTTTTTCAACATAGTATTGGAAGTCCTAGCCAGAGCCATTATGAAAGAAAAGGAAATAAAATATGTCCCAATTGGAAAGGAAGAAGTAAAACTGTCACTATTTGCAGATGACATAATATTATATATAGAAAACTCCAGCAAACAACTGTTAGAACTAATCAATGAATTCAGTAAAGCTGCAGGATACAAAATCTATATACAAATATCTGTTGAGTTTCTATACACTAATAATGAACTATCAGTAAGAGAAACTAAGAAAACAATCTTATTTACAATTGCATCGAAAAGAATAAAATACCTAGGAATAAATGTGACCAAGGAGGTGAAAGTCCTGTACACTGAAAACTATAAGACTTTGATGAAAGAAATTGAAGACACAGATAAATGGAAAGATATTCTGTGCTTGTGGATTGGAAGAATATTATTTTTTTCTTTTTTTTGGAAGATTAGCCCTGAGCTAACATTTGCTGCCAATCCTCCTCTTTCTGCTGAGGAAGACTGGCCCTGAGCTAACATCCTTGTCCTCTTCCTCTACTTTCTATGTGGAATGCCTGCCACAGCATGGCTTGCCAAGCGGTACATAGATCCGCACTCAGGATCCAAACTGGCGAACGCCGGGCTGCCAAAGCAGAATGTGCACACTTAACTGCTGCGCCACTAGTCCGGCCCCAGGAAGAATATGGTTAAAATGTCCATACTATCCAAAGTAATCTACAGCTTCTATACAATCTCTATTAAAATTCCAATGGCATTTTTCACAGAAATAGAACAAGAAAATCTAAAATTTATGTGAAACCAAAAAAGACCCTGAATAGCCAATGCAACCTTAAGAAAAAAGAACAAAGCTGGAGGCATCAAGCCTCCTGATTTCAAACTATATCACAAAGCTATAGTAATCGAAATAGTATGATATTGGCATAAAAACAGACAAATAGATCAATGGAACAGAACAGAGAACACAGAAATAAACCCAATCATACACAGTCAATTAACTTATGACAAAACATCCAAGAAAATACAACGGGTAAAAGACAGTCTCTTCAATAAATGGGAAAACTGGACATACATACAAAAGAATGAAATTGGACTGCTCTCTTATACTATACACAAAAATCATCTCAAAATGGATTTAAAAGTTAAATGTAAGACCTGAAACCATAAAATTCCTACAAGAAAACATAGGGAGTAAGCTCCTTGACACAGTCTTGGTGATGATTTTTTGGATTTGACACCCAAAGCAAAAGCAACAAATACAAAAATACATAAGTGAGGCTACATCAAACTAAAAATCTTCTGCACAGCAGAGAAAACCATCAAGTAAACAAAAACGCAACCTACTGAATGGGTTAATGGATTAATACATAAAGATATATAAGGAACTCATACAACGCTATAATAACAGCAACAAAAAATCAAACAATCTGGTTAAAAAATGGGCAGAGGATCTGAACAGATATTTTTCCAAAGAAGACATACAGATGGCCAACAGATACATGAAAAAGAGCTCAACATCACTAATCATCAGGGAAATGCAAATCAAAACCACAATAAGATATCACCTCACATCTGTTAGAACAGCTATTATCAAAAAGACAAGACATCACAGTGTTGGTGTTCATGTGGAGAAAAGGCAACCCTTGTGCACTATTGGGAATATAAATTGATGCAGCCACTATGGAAAACAGTATGGATGTTCCTCGAAAAACTGAAAATAGACCTACCATATTAACTACCAGCAATTCCACTTCTGGGTATTTACCCAAAGAAAATGAAAACACTAACTGGAAAAGATAATCTGCATTCCCTTGTTTATTGCAACATTATTTATAATAGCCAAGACATGGAAACAACCGAAGTATCTATCGATGGATGAATGGGTGAAAAAGATGTGGTATCTAGGGGCTGGCCCCGTGGCCGAGTGGTTAAGTTTGCGCGCTCCGCTGCAGGCGGCCCAGTGTTTCGTTAGTTCGAATCCTGGGCGCGGACATGGCACTGCTCATCAGACCACGCTGAGGCAGCGTCCCACATGCCACAACTAGAAGAACCCACAACGAAGAATACACAACTATGTACCGGGGGGCTTTGGGGATAAAAAGGAAAAAATAAAATCTTTAAAAAAAAAAAAAAAAAAAAAAAAAAGATGTGGTATCTATACCATGCAGTACTATTCGGCCAAAAAAAGGAAAGAAATCCTGCCATTTGTGACAACATGGATGGACCCTGAGGTCATTAAGTTAAGTGAAATTAGTCAGAGAAAGACAAATACCACATGATCTCACTTATATGTGGAATCTGAAACAAACTAACAAATGAACTGAACACAGATTCAGAGCACAGATTGGTGGTTGCCAGGGTTGAGGGCGGGGGATGGGGAAATGAGTAAGGCTGGTCAAAAGGTACAAACTTCCATTTATAAAATAAGTCCTGGAGATGTAATGTACAGCATGGTGTCTATAGTTAATAATACCATGTTGCATATTTTGGAAAAAAGAAATATAGCATGAAGCAAAAATGAAAATGTTCATGTCAGGTAACCACAATTCTTGATTATGGCGATCTTATTCTCACACAGCTATTCCAAATTCTTTCTAATGTGTATTAATTGCTAATATACAGAACTCCCCTCAAAGTCTGAAGGAAAAAAAAGGCTATCAGATAAGATTTTGATACCAAAGCAGTAATTTAACACTTTGGTTTTATAATTTTCAGAACACAGCCATGTGTATTTTCTCATTTGAACCTCATGAGATTCAGATATAATTCAGAATCCCGTTTATAAAGTAAGGAAGTTGAATACCTAAAGGTTGCTGACTAGCCCACGGTCCCATGGCTAATAAATGGGAAAATTGTCACAATCTTTTGTGAATTATTTTCTCACCAAAACACTCTCTGGTCATTGATAGGCCTACCGCACCCCTCCCTCTGTCCAGCTTTCTGCTCCATGGTCACGTCAGTTTATAGTTAGTGGTCACCTAATTTGTGCTGGGCCCTGTGATAGGTAAGGATGTGAAAATGAATGACCTACCTCAATACCATCTACTTAATGTGACATCATTCAGTGTGAAGATTTTAACACTCTCCATCCACACTTCCAGTCTTGCTCGAAATGGCTGGCAGAAATCTTCACACAGGTGTCTCTCAGCATCTCTAATCTTAAATGTTTTTGCCTCTCCCTCTTCAAAGTCAGCACTCTCCAAAAACAAACAGTAACAAGGAGATTTATCTTCACTATGACGAGGATAATTTCATGCTTACAATTAAATATTCCATAATATAGATAAAAGAAAATGGGACATACAATGAGCTTGGATTAGGAACAAAATTTAAGTTGAACTCACTCAGTCAACATTGAGAACTAACATTCTCTGTATCAGGCTTTGTGTTAGTAGGTGCTGGGATACTAATACCATCAGTCCTTGCCTTGGAGACACTGACTAACAACCTTGGCTGCACTTGGAATTCACCTGGGCAACTTTGAAAAGACTGCTGGCCCAGGTGTCAGCCCTAGAGGCTCTGATTTAATTGGACTGGGGTACAGCTTGGGCATTAGGATTTTTAAAAGCCCCTCTGTGATTCTTCTGTCCAGGAAGGTGTTGCAACCTGTAATCCAATGGTAGAGAACAGGCTAAAATCTAGCCTAGAGGATCTTAAACTTCAGTGCATCAGAACCACCTAGGGAATTTGTTAGGCATGCTGATTCCCAGATCCACAGCCAGGATTCTGATCCACTAGGTGTTGGGGAGAGCACAGGAATCTCCATAGTTAACAAGTGCTCCAAGAGAACCTTGTGTAGAGTGCTTAGATCTGACTTTGAGAAACATTTCCAGTCTTAAGAGGGTAATGGCAAGAGTGAAAAGCTTTCAGAAGAGCACACAAAGGTTGTTGGTGGATTGAAAAGTGGTTATGAGGAATATTAAGATTATTCCAATGACAGGGCCAAAGGAGGATTTTAACAAAGGAGACCAGAGGCTGTTCCTCCTGGAGAAGAAGTGTGCTGTGTGGTAGCTGGCTGTTCTTTATCTCCTCTAGGACAGATGAAGAGCAAAGGCCTTTACACCTTAGCAAATGGGGTTTAGGCTATATGCAAGAAAGGAATTCCTGGCTGTGAGAGTTGAGAAGCAGTGATTTAGGTTATTAAGGAAGGCTGTGAAATTTTTTTTCTCTGGAGGTTTTCAAAACCAGTATAGATTGTCATCTATCTGGGCTGGCTAAGGTATTAGCCTGCTCCAAGGCAGAGGGGATAGACTAGATAACTTTTTAAGCTTTTGAATGGCTTATGACTCATAGATTTGTAACTAACAACAACCGTCGGTCGTTAAATGTGAGCGTGAAGGAACTTCCAGAATGGCAGTGAGGAGCCTGGCAGACCCTTTTCCTAGAAAACAACAATTTAACTGATGAAATTTATAAGAAACAATCATTTTTAAGCTCTGGAAATTGTTCTAAGGTCATATAGCAAATAGAGAAACATTCATTCAAGAAAAATCTACTAAACTCACTAGGAAGAGTGAGTGTCCCTGGCATTTAAGTCACAGCCCCCTCCCCTTTCCCCTCAGCTCTGTGTTTGGGAAACTGTTTTCTGGAAGTTCCACTTTGGGTAGCGTGGCCAAGAAGACAGGGGATGAGGGACGGGGGGAGAGGAGGGGACTCCCTCTTCCTCCAGCTCCCAGGCTAGTGCTACGTTTTCACCTGGTAAGGGGCAGGCTGTGGGTGCCTGCCGACCTCCTACTCTGTGATGCAGAAACTTTATTTAGGGCAGGTGTGGTTGAAAGCGCTGAGGTTCCCATCCCCCACTAGCCCCTACTCATAGGGCAGAAGCTCTACTCCAGATGTAGCAGGCCAAGAATACTGGGGTCCCAGTTGCGCCTGTCCCAGTCATGTGGAGGCTGCGTGCTGAGAGGAGGGCAAGCTAAGAAGACCAGGAGCCACTGCTACCGCCTTCCACTCCAGCACCCACTTGTAGAACAAGGGTGTCACTCCGGGAGAGGCAGGCCGCTCCTGTGCAGCCATGTAGAGGTTCTGCTCAAGGAGACAGGCAGGCATAAACAGCTCTGTTGGAGGAATTAACTATACCTGGAACAGAGTTTGGAGAATTCCAGGCCTAAGGGTATTGTTGAAAACAATAGAAATCTTGTTGGAGAGCAATTAAGAGGGTTTGGAAGCTCCATGATACTGGTAGCAACACGTGAAATAGCAGAACAGCTAGAAAAGTCTAACAGAGAACCATAGAAGGAGACAGTCAAGAAGAACGCTCCTGGAATCACAGTGAACTCTGTTGGTCAGAAAGGCTGTGCCCGTGTGCTAGGTACCTACTCAGAAGCAATCAGAGCAGGAGTTGGGGGCTGATCTGAAATCAGTCCCCAAGCTGCAGACGATCCTTCAACACGAGGTGGAAGCTTTACTGGTACAAGGGGTTTAAGCACAACCTCTGACCAAGTACTGGCTGAACAATAGGCTGCTCTGGCCCAGGGGCAGCTCCTAGGAAGCCAGGCTTAAAAATAAAATCACATGCACGCTTGGCGGTTCGGAAGACTGTGTGCATGCCCCGAATTGTACCCTCTCAGAAGCAGCTGGAGAGGGAACTTGCAAGCTGCTAGTCCCTGGCTGATTGTGGGGCAAAAACATAAACTCCCTGAATTGTGATCACAGCCTCCAAGCCACATGGACACCCAACAGTAAAGGGTAAAATCTAACTGACCATGGGGGGCTTAAAACAACCTTTGACCCAAAAGTAGACTCAGGGGAAAACCCCTAGGAGCCAGGGTAAAAGATAAAAACAAGGGAAAAGTAATCTGAGCAGAGACATCTGAGGCTGCACATTACAAGGGAAATAGACTTCACAGAATTAGTTGAACCAAGTCACTGAACAAATAAACAAGTGATCAAGCAAACAACAAAAGCAACAATCCCTCGGATATCAGTATCCAGAGTTGCTAAAATATATTACCTAAAATGTCCAGTTTTCAATAAAAAAATTATAAGATCTTTACAGAAACAGGAAAGTGTGACACACAGGAAAAATAGCACGAAATAGCAGGAAATAGTGACTGCCTTTGAGGGGCCAAGGTGTTGGACTTAGCAGACACAGACTTCAAAGCATCTATGAAAAACATGTTCAGAGGCTTGCCCGGTGGCATAGTGGTTAAGTTCGCATGCTCCACTTCAGTGGCCCAGGGTTCAGAGGTTCAGATCCCAGGCACGGACCTACACACTGCTCATCAAACCATACTGTGGTGGCGTCCCACAAACAAAGTAGAGGAAGAGTGGCACAGATGTTAGCTAGGGACAATCTTCCTCAAACAAAAAGAAGAAGATTGGCAAAAGATGTTAGCTCAGGGCCAATCTTCCTCACCAAAAAATAAATAAATAAATAAATAAATAAATTCAAAGACCTGAAGGAAATCATGTCTAAAGAATTAAGGGAAAAGACAATGCCTTATCAAATAGAGAACATCAATGAAGAGACGGACATTTTAAAAAGAATCAAATGGAGATTCTGAAGTGGAAAAGTACTATAACCAAAATGAAAAATTCACTAGAAGGGCTCAAAAGTAGATTTGAGCTGGCAGAAGAAAGACTCAGTAAACTTGAAATTAGATCAATAGAGAGTATGTAATCTGAAGAACAGAGAGAAAAAAAGAACAGAAAAACATAAACAGAGCCTCACAGAAATGTGAGACATCATTAACATACCAACATGTGTGTAAAGGGAGTACCCAAAGCAAGAGGAGAGAAATGGGCAGAAAAAAACCCACTTGTTGAGTTTCTTGGACTTAACAATATTTTTCATCAAATTTGGAAGTTTTCAGCCATCATTTTTTCAAACTCCAAGTAGGATAAATGCAGAGAGATTCATACCTAACACATCATAATCAAAATATCAAAAGCCAAAAATAGAGAAAATGGTGAAAGCCATAAGAAAAAAATGACTTATAATGTACAAGGGAACTCCAATAAGATTAATAATGAACTTCTCATCGGAAACAATGGAGGTCAGAAGGCAGTGGGACAATGTATTCAAAATGGGAGTCTGCAATAGGAGACTAGAATTTGTGGACATTATTCTCCAATGCCTTCGCATCATATGTTTGTCTTTCTCTTTATATCCTGTGTGATTTCCTCATTATCCTCCATATTATCATCTCCTGATGGTCTCTGAATCTTTACGTGGGAATTACTATTTCAATTAGTACAAATTCATTGAAGTTTTCAAAAATAGATCTCCTCGAGGACTAAGTATGTATCTTTGATTCTTGTTTCAGGTTATGAGTACATAGGTCTCTGTCGTGGACATCTGTTATTATTTGCTCTGCATCTATTCCTTCTTCTGATGATGGTATACCTGCTGTTCTTTTGGGGAACCATCCCCCCCTCCTCAGTCCATATGGTTTATCTGAGGCTGATCTAAAATTCTGGCTTTATAGGTGGGCATATAACAGAAACCTGCTCAATCAGGGATGTCTTCTGGCCATCCTGAATGCTGACATGTTCAGGGATGGGCACGTACACAAGTCATGCTAATGAAACTCAACTTGGGGACTTTGGCTAGAATAATTGGGAAGAAAGAGATATCACTTCATCAGCATTACTCAGCTGATGGGATGTAAGCCTGGGGCTGTCATGGGCCACCAGGAGGAGAGGGCCTCCTGGAGATAGAGGCTGACACAGGGAAGAGTAGAACTGAGAGACTGGAAGAGAGAAATCTTGTCCTTATGGCATTAGTTTGAGCCATAATGAATCTAGTTGTGCCTGAAGCCACTGCTATCTCTGTTTACATGAACAATATAACCCTTTTTGCATATCAAGTTTGAGTTGGGTTTCTATTAGTCAAAACTAGAAGAGTCATGAATAATAATATGCTCTTCTATACTTTTTGTATATCTATGTATGTGTTCATTTTATAATTAAAAAAAAATTTTATACAAAAGGTAAAACAGAAATAGGTACACAGAGACTCAAAAATAGCTTAAGATATCTTAGAAAGCCATTCTTTCCTCTTGTGAATTTTTTAAAAAAGCAGGAGTAATTTTAATAACGAAATCAAGAAACTGATGCCACTTTGATCTTCTAATAGGTCATGTGGGGAGAGACTGCCCAGTAGGTGATGTTGATGGAAGCGTGAACACATCTATCATTAGGATGTCTATTTCTCGTTAACCATCCAGGCTGAAGAGGTTGTTGAGGTTAGGGTTGAGGGCAGGGTGGGCAGAGGTGGTTAGCAAGAAAGTCCTGAACATTAACTCAGGGTCTTGTTGAGCTATGTAGGACACTCTAAAAGATCCAAGGAGGCCACATTTAAAAATAGCATAATGAAATTAGTACACTGCAGTCTGCCCTGAGGAGCAGACATGACCTGACTTGATGAAGCTTCACATACAAAATGGATTTTATTTTTAGGGCATTCTATCTGGGATAACAATGACTCTGCTGATAGCAAGGTGGTGGGTATAGTTTGTCTTAGAGGCTGGCACTTACGCTTGAAAAGAACAAAATAGCATATTTAAACTGTCAAGCCCTAATTGTTTCATTAGATGGTGGTAGTCTTTGACAAAAGGAGCCGGCTAACCGCTGAAAGCAAGAATGATGAGCAGTAATTCTGGCAGGGCACTGGGGTGCTGCACTAGCTACCTCTCCTCCTTTGTTTCTTCCCAGTTCATCTCTGTTACAAGGGGAAGTCTCATTTTCTAATGTAATGACTGCTATTAAAATCAGTTAAAAGCCTTTCATGAGCTCTGTGGTATATCTTCCACATATTTTTAGATATGAATGAACCACGGAGGCAAGTTCTAGCATTTGTATTCATCTATTGGGTCTCCAGCATCCAGTTTAATATCAATTACAGTAATGACGGATACTTATTTCGGACTTTGAACCCGGCGGGGTCTTAAAATGATTTATACATTTTATACATTATGGATGAAATGTTTTGTTTACCACTGATTTGCAGCCACTTCACCTTTGCTGGTGAGGACCACGCCACCACCAACTGCCTCTCCTGTATGGAAAATGGAGGTCCTCCTGTCTGACAGAAATGAAGGAGGACTTTTTGGTAGGCAGAAGGCAAGAACTCAGCTTAATATCTTGAATGGGCACTGTAGAGAAAGCCTCAGGCTAGGCATTTATGGTAAATAAAGCAGTTTCCACATATTAATTTTATAAAGCATTTCTGCTCTTCCCTCTAACGCTGCACATCTGTGAGGTATCAGGGGAGAGACTGAGAGAGGGTGTGGGAAGGGGGAGAGTTCTGATTTATTTCTTGCTGCTTAGTGGAATAAAGACCCACAGCATGTTTTCCATTTACACACATTTAAGAATTTAGAGGCTGCTTAGAATGAGAGAGTGGTTATATTTCATCAAGAGACATCATAAAAGCTTTCTCCAGTTTGAAACACAAAAAATCAGATCCCATAGATAGCTATTTTTTCTCAGGTACAAGGAACCAAATGTGATTAATGCCTTCTTCCAGGGCCGGAGCCTGCCTTTCCCCGTCCAGAGAGCTCGCGGAGGAATCTGCCCAGCCGCACCGGGTCTCTGTTCTTGGCAGGGACGATGGGGGAGACTCCTCCACTGGGTGGGCTGTGTGGACCTCTGCTTTGGAGGCTGCCCCTCTAAGTTCAGAGAACTGATTTATCTTTGATTCGGGTTTTTAAATTAGCCTTGTTTAAAATCGTCTTTTTCCAAGGGCGGCTTTGCTTTTAGCCAAGCTTCACATTACACTGTGTATATAAATTTCAGCTGAGTTGTTTTCCAGATTCAAGAGTCTGAAATGTCGAAGCCCATGTTTATCATCCTCCGGGCTGAGCTGGAGCAAGCTTGTCCTTGTCGGACATTGGTTCTGAGCCTGAAGGGGCCGTCTACTTTATTGGTTCTTGCTCAGTATTGAAGAATGATGATTCTGTTAGAGAGGCTTATCATTTGAACGCACCCCTCCGTAACTTAGGTGTGGAGAGATGAGGGGTTGCAGTGATTGAAAAGCTCCAGTAAGTGAGAAGAGACCAGCCAGAAAAATGTGAAAAGTATGGAAGAAAGAAGAGACTCCCTGAGCTGAACTAAAAACTCAAGTGGAAGGACAGTGCTTGTTGCTTTTCTGCCTATCCTGGTGAAGAAGTGCTGCAAAACATTCCAGAATTCGAGGGAAACTCTCCAAGGAAGAAACTGCAATCTGGATGCAGCATGCTTTGTGGTTTGGAGAATGAGCAGGCAAAAACCGACCTTTAGTTAGCAGGGCTAACTACCAGGGTGTGGTAAAACACTCTTCCAGCACAGTCTGTCTTGCTACCAGCGTGGACAGGACTTCAGCTGCTGCTTTCAGCGTGTGCTGACACACGGCTTCCCTTACTCTTCTGACTCATTGCCACTTCCACAGGCTCAGCTGCCACCCAGCAGGTTCCGTGGAGATGTGAAATGTTCAAAAGACAGAGATGGGTTCCTTGCCATTGGGGATCACTGAGGAGAGGGAAGTAGAGAGTCTCATTTTCAAATGTTTGTTTGGTCTGACACATGTAAGAATACATTTCAATGGTCTAACTTGGCAATCTGGTTTCCTAGGTAATAAGATGAACAAACAAAAGTCTCTGGTGATGATTATCACCCCCTGTTTCTGTAATTTTCCAACACTGTATGAGTAGATGGAGGGGAGAAATGGATTTATTTAACAACTACAAAATGTGTTCAGTTCTAAAAACAATCTTCTAGAAATGGAATAATTGCTTATATTCCCAATTCATTTCTTTCCTAAATGCAAACCAATAGCCTGGAAACCTGGAAGCTACAGTTAGTGGCATGGTTTTAGATATTGAAGCAAATTGCCTCACCTATGGTGAAATTAAAATATATGGCAATAAATTTCTTCTGTCTGCATAGGACTATGCTATTGACCAAAATTGCCATTTGGAGGTTAATAGGTACACTTAATTTTTTCTTACATTTATTTTTTTCACTCTGAAAAATTAGTGTTCCCATTGTTTTCATGGATTGTTGTATTATGCGCATGAACAGATCAAATGTTAAATGAGTGTGTTGGATAGCAGCTTCTCTAAGTTTAAGGAGTTATCATCAAGGCATTAACAATTCACATACCCATAAAATTGCCAAATTGTAATCTTGGCTGTAAATTGCATCAGGAATCTGCCATCATGAACACTTCTGACAGGTTTCACGAGACTATCTGAGAATATGTATGGAATTATAGAATGATGGGGCTGTATATGAACTTATGAGCATCTAGCTCAAAAGAGGGGAGACTGGTCTAGCGACGTTGAGCAGGCAGCTAGTTAGAGATGGAACTGGTCTCCAAATATCCATTTGTAGCTGGAGTTCCTTCAAAGGCCGTCTAGGAGTGTAAGCTGTGAAAGGTAACAATGATCTTCGTGATTCTGTTGCTATTTTTGTGATCTTTTTCATAATGCTTCAGAGTTTTTTGGGGGGGAAAAGAGTAGTCAAACAGTAAGCAGGGCCTTGTGGTAATTTTTGAATGTTATCTTTTTACAAATACTCAAATATAAGGCCTAAATTTATGCCCCAAGTGGGAGCAGAACAATGCAAGAAAGAGATTCCACTGAGAGAATCCATTTGCCCCAGCCCTAATCCTTCCTAAGAAACGTGAGCACTAGAGGATCTCCAAGGTACCTTCAACCCAGAGGTTGAAGATTCCATGACAAAGCGCATATGGAAATGCTGTTTGCCAAAATGCTTTACTTAGGGGGTCACATGTATCACTTTCTTCCCCCCAGTCTTGCCCCTCATTCACTAAATCTCCTAGTCATGCTTTTATCCACCCAAGGCATCCATCTCTGATTCTTGTGGGTATCTAATGAAAATTTAAATAATTTGGTTGGAATTAGAAAATACAATATAGGTTTAAATAATTCTCTGTACATTTTTTGGTTACACATTCCAGCTCTTAATAATAGGGATATTATAAAATAGCTTCAGCATAGCTGCTAAGACTCAGACAATGGGAATAGGAGAAACTAAAAATATTGAAATGTTCTTATGTTTCAATATACTTACATGGAATAATAAGGTATATAGAATATTAATGCTTCAGAATCACACTAAGTCAGCTGATAGTAGCATGCCTGACATCACAGAAAAAATAAACTCTGGCATATTTAATGCACGATACTGATAAACTCCATGGGTACTGGAAGGGAGGGATACTTAGAAAGTACGGCTCAATTGGTTATGATCCGTTAGAGTTGACTAATTCTTGATGTAGACAAAATGGTAATAATACTATGGTGGTAGGATGCATCTCATTAAGAAAAAAAAGAGGTGCTTTAGTTTTGTTCCCAGGGGGAAAAAAGGTATGGGACACTATTGAATGAGACGCATAGGGAGAGTTTAAGTGATATATTTTATACCCTATGACTCCGAGATCTCTCTCCCAAACTCTACTCCCCAGTATGACTTCCCTTTGTGTGCTACATGTCAACAATGAGACATCTTGCTGTCATCTCAACTGTAATATCTTTTAAGTGAAACTTCTTTTGCCTCTGAGCTCTGTTTTCTAACTCCCCATATCTCTGATAAAGATCTTCTCTAGGTTATCTAAGTTTGAAATCCTGGAGTTACCCCTGACTTATGTCTGTGTTTTATCAAGGAAACCTGAGGATTTTTCTAAGAATCAACTGTATTCTTTACTCATCTTTTGATGATATTATTATTTAGGCAAATCTCCTAAATACCCTATTGGCATCCCACATCAAGAGACTTCATTCATTGTTCACTTTTCCTCTGGCTTCCATGAGTCCGTTAAGGTTCAGTTCAAGACTTATCTATCCATGTAAATTTGCTGAATTTTACCAAACTTATGCCCTTGCTCTTCTTCTCCTCTAAACCTCAACAATAGTTAATTTATTCCAAAAAACCTCACTATTGTTACCTTATGATAATGGATGTTGTTTGCACATAGTATAATCTTCCCACTGAAATGTAAGTTCCCAGGATGCAGAGATTGGTTCTCACAGTTATTCTAAATTTCCTACATAACCTAGATGGTGCTGGGGAAATAATGGATATGTTAAAACAGTATGTGTTAATTGATTTCATATTTACTGAAAGCTATCAAAAGCATCATTTATATGTTCCATGAAAATTACATTCATGTATAGTTTCAGAAAATTCAGGGTGGGCTACACATCTAAAAGTAAATGTAAGTTTGAACTCTGGATATTTTTTGCCATGGACCTGTATGCTTTGCTGAGAGCTGAAGACAATAGCTAAGAAGGCAAATGTATGGGACTAATGCATGTTTGGTGAAAAAAATACAATTTTCTAACCTCTATGACATTTGAGAACCCTCAGAAGGTTACATAAACACATTTTTATTTTTGTCTTGAAATCTTTGGCATTTTGGCCACTCCAAGTATGGGTATTATTGAGGTCAAGTCAAATTATATGTTGAGGGGCCAAGGACAGATATATGTCAACAGGATTCCTGATAGTCAGATGAGAATTGGAAAACACATAGTGAAAATGCAAATATTTTCAAATTCTCTCATGTCCTATGCTGTAGGGAGGTTGTCTTCTATAACTGATTATGTACATTAACATAAATAGCTTTATGAACATTTGAGAAACTCAGTTCAGTGGTACAGATATCATCCAAAAAGAGAAGATGAGCAATGATGCATCTGATTCACAATAAATCTGTGTGAGACTTTGAATTGTAGGCACTGGCTGTATTTATTTTTATTGTATTTTTTTATGAGGAGCCTTTGGAAAAGCTTATGTTCCATGATCTGATGTTTATGGTCAGTTCAATCTTTCTTTGAAGATGAGCTACACCCATAAAATAGGCCATGACTCATCTGGATGCTTATGACTACATGATGCTCATTTGTAAGGTTCAAATCTTTACAACCTTATGGACACACCTCTTCTTGACAAGCCTGAGGTGCCTGGGCTCGGTAGAGAAGGAAGTGTGTGTCACTACAGGTTCAGGAATGAGCATGCTCTTTCATCTTTCAGGCTGACCTCAGTGTCTCTGTCTATGTAAACTAGTCTGTCTGCTGTGAATATTAATAATGTTGGCTTTAAACTTGGGAGTCTTTTAAAAGAGAAGCTTCCCACTCCTCAACAATAACAAACAATTTAACATTGTGTTTAGAAACATGTCAGCCACTCCATCTCTGTGAAAGTCTTCTCTTTGGTGATTATATCTCAATCATGACCAGACCAGTTTGCAGTATGCATTATATGGAAGTGTGGTGTCCATAAAACAATTTAATAGCATTTCTTAATGTGAAGAAAAGTGAAAAGAGAGAGAGGGAGAAAGGGAAAAGGAAAAAAATAAAAGGAGATTATAGCTAACATACCTTGGGCACTACCTATTTGCCAGGAGCTCCTAAGAACTTTATATGGATTGACTCACTTAATCCTCACAACAACCTCATGAGACAGCTGCTGTTACTATCTTCATTTTTTCTGATGAGGAAATTGAGTCACAATGAGTAAGTATAGATTTAGGATTTGAACTTAGGCATTTGATTCCAGAGTCCAATCTTTAAACCTCTATGTCATATTTCTTCTCTACATAAAAACTGCTGATTGCTCTTTTAAAAATAGTCCTGGGGCCAGCCCTGTGGCCGAGTGGTTAAGTTTGCATGCTCTGCTTCAGTGGCCCATGGTTTTGCCTGTTCAGGTGCTGGGTGGACCTAGCACCACTCATCAAGCCATGCTGGGGTGGTGTCCCACATAGCACGACCAGAAGAACCTACAACTAGAATATACAACTATGTACTGGGGGGCTTTGGGAGTTGAAGAAGAAGGAAAAGGGGGAAACCGCCCCCCAAAACCCCAAAGAAGATTGGCAACAGATGTTAGCTCAGGTGCCAATCTTAAAATAAAAAAATAAAAATAAGTAAAAATAGTTATAACATAAAATAAATTGGGGTTTGAATTTTCTATCAGTTTAGGCATAGTTCCACAAGATGTTTAGACAATCTATTGAACATTGAAATATTTCACCAATCATTTGATCATGAGTCCATGAAGTGGAGTTATTTGGTTGGTGGTGGGTAGAATGAATTGACAAATAGTTTTCACACAATGGGGAGACAATGAGTGTCATTTCAAATCTCATAATGGTTAAGAGAGGCATCTATTTTTTGGGTTCAATTGGCTTGTTTTCTTTAAGTCTTATTCTTGATCACTGTCCTAATTTTATTTTAAGTTTCATGCAGATGTGCCCAGCCTTTGTAAATGTCAAAGCATTAGCCAGCAAATATTAATTGATTAAATGTTCACTTCCCCTCCTGATGTATATGTCTAGAGAGTAGGGTCTTGCGGGTGCTTTACTGACGGTTGATTGGTAGAATTAATGATTTAGCCAAAAGTAAAGGGTAAAGCATGAATATGAACTGTATAATGTTTTATCTACGGATCACTGAAAAATGGTTTGGTTTTGGCAGTCCATATCTGTTCACAAAAGTTTAACAGAGCAAACTTAGAAGACTATAAGATTTTATAGTCTTGTATGAGATTGTTTTCAGGCATCGCTAGTTGAGTACTATGTCATCTGTGGCAAAAATGTGTGGTTTTGCTGCTTAGCATCCAGGTTATACATTGATAGAATTTCCTCTCCTCACATCTTAGCTCATGTGAACCTGGTAGAGCTGACTGTATTCTCAGTTCTAGGATAGAGCACATGATTAAAGGCTAAGCCAACCAACATACCACGTTCCTTTAACACTTGTAATTAATTCAAATGTGACCTTCATCAGCCCATTAGGACTTTTGAGGACTACTTGGACTTATGAGGACATAGCCATAGTAGCTTCTGGCAGCCAGTTTGAAGCCATGAAAATGGAGCTAACATTGAGGACATTAAGTTGAGAAATGATGGGGAAAAAAACCCAACAACAAAAAATCATGGACGAAACCATCTAAGCTCTGAATTATTCCTTGCTTGGATCCAGAATACTTTTGCCTTGTTCAATTATGTGAGCCAGTAGATTTCGCTTTTTTGCTTAAGCAAATTTGAACTGGGGTTTCAGTGATTTGCAATGGAAAGGATCCTAAATATAAAAGTGAAAAGAAGTAGAAAAGGAAACAAAGCAATAAACTTCTTAAAATATATTTCACTTCCCTATTGTGATATTAAGGTGTTAAAGTTAGGTGGGAATATTTGAAATCATCTTCCTCAGTGTTTTTGTTGTTGTTGTTTTTAGCAGACACTATTTGGGCCTAGGAGAAGCCCCCCCCTTTAACTTGCCACCAATATCCTTGAGAGCACCTGCTGAAGTGGTGGACCTAGAAGGCCATGTTGGTTCCATGTGATGTTGAGCTCCTGCTACCTTTTTTGGAGACCTGACAAAGGGTGGATCAATCTAGAGGTTAAGCTGAGCCAAATGCTTTATCTCGTTTGAGTATTTGTATTACCAGACAGGATTATAACCAGCAAATGGTGGCCACTTGAACTGCAGGTCATGTTGAGTCTGGAGGCAATTTTCAGCTGTGCACAAATTGACTGGTAAGCAGAAAAAGCAAGTTTGGAGATAGCAACAGGAGACCTCAATTGATAAGCAGAAAAAGAAAGAGAGAAGACATGGCGTTCTACAATAGATGCAAGAGAAATGAGAAATCATCTAAGTTTCTGATTTCCCAGTTTCACCCCTTCTATACCTCGACTGAGTGTCCTGCTTTTCCACTCATTCATTCATTCACTTGTTTATCTATTCATTTAACAAATAATCATTAAGCCACCTCTTTTGGGGCTCTGTCATAGTGTTCTAGGTTCTTTAGATACAGTGGTAAACAAGACAAAGTTCCTGCCTTTGTCATGGAGCTTATAATTTAAAAAAACTGAAAGAAAGAAAGAAGGAAGGAAGGGAGGGAGGGAGGAATTAAGGAAAGAATGAAGGAAAACCTACATATATATGGAGAGAGAGAGAGAGAGAGAGAGAATTAGAAGTGCTCTGAAGAAAAACGTAGAAGAATCAAAGG
Organism: Equus przewalskii; assembly: GCF_037783145.1. Classification (NCBI taxonomy): domain Eukaryota; kingdom Metazoa; phylum Chordata; class Mammalia; order Perissodactyla; family Equidae; genus Equus; species Equus przewalskii. The sequence goes on from NC_091843.1 coordinate 62,834,921, forward strand.
GTAGGGAGTGACTCAGAAATGTATGTCAGGGTCATGGTAGTTTTATTGGCTGACTAAGGTTTGAGTCTCTAAGGTGACATTTGACAGAGGAGAGAGAGTAGAAAATGCCAAGACAGCAACAAGGGTGGTGCTGGGGAGAAGGAAGAAGTTGAGCGTACCTGGAGCACAGTAAGCCAGGAGGAGATTGGTAGAATTTGAGATCAGAGAGGTACGTAGGTGGGAGAGCATGGAGGGCTTTAAAGGCTCTGCTAAGGACATTGTGGACAAGTGAATCAGAATTGCTTTTGTTTTCCACTAGTAATAGTCTAATAATTGTGACTATTTACTAAGAGCTAGCTAGAGTAGGTTTCCATTTCTTGAAAAAAAACAACCTCTGGCTAGAACAAGTATAAAAGATTTTTTATAAAAGAATCCTTGTTTTCTAATTCAATATCACATAAAACCCCTTACATATAAAAGAGAAGAGAGCAGTGCTATAGTTGAAAAATTGTTTTAAAAGTTCATGTTTGTAACATTTGCTTACTATAAAGCCAGATTAATGAGAAAAATGACATGGTTTTAATCAACACAAAAATGCAAACTCTGGGTTATAAATGATAGATGCAGTCTCAATCTTCAATTTTATTTTTCTATTTTGCATTGCATGCACAATATTGAGAAAATATCCCAATTCACACCAATAAGTAGGTGTAAATGGTAAATGATTTTAATAGCTCACCTTTAAATCTCGGGATTTTCTTCAAATAAACTGACCTCAAAACTTGAAAGTCGAGCAATAGTTAATTTTCTTTAAGAAGGTGCATTCTTATTAATAGCTAACATACTTACATTCTTTATCATGAATATGAAAGGGAGGCAATAAACTTATAAAACAAAGAAAATGTTAAAACTACTTACATTATGGTATCACAAGATACGTGGTATGCTTCTTTGTTACTGCATAGCTGACTGTTACACTGTGACTGGAACGTACACTAAGTGGACCTGGCTGAGTCTGGGCTGCCATTAACAGAGCATAGCCGGCTTGTGCTGCAGTAGGTACTTCCTTGAATCATTTTTCACAAGGTGCATAGAGGAAGGAACAAATTTATTGAAAGACCAGGTCAGAGCTACAACCTTCTTTATCAATAATCGAATTTTAAGAAGTTCAAATGTAAGCCCAGAGATCGTTATGAGCCCTGTACAAAATTTGTTAACCTGCATGTATAAATTATCATGTTGGTAGTTAGCTTCCAATGGGCTAATTTGGTATAAAACATTATTTGACTGTGCTTTTTGCTTTACTATATATATATATATTTTTTTTTCTCTTTTTGAGGAAGATTAGCCCTGAGCTAACTTCTGCTGCCCATCTTCCTCTTTTTGCTGAGGAAGACGGGTCCTAAGCTAACATCCGTGCCCATCTTCCTCTACTTTATATGAGGGCTGCCTGCCACAGCATGGTTTGACAAGTGGTGCGTGGGTCTGCACTCGGGATCTGAACCAGCGAACCCTGGGCTGCCAAAGTGGAATGTGTGAACTTAACCGCTGCATCACAAGGTCGGTCCCTGCTTTACTATATTTTAAAAATAGTTTTCAAATTATTTGAAAAGTTTTTTAAATCAAAGTTTTGCAAGACCCAAAGCTTCTCTGAGGAATTCCAGTGATAGCTGAACAATTCTTTAAAAATGAAGAGTCAAATTAACTGTCAATATTGCAGATTATGAAAGTAAAGCCTAGTGAGGGAACTCAGGAAGAGAAAGAATGTCTAGAACAAGAGCACAGCTCTGCTTGTCTCGTGGCTTGTGACTCTTTCCACTTTGCATACTGCTATTTTGTTTTCTTATACCAAATAACGAAAATATGTCTCAAAATTTTTGACATTATAAGATTATTTTTCAGGCCTTCTAGTATCGTTTAGGAAACATATTGTAGCATCTTTACATTTATTTCTATGGTGTCTGTAAAAGGATGTTAAAATCTAGAATGAACTTCTAGTTACTAGAAGTAGCTTATATTAAAACACTTTAGTAAGGAAAAAGCCAGAACCCCCAAGTCTCTTGTGTACTCAATTGCACACCTGTTTCTGAAATGAGACATACTGGTCTGTCTCACTTGCTGTCGTGTAATGTCCACAGAGTAAAGACTCTTTCTGCCTTGTTTATTTATTTATTTATTATTTTTTTAAAAGATTTTATTTTTCCCTTTTTCTCCCCAAAGCCCCCTGGTACATAGTTGTATATTCTTCGTTGTGGGTCCTTCTAGTTGTGGCATGTGGGACACTGCCTCAGCGTGGTTTGATGAGCAGTGCCATGTCTGCGCCCAGGATTCGAACCAAAGAAACACTGGGCCACTTGCAGTGGAGCGCGCGAACTTAACCACTCGGCCATGGGGCCAGCCCCTGCCTTGTTTATTTTTGAATTACCAACTTCCAGAACATTGTGTGGCACATAGCAGGTATTCACTAAGTTTTTGCTGTCTTTCTGGCAATGAAACCAGAGAAAGCAGCTTAGGACTTAATTCCCAGAGGCCTTAGCTTAGATGAGTTCATAAATAAAAAGTCGTAAGGGCTAGCTTTATTGAAAGTTGGGGAATCAGCCTAAGTTTTTAAAGTATTATCATTTAATATATAGATTCAGATCTTGAAAGTCATTTTCTATCCAATTTTAAACAGTTGAGAGACCATTCTTGCCCCTAAGACCTCTACAGTACTTCAAGTTTTCTAGTGAAGAAGTGATAGAACTGTATCATTAATGGCCGTCCCAATTTTAATAGTGTCTCCATTTCACTTGAGTGTAATTCTGATATTTCCACTATTAACGACTGACATCCTAAACACTGAGGGACAATAGACTGATTTGTCTCAGATGAGTGTGGTTGGCATGGATGTGTAGGTGTATTAATGCTGGCCCATTTTCAATGGATGCCATGGATGACCTAGGTTTCATTTATTCAACAACTCATCTATCAATTAGTTTCTTTGCATTACTTGGAATCCAGGTGTGTGTATAAAGATGGGAAAAATTACAGAATCAAAACTATATTTACATGTTAATTATATCCAGTTGCTATCCCAGGTTGTCATCCATTTCAAAACCTGTCTCCCTCTCTTTTTTTAAAAACAGGAACCTGTCTTTTAAGCCTCTCTTTGTTTGGTATTATGGATATCACTGATTTAGTGTGCAATTTACTTTGCCCATGAGATTAGCTCCTCTCTTTCTTCCTTATTCCTGGGCTGCCACTCCTCATCCTAACAATGGTCCTTTATGCTTCTGTGCCAACACCTTACTGTTGTGCTCATTTGTTGGATTATTGCCAAAGGTGAAACTCTGAAAAGTTTATGGAAGTGCTGATGCAAGTAAAGTTCCAAGTGGAAAACATAATAAGAATATGGTCTTATATTTCTAGGAGCTGTTTGGTTTCATAATGACAGTGATGGAGTTTTCCTCAAGTGCCTCCTTCAATGGAGTGGCTGTTACTCCTCCGGTGAATAGATCCAATCTGAATTGTGGGAAGGCTTTGGGAAGAATGATAGTCAACAATTAAGTATTGTTGCTCTTTGGGAAAAAGCCATTGTTGTGGGTTGAATTGTGTCCCCCAAAAAGATGTGTTGAATTCTTAACCATGAATACTTGTGGATGTGACCTTATACGTAAATGGGGTCTTTGAAGATGTAATTAAGTTAAGATGAGGTCATGCTCGGTTAGGGTGGGCCCTGATCCAATAACTGGTGCTTTTATAAGAGGACAAGAGTCATAAAGACAGACATATAGGGAAAACATCATGTGACGACGGAGGCAGAGGATTGGAGTGGTTTATCTACAAATCAAGGAATGCCAAGGATTGCTGGCAACACCAAAAGCTAAGAGAAAGGCATGGAACAGATTCTCCCCTGAAGCCTCAAAGAGGCCACGACCCTTCCCAGTCTGTGGTAATTTTTGTGTGTGTGGTAATTTGTTAAAGTAGTCCAAGGAAACTAATACATTCATGAAGATAAAAATGTGGATGACCGGAAGATAACGAACTTAAACCTTCTTAGTCATTATATTCTGATTTCTCTTCCAGTAAAACTTTTGAATGAGTTTCACAAACCATATATGTTTTTCATGTTTCCTCCTTTCTTCCTCTATTGTCTGGCAGACAGGAGCAAATCTCTCCTCCTCCCATTCCCCAGTTAGCTGAGTTACTTAGCACCCTTCCAGTGGCCCTCTTTGGAGCTGTGTTCTAGAAGCTGACCGCCTTCTCCCTTAGCAATGCCCATGCTTGGTACTGCATATTCAGGATGGCTCCCCTGACTTCCTTTCTTCCTTCTCCCTCCCTCTCCCCAGTAAACAAAACTGCCTAGTGTCATGTCCCTCAGAACCTTGAACTCTGCCAGGAAACACGTTATCTGGTCTGCTATGTAAATATTGGGTCACCGTGTAAGTGACCATTACTGAGTCAGGATGTAATGTCCCTCAAGTAATGCACTTATTTTAATAGAGTCCATCTTCAGGCATGGCTTTGGAAGAAAATATAAGGCAAGAAGTGGGAATTACATGATGGGGAGGGAGTGGGTGAAATATCTTGGGGCAAACACACCTGTCAAATCCTTCAGGTTATATCACATGGCCAACCGCCTACTGTCCCGTCTTTGAACTCTGCTGGTGGGAGTTCAAGTATTGTCCCCAGGTCAGGCTACAGGAAGAAGCGCCCAGGAGCCTAAATACAGCACATTCGGATAATTGCCTCCTGAATAGTAAGAGCTTAAAGTCAGTTCATGGTCCTTGTGCTATTTTTAATTTACTTTCTTCATAATTGGATGCTTTTTTTTTTTTTTTACTAATTCTTCCTCTGTGAGGTGTTTCCCTCTACCGTGAAATGAAGTAAATGAAAACATGTGTACATGTAACAAGGATACATAAGGCTTCCTGTTGCAATTATATTCTAGGGTGCTTTAATTCATCGAACACCCAAACAAGTAGTTACAAAGTCTTGTTAGTAAACATTTTTGGGGTGTGTGTGTATACACACACACATCTCTATACCTGTATTATTACACTTACATGCTATATCACATTTGTCTATAACAAATCATTTGTCTATGAGTTTATACTTTGAATTTTTGACTGATTTGAATGAGCAAATTAACAGATTTTCTTTTCTGCCATTGTATAGACACAGCTCAATTCAAGGGACAGATGCTCAAAGCTAACTGCATATCTATTCTGACCCAGTCTTACACACTTTGCATTTTTCACTTCTGCTTTCCGGGGTCCAGATGATTGAATATCTGTCTTCTCTCATTGAGCACCCACTCAGGAAACAGCTCCATGAGTGTGGTGCCTCAGCAACAAGATGGAAATAATGACAACTCCTACTGATTTTCTGCCAGGGCAAATAGCTGTAAGTAATTTTTGAAATAATAATGCTGGACTAAGTGATCATCCTCAGTTAATCAAGGTGAAAACATCCTAGAACTTCTTCAGGTCTAAAAATCCAGAAGGTATCCATCTTGAAAGGAAGGTTTTTTCAGGTAAAATGCTAATTTCCTTCTATTTTTGTCATTGCCGACAGCAATCCTAGGGCTACTACAAACAAGCCGTTGTTTATTGACAGATAAAACTAGTGTCTTCTGTAAGGGAGGAAATGTGTCACAGCACCGACTCTGGAGCCAGAATGTTTGAGTTCAAATCCCAGCTCCACTATCACAGGCACTTTGTCCTTGGGCAAATTACGGAACTTCTTTTTCCTTGAGGTCCTCATTCATAAAACGGAGATAATAATGGTACTTACCTCATACGGTTATAGTGATGATTAAATGAATCGTATACATGAAGCTTTTAGCATGGTGTCTGGCACATAGTAAGCACTCAGTAAATGGCAGCTATTGTTATCAATATTGTGAGTTTTTCTTGATTCAAAAGGGACAAGTCCTTTAGACTCCTAGGTGAAGCTAGAACCAGGAGCTGAAAAACTGTGGTCAAGTGCATTCTTGCCACTGAAACAAAGGCTGTCTCTAGCAAAGGAAGGTTTATGGTAAAATGTTTTGAGGACATAGAAAAGTGTGGCAGAGACCGAAACAGATGAGAGCTGAGTGACTGATGAGGCTTATGCAGCTGCAGCAAAGGACTTGTTTCTCTTCCATCAGTAATGGCCTGAACTAATCTCCATTATTGCTTCTGAGACCCAGAGCTATGTCTGATGTGTATATAGCACCATCGAGATCTCTGCTTTAGACAAGATCTTGTCATTCTGTAGGAAGTGATTGGTTTAGAAAACATTTGATGAAGTTCAAGTCTTTGCAAGTGTATTGTTGAACAGAATGCCAAAACCAGGCCATCAAACAAAAGGATTATCCAAAAAGTGATGTTTGTTCACAAGTGGAGATGGGCCCAGGATCAGGATAGAAGTTGACCCAAGCAGCCAAGAGGAAATAAGGTCAGAGTGCAGGGAGGCTGAGTCGGGAGGCAGGTCATGTGCAGAAAGGAGTTTACTGTGGAATTGTATTTTACCAGGGCATTAGATTCAAAAGCCCACATTTGTAAAAATTACACAGTCAAAATTACCCTTAAAAATCCCTTTTATCCCTCATGAAGAATAATATGGATGGTTTTGTACATACAATCCTACACAGTTTATGTATATGAAAAATTAAATGGTACATGAAGAATAGTACAAATGTGAAATATAATTTTATAGCATTTTGTAATATTTAAAACTGAATCTTGAGCATGGATACTTGAATTCACTTAAGTTAAATGCACCTATTATGCGATTCTTGAAACTGTGGTTGGGCCCGGGGCTAACTTTTATTTTCTGGGCTGTGTGTTCTATCATTTTTTGTCAGCCTGCATACTTTTAATGCATATTGACACCTACAGACTAATGTATTTTTTCAGAAGAAAAGTACTTGGTAAAAGGTGATGTAACATGTGGATACTTCGTTCTTCAAGGTTTTTAATATTATAGGCAGTTGAGTATCAGTTTTAACAAACGTGCCTCTAGGAAAGCAAAAACAGAAATTCTTGCATCCTTGTCTGTTTCAAAGGGGGATTAGCAGAGTTTTCACATTTTAGGAGATTAGCAGAAAAAACCCACAGATGCCATCACTTTGAGAGAGGTCACCAAAACGAGTGAGCATCCCTGCTCAATTCTTCTTGGTTGTTTACTTTCCAGTGAGAACAGAGATAGTTTATACAAGAACAGCCTTAGATATTGAATGAGAAAACAAATGACTGTGGTGTGACTGAGAGGATATTAGGGAAGCCCCTGGTCCCTCCCCCAACCCCCCAATCTGGTCTTTAAATCCATTTGGAATTTTACTGTAAGAGATTAATTTCTTTGCTTCAAGGTTAGTCCTGCTCTGGAGTGATAACACATTACCCTTGTCGGTCATTGTGTTAGAGTCAAACTGGATGAACCCTCATTTCTTCTTTCTGGATAATGCAAACCTGCATTTCCAGCCTCCCTTGCAGGGGGGTTTGGACTAAAAAATGTCAGTGGAAGGGAGGCTTATCACTTCCAGGCTTGGACTTAAAATCCCCTGTTGATCTTCCAAGCTCTCTTTCCTACCTTGGTGATTGAGAGGGTTATATCGGAGATGGCGCTGTTACAAAATGGAAGCAGCCTGAACCCCTGAGAACTCATTTGGAGGAAAGCCTCCTAGAAGAGCTTCCCATTCACATCAGATTGTGTACAAATGACAAATACACGTTTTCATTGTGAAGCCTTTGGGATTTTGAGGTTGTTTGTTATAGTGGCTAAGTTATTTATCCTAATAGAGACATTTATATCAGAAGTGAAATGCTGCCATTAAAAAGCTAAATTAGGTGGTATTGGCAATTGTTGAGAGGTAAGTAGTGAGAAAACTGATATTGGAGTCTGGAAAGATGACTGTCCATGTGATGCAGTGGTCAAATATTTAGTACAACTGTTACCTGCAATAAATTGGAGGTCAGAAGAAGTCCCTACTCAGCTGGCAGCTCCAGGGGAGATGGTAGAAATGAATCAGAGCATTAGTGTGGGCCAGTTATTATAGGCTGTATTTTCCAAGGTATTACAAAAAGAGATGCCTCATGGAAGCATTGGCTGGTTTACAAACAAAAATGAAAGAGAATAGATGGCATCCAGAAATGTTTCGTTGGAAAAGCTGTTTCTAAATCCTAAACAGGAAAAATTGGGTTTAAAAAATTGTTATTTGAATCAAGCAACTCAGGGCAAAGATCAGATTAAGGGTATGTGCTTCCCTTAGCTGAGTATCAACTAATTCTTGCTAGTGGTTTACTGATAAGGTACCCGTCATTAAAGATAGTCAGCATTAAACTGGAGGAGGGAGGATGAGGGTGAGAAAACAAAGCTCATTTAAGGATTCTATCTCGGAAAGAAAGTTGGAAGTGTTGAACTGCTCATGGCAAATGTATTGGAAGCCTGTTAAGTTGTGGAGGGAATTGTATTGCCAAAGAAACAATGAATCCAGACTAAAAAATTCTTTGACTGTTTGAATTTTAAGTAACTCTTGGGCCCTGTAGCAGATGCTGTCATTGTGCCATCCTTATTTCCTCAGCCTATTCCAGGAGAGAGCTGACACGTCATGTGCTATATCTGCTCTGGGGGACTTCGTTGCCTGTAGGACTGCTTGGAATTGGTGCCCCATGAATGACCTTAAATCAACGGGAGGCAGGAATTTCTGCACCTCCCCTAGACATAGTGTTCCACATAGTCCCTTAGAGGGTCTCCAGAGGTTTTGAGCTCCAAGTTCTCTACTGAAATCTCTCTAGTGGTAACCCAATCATGAATGCTCCCTTTACCGGCTTTCCTTCCTTCCATATCTTATTTCTCCACTACTCACGGTGCTTCTCAAGAGCACTTCTCAGATAAAGCGCTTGCACCTAAATTGTTATTCAAGGCTCTGACTTTCAGGGAACACGTATTAAGACAGGTCTCCATTTTCTATGAACAGCAGGCAGGGCTTCAAATGCTCTACAGCCTCCAAAGAGGCCATGCTCTGAAACATCTCCATCAGATGTCACCAAGGAGGAAATGGGCTAGAACAGGCTGTCCAAAAGATGGAGTCAGTGGGCACGGAGAACAATTGACATCGGAATTTCTCCCAGTGAACAGAATCAAAGCCAAATGAAGGAATTACCACATCTGTCTAGCAGAACTTTGGAATTGGAAAGGACAATTTACTACTCTGTGATTCCTGTTTTTCCTCTTTCTAAATAGGAGTGTTTATTGCAATTATCCTGCCCCTGTTCCACCATTATATAGAATATTTGCATATGAGGAACAGATAACTTATCTTTTCGGTTCATATGTGGCAGCAACTAGATTAGTCATATCCAGCGTGGAGGAGAGGACTGTGCTTTGCCCAGAGATAAGGAGTTTGCATTTGATGCAGTGACCAGAAGATACTATGGAAGGAAGACTGAAACAGATATTTGATGACCAGAAAGGGAATTTGTGTAACAGACTGATTAGATGTTCATTAATCTTGTTTCAGTTTCCTGATGACAAAAGAAAACTATAATTTTAACTTCCTTTCAAGTTATTTAGGGGCCATGGAATGTGGGCAAACGTGTCCAGCCCTGGCCATAAAATCTCCTGGATCATTGTCCACGCTCTCTCTTCCCTTTCTTTGCTGAAAATGGAGCCATCTATGGAAGGTGGTGGCATAACCAAAATGGAAGGAACTTTTATCCCTGAGCCACTACTTAAACGAGAACTTCCCAGGGAAGTTCCCTAGCCTTTTTAGACTGTGATGTGAGCAACAAATAAATGTTTATTTTGTTAAGCCACTGCAATTTTGGGATTGTTTGTTATAGCAGCTAGCATAATTTATGAAGACCTATAGAGACATATACATTAATATGTTTATTCTTCTCTTGTTCTAAAATCTGCTCAGACCATGCTTTGATTGGGGAGAAGGCAGCTAGATAATGATGGGATCAGTGAACATTAGCAAGGGAGGGACTGGTTCTGAAAGAAACCAGAAGGTGCTAAAAATTGACCATACATTTCTGCTTGGAAGTGACTCTTGGTCCTCCGCTGGATTCTACAGCACTATACATGCTGTTTGAGTGTGTGAGTGTGTGTGTGTACCCGCACATCTATATATGTGATGGGGACACAGGTGGGGCTAGCCATAGGTAGTGCAGTAGAGCAGGTGGCCTCCTTTCTAGCTCTCCTTGCAGTGACCCCTTCCCCTTCTTCTTTGCCCACTACTAATCCTTTCTTGTTTCACATTCAAAATTGTGCTGTTTATGACATCCACGGTCCAAAGTATAGATAGCCAGGGGTGCTCTAACAGATCAGGCTAGCTGGGAAAGCTCTGCAAGGAGGGAAGAATTCACAGATAGTGAAGGATCAGTCTGGGTCAAGGGTTCCTCTCATTCCCACCTGGTTATCAGCTAATTCTTGAAAACATATGCCTGTTTTTCCAGAATCATTTACATTTCAATTGGAACTTCAGGAGAACTTCTACAGTTTTAAGATCTTTTTTTTCTTTGAAAAAATTTATTTTTAATAGGTAACACATGGTAGTACATTCGCATGGTTCAAAATAAAACTAATACACACTGAGAATTTGTATTCATTCTATATCACCTCCTCCAACTCCCACAAGTATACACTTTTACTAGGTTCTTATATAAAATGAATCTTTAATGACATAATTTCAGGTGCCAATTGTTGATGGGGAAATATTTTAAGACAGGAAATGCTCTCTTCAGATTACAAACTTTTATATAGTTATGGCCATCTATTCCAACTCTTACAAAATGGTCCTGAAATTGAGAAATAAACATTGAGAAATTGTCTCAACCCTGCACCCCACCAACCAAAGACCAACCACTTGATTTCCATGCCGTCAGATGAAAATAGTTTAATTTAAGCTCTTTGTTGCAAAGATAAACATCCAAACATTAACTCATAGCAAATTTTAATTCTGAGCAATTTTAATTTGTGTAACAAAGGTTTACATATTTATCTTATCCCTTCTCCTCAGACATATTTCGTATCCTTCTGCTGGTATCCAAGAACAAACACGCCATAGCCATCCTATAGGTAATAATATCACAGCCCCGCTGTGTTTCCCCAGTGCGAATGCAATCAGCTGCACCAGACTTCCTAAATTTCTTTCCTATAGATTTTCCTATTACTTTTCTCTATGGCAACAGCCCCAGCAATTTAACCCCCTTTTATTTAGAAAAACCAATTTGATTTGAATGTAAAACCCTGAGTAAATTTAGACTTAAAGACATATTTAAAGATAAAGATATTATCTTTTCTTTGAATTTCATTTCTTGTGACAGTTTCATTCAAAATTATAAGTAGTAAAAAACGAAAATGTCGTTCTGGATGTTAAATACTAACCATGTGTCTGGGATGATTGGAGGGGAGGTAGGGATCGCGGAGCTTTTGGATCTATACAACAACAGATGGAAAGATCAAAAAGGGAAATCAGGAGTATGAATGGAGGGAAAATACTTTGAAGTATAAGTGTTTTTTACCAGAGGAAACCAATTTTCCCAATTTACTCACATAATGCTGGGACGAATAAACCCTCGGTGTGCATGATGTGGTGCTGAGACGTTGGTAAACAGACTAACAGATGGGGGAGTGTGCTGTTAATTTTCTGTCTTCTCATTCTCTTTTATTATATGAGGAGAATACAAAAAACAACAACAAACAAAAACAGCGTTTGGGAAGATTACTTGGGACTACTTAGAATTCTGAGTAAAAGCACAAATGAGTCATTTTGAATAACTGAGTACGTCTCAGTAAGCATACGATCAATGATCAATTAGTCAGCATTTCTGAATCTCTACGCTTCTTCGTGTTTTAAGTATATTATGGAAGTAAATTTATGAAATACTATCCTTTGGTCTGAATAAAAAAATTTAAATTCGTGTATGGTTTAGCACTTATAACCATTGTCCGAAATTTTAGCAATTTTGTTATTGCCTTTATTTAAGGAGTAATAATTACTATTTGGGGATCTTGAAAGGTTGTCTGACCTAAGAAACCCTGGGGAGTCTCAGGGCAAGAGTATCATGTGGTTTTTAGAGCCCTATGCTTTTTGGTTTTTATTTTTTAAAGAGGTTTCAGGATCATCTGTTTCCTCTGGCTTCTCATGAACGACTCTGGACAACTTTGCCTCTTCCTTTGGAATATGTGTTTGGATGATCTCAATGAACAACATGTTGGACTCCGGGAATTTGCTTCCATATGGAACAAGTTAGCAGCTATTTAATTTCTAAAAATGTTTATGAAGTCCACAGCCCATTGTTATTTTTAGAGAAGCTTGTTCAGATCTTTGCCAGACGGTTATTTCAGGACTCCAGAGATTCTTTATGAAACTCCTCCAGAAAACACACCACCTTAAAACGACACTGAGCTATTGTAAAGATTAAAAGAAAGGTATCTATTCCTTGTCTTATTCATATGAATTCTCTTCTAATAAGAGTTCGCTTTTATTTAGGCATATGACAAAGAGAATTTTTCTAAATTAGAAGATTTTGCCTCTAAGCTTGTTTTGCTCTATAATCAATGAGTGAATTGTATTCCTAATTGACCAAAAAATGTATATGATAGTTTTAGGAATCATGTAGATAAACTTAAAAAAAACAGATGATTTGAAGTGATCTGTTTTGAGCGTGTAAACTGAGCCTTAGAGACAATATTTCACTTGTGCTTGTTTCCAGGTTTCCAATATCACGGTCCTTAGGTGATTTGCTATTTCTTGGTCTATTAGCTCAGTTACCCATTTGTTCAAGGATTCGGCGCTTTAGCATTCAGCCTTCAGCACTCTGGATGAGAGCTTCTTGGTGGTTGAATGTTGAACGCTCACAAAAGCTGAGAGGTATTTGAATGTGAAAGTGAATTCTTATAATTAGATTTACTCTTTTTAATCAAGGGCGCAAAATACTGTTTTTCTTGTTCTCAATGAAATTTAGGGGATGAAGCTGAGAGAATGTAAAAGTAAATGTATCTGTTTCTGCCTGTTTGAAAATCGTAGCTCTCTTGAATTGTTGTTATTTGATAATGTTCTTCTCATTACATGATTACTTACTTATGGCTGTAAGGGAATATTTGAATTACAAAAATGCCAGTCTGGTGGCATTAGAGAAACGTTGTGGGCGACGCTTATCTCTGGGTGGCAACCTAGGGTAAAACAATCGTGGAAAAAGGAAATTCCATGAGAAAGGAAGTGGGAAAGGAAAGTGATTCATGTAAGGAAGTATAATTTGATTCCTGATAAGTCTGAAGTTGTTGGCACCTTAATACTTTCTTACACACAGTACCTGTTGTGGATAAGCACAACATAAGCAAAAGATCATAAGATCATAAGCAAAAGAGCAAAGTGCAAACTCTTTTTTTCTTTTTAAAGCCGGTAGGGATTCAATGGAGATTTTTTTCCCTTAAAACATTAATTTTAAAATAAAATGAATTTGTCACTCTCAGGAACCAGTCTCTCTCTGTAAGATGAAAAATAATTTTGTTTTGATTTATGCATTTAATATTTCACACTGGAAATGTAAAACTACAGCAGTTATTTTATAGTGACTGAGATCAGGAAATATGGAGGTAATTCATTATATTTATTATTTTTCTTTATAAAACTATAAATCAATGTTATTGAAAATTAAATGTATGGTCTACTGTGAGGGCATTTTTGAGGTATAATAGTACTTTCCATAAGGCTTTCTAGGATCTGACAGAAACTTGAATTATTCATAAAAGCCTTGGATTTTCCTCCAGCCTAATTAAATTAATAAAACAATTTCAATTCCAAAAGCTATTAATGCTCTGTGGAAGAGAGCAAAAAGCATGAATTTATCTTCAGTTTCTTTTTGAATTTTGTATCCTTCTGGGAATCACCAAGACCAAAAAGTAGATTAAAAAAAGGGCAGAGTACTGAATGTTATCACTGTTACTTTGCTAGTATAATACAGCAGTGCGAAAATTTTTGTTCTTCCATTGTCATTGCACTTCCAAGGAAGATGGTTACCAGCAGCCCCCTAAAGGGTCTTTCGAACTCCTTTCTTAAGGAAAAAAATAAAAACTAAAATTATGTAGAAGCATTCTAGTTTTTAGGATTAATTACTATCCTACATCCAAAATGTTTTGAAGTCCCTTGTAAAATGGAATCGTAATAAGTGATAAGACAAATATAAGCAGCTATATAAAACAAATGTAGAAAAGAACAGAGGTGCTATGTCACTGAGTATAGCAGATCAACTAATTCTTTAGTTGGTCAGTCAACTGAATTGATTTGAAATTTTTGGCATCTAAGGCAAGAGGGAAATAGGTTGATTATATAAGCTTCATTGTCTAATCCAAAAGCAAGCAGGGGCATTAGTCTGTGGAGAAAAACTGATTTCAGGATGTAAATTCAAAGTGAATTTATATGTGGATCCTTGTACAGGGACTTTTAATAATAAAGTAAACAAGGTCTTCAACTCCAGCTTCATCTTATAGCAACGTTGTTCAAATTGACCCTTCTTGAATAAGTCCTCTTAAGACTGAGGATGTGATATTAAGCCATTACTCAGTGAAGTCATTCCTAGAGGGGCTCAGATAATAAATATTAGTATTCCACTTGTTGAAGATCTAGCTTAATAAAGAGATAGAGCTGGGAGAATGCAGAAGGAAGAAGTGTTTTTGAATCCCCTGGGCGGATTCTCTCAAATTTCAGATGCTTTAAGCGAGCCTTCGGTAAGTGCTGGATCACAGTCAATTTCAGGATACGGTTCTGAACCGGAAACCCATAGACGGGAGTAAGGCACAACTGTTCTATTACGAAAGTTCAACTCGAATTCTCAACTACTCAGAAAGCACCGCGTGCTTTAGCACAGTCATGGGCAGCCACAATGTTTGAAGACAGGACCAACATGTTTTCCAAATCTTCCTATTTTTTTTAGCTATTGTAACCATGGAGCATGATAGATTGAAATCTAGCCAGAAAAACGTTTATCCTACCTGTGCAAAGTCCAGTTTCTAAGCAGAACTACATTTGATAACTCTACCAGGAAGAGTTGTTGCAAAATACACACAACATACCTAAATCTACTGAATGGTATTATTTGAAAATGTCTTTTTAAATGTTCAAGAATGCCTACTGATGTTACCAATTTTGATGGAAATGAGACCAAGTGACCCCTTTTGGTTTTTAGGAACTGATGAGTACTATTCTTAAGGCCTTTGTTTTATTGTCAGATAATTAAACTGTTTGGCCAACATAAAGGAGGATATTTGGTATCCTGTTTTCTATGGCAGGACAGAACACAGTTTATTCATTGAATATCTCTACCGTATTGTGTAGTTGAAAAAGTAAAAGCAGTGAGGATAGGATGTGGTGCTCTTGGAGACCAACTTAAAAGACAAGTGCTTGCCATGATGTCCATATGTCCACACATACTCTCCTACTCCAATGATCATATCGAGTTTGGCCTGTTTGTCCCACAGACTGAAGAAAGATGGGTAAGGTAAAGGGGGGTGCGGTTAAGATATTGGAAGTTAAAAATGGTGCTAGAAATCAGTTTGTGGCTTACAGCTTAAAGGGCATATCCAACAGATCAAGCAGTTGAAATTAAAAACACAAAGAGTGTCTGTTTGTAAAAGTTGCCTGTTCTGAAGGGCTTTGATCACTAGTTTCACAGGGATAAGAACATGGTAAGAATATGTTGGAAATAGATTTGGGGACAAGAGTGGGGTCTTTTAAAATCACTAGAGTGATGTCTCTAGTAGTTTGTCTTGGATACTGTTATTGGTTTCCATCAACTATATAAAATATGAAGACAGTTGTGTGAATTTAAATGGAGATTTATGCTTCTATTAATTCTGTCAAAAGTCAAATTATAAATAACCATTTCTTCAAGTCGTCGTTGTTTTCTCTATGACTGAATTCAAAGCTTCTCATTGAAATCTTCTATATTTTGTAAAATATATGATATGTTTTAATATATTACATAATACATCTTATATATTTATTATATATATTTATATATTCTGACAAATTTTTCAATATGGAGAGTGTAGAAAAGAGAAGTGCGTTAGTTTTTTGGGGTTGCCATAACAAAGTACCACAAAGTAGTTAGCTTTAAATAATAAAAATTTACTTTTTCACGGTTCTGGAGGCTAAAGTCTGAAATCAAGGTGTTGACAGGGCTGTGCTCTTTACAAAGCCTCAAGGGGAGTCTCCCGCATTCCTTGGCTTGTGACAACATAACTCCGATCTCTGCCTTTGTCTTCACATGGTCATCTTTCTTCTGGGTGTATCCTCTTCTTATAAGGACACAGGTACATTAGATTAAGGGCCCGCCCTACTACAGTGTGACCTCATCTTAACCTAACTAATTAGATCTTCAACGACTCTGTTTCCAGATAAAGTCACATTCTGAGGTACTAGGGGTTAGGACTTCTGCATATCTTTTTGGGGGACATAATTCAACGCATAACAAAAGGATATTTTGTTTTGTTTGTTTTGGGGGGGGAGTCAATTATTATAGGATCATGAGTCAGGTAAAGCCAGACTTTTGTTTTCCAAGATGAAAAAACAGCCAAGACTGAGTTTACTGCTCTATAACCTGTGGCTTGAAAAGGAAAGGTAGCGGTTAGTTGAAGAGTTTGTGAGATCTACCTTCTATCTTGACTTCTTCACTGCGCTGTTACCTTCTCATATTCTCACCCATCCAGTTATGGAGTCAGACTCAGGAATAATGATATTGAAAATCAAAGTACATTTAAGGAAGAAGGAAACAATTTAGCAGAGGCTAGGGTATCAATTTGAAGAGTGAAAATAAAATAAATTATAATATTAATTGATCATTAATGCTGATGTCCCTCGGATAACTTAGAGGTCACCCTTTATGCTGTAAAGTTACAGAGAATGAGTTTAACCAGCTATTTTCATTGACGTTTCAAACATTTATTTCTACAGAAGAGTCCATGGGAAAACAATTTTCTGATCTAAATTTCTTTTGCGTGGAAGAAGGAGATGTGAATTCACCATGCGTTAGTTTAATGACCTTGGGTAAATAAGCCCATTAATCTTTGAATTTTTTCTGCATTTGTAAAACAAGAATAATAATAACTTAACCATTAATTTAATAGGACATTTTAATATAAAAGCTGTACACTGTAATGTTATATACACAAACACAAGAATTTATTTCTGGACAGTGTCTTCATGGAGACTCTAAGAGGCACTACGGCATAACAGTTATGAGCATAGGTTCTGAGTAAGACTGATTTGGATAAAATCTCAGCTCCACCATCTACTAAGGTGTGATCTTGATCTCTCTGTGCCTCTGTTTACTTATCTGAGGATAATAGTGTTTACTTCCTAGGTTGTTAAGAGGATTATACAAGTTAATAAGGTGAAGCAACTAGGATAGTGCCTGGTACATAGTAGACATTCAATAAATGTAAACTGAAGAGGATGATTACCATAAACTCTGGCATCCAGGTCTCCCCAGTGAGTGCTTGCAACATATACTATTTAGAAGACAATGAAATTGGTTCCAGAAATACAGGATGTTGGTTTACACATGCAACATAACTGTAGCTACACACACGTGTGCGCGCACATACACACACACACAGTCTATATAGGTAGTTATCAGAAGGTTGGAGGTTTGTACGTGGTGGGAGTGGAGGATGGAATGAAGAAGTTCACACAGGATTGCATGAGGATGAGGGTTTAGTGATGACCTGAGGAGAGTCAAAGAATGTTGAACATAATCATTGTGGTGAGCGAGTAAGGGATTAAAGGACGAATAAAAGATTACTTTAAAAAATTACAAAAATATTGTGAGCCTAGCTGAGGTTGAACTCATGGTAGTTCATGTGTGGTAGTACCAATCATTTTTGTGGGTTTCAGCACTGCTTGTTGTCATCTTTACAGGTTCAGAACCTGAGGTTTAGCTTAGCTGGATGAGTACAACTGGAGAAGGAAAAGCCTTCATGTGACGATTGAGATCCTAAGGCCTTTAGCTTTAGAAACAATGGATTTTTCTTTTATTGAAACTCTCAAGAAAATTTTTTTTCACTCTTCGAGTCTCACAATTTATGAATCTTTCTGAGTGTAAGGGTTAATAATCATTGGATTAGTCAGAAATGTGGAATGGTTTAAACAGACCTGTGTCAGGACATTTTCTATTTCAAGTGGGACATAACTGAAACCAGCTTACGCAAGGGGAAATGACTGAATACAGTGCCCAAATAATGCCATGATTTCTCTCCATCTCCTATCTTTTCCTCTTCTCTGCTGCCTCCTGTCTCAGTTCTGGTGGTGGCCAAAGAGCTACACTGATTTCAGAGTTTTCATCATTTCAGGATAAATCCAGTAAAAAAAGAGTGAGCTCTATCAGGCAGCTCCCACAACAGATCTAAATTTCATTGATTTAGCAGTTTTGGTCACATCCCATCTTTGAACCAGTCCCTGTGGTCAGGGATGGATGATGTGCTGATTGCTGTTGAGTGGCTTAGAGAATGAGACTGAAGGAAGGGTAGAAGCCCAAATGAAATTTAGGGCTATTGTTGAGGAAGGGAGGCTGGATGTTGGCGAAGCAAGTATCAAGTACTCATTGAAGCCCAAAGCATCTTGGACAGTTGCCTAAAATGCCCTTGACATGATTATGTCATTGAATTAGTTATAAGAAACTTATATAGAATGGAAGCATAGATTTTATTCTGGGCAAGTACTGGAAGATGTACTTTGAGTTATTACATATATAACGCTTTGTTAATTTCAGGCATCCAAGCTAGTGATTGCTTTATGTTTGTTTGAATGAGGTAATGATTAAGAATATGACCACCTTTATTCTTCTTCATTGCAAAATTTGGATTCAAGCTAGTTACAGAATTGAAAGGCTAATTTAGGTGAAGCTTATGAATGCTTCTTGTCTAAAAAGCAACTAAAGTTTCTTAATTGTTCTTTTTATTTAAATATGATAGATTGAAATGTTTAAAATCAATTTTTCAAGTGGTTTAGACATTAAAATTAGCTTTGATCTTTTAACGTGTTTTCATTCCTAAATTTGTCTTATAGTGTTAATGTAACAGGAAGCAGATATTTAAGTTGAATTAAAAACTGGGCTTGACAGCTAAAAAGGAATAATTATGATTTAAATAAAAACAAAAACTGTAGACATATATTTTTGTGACTATAATCTTTATAGAAACTAGCTTTAGTGGCTATGGACTTTATAAACTATAATTTTAAAAAGTGACTACGATTACATTTACATAAAATATAATGAATACAAAGAAAGAGTATATGTTGCCAAATTTTCCGCACTATCCTAAAAACAAATTGGATTTTATTATATTACTTTTCTTTAGAGAAAAAATAGCCTTAATGTAAAAGTATTAGATAGCTGGAAAAATGTTACAAAAATCTTAAAATTAGGCTAATGTAAATGGTTTTCCCAGTTCTTCCCTGCAAGGGAAAAATACCAGCACTATATTGGGAGCAAAAAAATCTTTGAAGGAATCACAGAGCTATAGATATTGCCTTAATATATGGGCACTTCTAGCAAAAATGTGTTCCAAAACACCCCAAGAACTGTCTAACAGTACAACAGTTTACTTTGTGTTCCATGGGTCTAAATTATTCATTGTATTTTGATATGTCTATTTATACGAATTATAAAGTAATCACTTAAGGTCGCTTGAAAAGTTATATGGTTTAAGGATTTCAAAGATGAAGCAATGTCTTCTACTTTTATCCGAAATTCTGTTACTGATTATTTCAAATTGGGGTGTGGGTATTTACAAAAACTCCTTAGAGAAAGAAATGCGCTTCTTAATGCTATCCAAGGCAGATGCTGTGTTGCTTGGTGTTCAAGAATAATAACTGGGAGTATGCCTGATACAATGCCTTTATTACTAAATTGTTGGCCAACCAACCAGCATTCACTGGCAAAGTATCCCCTATTGTACTATGAGTTGGTGTCTGCATGAGGACAACAGTCTGGTTCAGGGCTGACCAGACTGAGGTGGGTGGTGTTTTCCTAACAGAGCTGGTTTGGCCCAGCTAGCTACTCCAGCAAAAATATATTATGGGAATCAGTCTGCTCTCTCATAGTGAGGGGAATTTTCCAGCCAATACATTTGACTGTTCTTGTGTAAACAGCCCAAGTATTAGAAGGGGAGAACTGACATAACTTTGTGTGAAACCAGCTCCTGCCTGTTTCTGCTGGACACACCCAGTTCAGAACGCTTTGTTAAATTACCCAAGGTCTGGGAGAGACGGCAATGCAGACAGTAATATCATATGGCCATCAGAGTTGTTAAAATATTGAATCACTTCTGTACCAGTTGATAAACAGCCACAGTCCTGAGTAGGCTTCCTCACCAACAACCCCTGGCCATCTTCCCTGGACCCTGGACTCCTAGACCTCTCTGTGATACAGCAACTCAAGGAGTAATTCCTGGCAGAGCAGAGGCCCTCTGCTCTAGTGCTGTAGGCAGTATCTGTTCTGACTGCTGATGCTTCTGTACGCTTCTAATTCTTGAATCTATTGAATATCGCTCTAACAAAGAGCTGGGGAAATGTGAATTCAGCATGTCAGTTGAAGAGCAAACCCCTAAAACCTTAGGACAATGACAGTAATCA
Source organism: Equus przewalskii (assembly GCF_037783145.1). NCBI lineage: Eukaryota > Metazoa > Chordata > Mammalia > Perissodactyla > Equidae > Equus > Equus przewalskii. The sequence continues at coordinate 62,855,505 of NC_091843.1, forward strand.
AATCAGAGGAAAGGGGCCCTGGGTGGAAACTAGGTGGGCTTCAGACCCTCCATGCTTCTTTAAAGACAGTCTTGGTAGTGAACGTGATGTAGTTTGTCCTTCCTCGTTCTTCCCTCTTCCACTTTTGGAACTGGTTCTGTTTATAATCCTTCTTAGGGCTTACAGCAATTGCTCTAAAGTTCCATGGTGGAGCATTTCTGCTAATGAGCATACACCGGAAACGTGTGGGTAAGATGATAACAACCCACCCACTTTTAAGCTTATTTTAGAAGATACAAACATTAGAAAATGAAAATTAATTAATGAGCAAATTAAGGCAAATGCCAAATATCATGGACAAGAAATTTCTGTATTTCCTTTTTTCTTTTACCTCAAATCTTTTAAAAACCTAAATTACGTTGTGTCTCTATTGGTTTAAAACCCTCCAGTGGCTTCCCACTGCTGTGAGAATAAAATCTTCATCCCTTATTATGATCTGCAAGGTTCTCCATGATCTGGCCATGGCCTTTCTCTGTCGTCTGATCTCATACTGTTCTTCCCAGTTCTCACTCTGCATCTGGCACACTGGCCTTCCAAAGATACGCTGAGCTGATTCCTTGCCTCAGGGCCTTTGTACTTGTTGCTCCCTCTGTTTTAAACGTTTTCCATGTGATCTTGTCTATCATTCACTTCTTATCTCCTTAGAGAGCCGTTTCCTGATTGTCCTATAGGATATTGCCCTCCTTTCTGGCATCTCTGGTTTATCCATAGCTCTTAATCACTATTTGACATAATTTTATTATTTGTTTATGGTCTGTCTCCCTCCTTCAGGATGTGAGTTATGTGAATATAGAGACTTTTCTGGCTTATTCACCATTATAGTCCAGTACCTAAAAGAATGAGAAGCAGTGTGGCACAGAAAAGGCAACATAGAGTAGTAGTTAACATGCAGACTCTGGAGCTAGAAAACTTGTGTCAGACACTCAATCCTTCCACCCAACGGCTGTGTGACTTTAGGAAGCAATAGCACCCAAGTTGTAGGGTTCTTGTGAAAATGAAATGAGCTAATACATTAAAAATTCACTGAGAACAGAATCTGGCACGTGATGAACGCTATATAAATATTTGGTACTTTTATTTTTATTTTTTTCTGTAGAAGATAAGCTCTATGAGGGCAGGATTTTGCTGTTTTGTGTACTGACCAGTCCTGAACACCTAGAACAAATGTGACACACTCCTGGCACTCAAACACTAATGTGGACAAAATTGTCTAAAGTATCCTTTTTTGAGTTATATTATCTGTAGGAATTAGAGAGTAAGCTTTTCTAACTTCCTTTATCATACCCTCCCCATCTTTAAGCACATAACGCCATGGTTAAATATTGGGTTTACTTATGCCTGGAATTTCTCAGTTCTGGTCAATATAGTTTATGTAAATTGCTCCAATTTGTTAATTGATGGTAATACTCTTTCTTCCTAAGCCTGGCTGGACCTTGGAAATCCATCTCAAACCAGTGTTGCAGGATGGTGACACCCATCAGAATAGGCATGTGAGGCAAAACCCAATTACTATCTTAAGGTCTAGGAAATGTCTTGGTTTTAGAACAGATAAATATGGAATTTATTTTTATTCTATATTTATCTGAAAGACTTACCTGTCTGTGCTTCCTACTGGCCACTCGGAAGTGACAGGGGTGGAGAAACAAGGAATGCTATTTCTGATTTCTTCCCATGATACTAAGAGACTTTATTTTATCTTTTAGGGGATGAGGGGTGCTCAGATCACAGATAAGAGGACTATGAGAAATTATCAAATCTCACTGCTTTAATTAAATCTTCTTCACCTAATAGCAGCAGAAGAGGTGCAAACTTGAATTCACTCTACACTCTCTAGGTGTTAACACTGCCTAAATATGAAAATTAGGTACTACTGGTTTCTCTCACTTTTAAAAAAATAAAATAGAACAAAATAAATGATGTATGTATGGAAAATTTCAGCGACACTGATAAGGTTGTCAGAAACATTCACAGGAGAGAGCTGCTATTATTTGAAAAATCTTAATTTTCTTTACATTTAGTGAGATTTCATTTGTAATGGTGAAGTTGCATTCACATTTATTTTTCGCTTTCCGACCCAGGTATCATGTAAATTGGTTGGTTGGGCTTGGCGTTAATGAGCTCCTAGTGAGGGGTGCAGTTTCCTGTCTTCCTGTCAGAGTCAGTTAGATCAACACAGAGAAAACTGTGCTGTAGTCACAGACTCCACCGTGGTTCTGGTTATCCGTCCCATGCACGTGGCCAGTTGTTTACAAGGTAGGGGTTTTATTCTTGCATTTGATTCAATAATATTTACTAAATTCTTATTGCTATTACTCCCTCAACTCTAAGACATCACTGATGATAAGATGCACCATCACTTTAATATTAGGAGTAAAAGAAGCCTTATTGTGTTCAATAAACCCATGGATTACAATATGCATAGAAACTTAAAATGGGAGAAAATATATTTGTCTTAGAGTTTGGAAAATACGGTTTGGGGCATAACCCTTTACCACTACAAGAAAACAATACAGAAGTATATATTTTTACTTTCGATGGAGACATCTTTAATTTAATACATATTTTATTAGGTCTAAAGTTCATTCTCTGTATGAGATTAAACTGCTTGCCCTATGTACCGAGATATTATTCATTCATTTTTATATCTATATTATTTATTATATTTATATATAACTATTTTATAAATAGTTACTATATATAAATATATTATAAATATAAATATATTTTCTATTTATGAATATAAATATCTTTATATTATTATTTATTCATATCATTTATCTATTCACTCAGCAAATATCTATGGAGCACCAAGTACTGTCTAGGTGTGGTAAAATATTTAACAGCAAAAAGTCAGTTAAGGTCCCCGTTTTCATGTACTAGTAATGGAGAAACATTAAATACAAAATTAAAATAAATGATAGTGATAAAATCACAAAATATAAAACAGGGTCACCTGCTAATGAGTGCTGGGAGGAGGAACAGTCTGCTTTGGAGCTTGTCAGGGAAACCTCCGAGGAGGTGACAGTTGGTCTAAGACCCTGATAATAAGATGCAGCCAACAACATGAAGCCATGGGGCAGAATGTTCCAGGCAGACAAAACAGAGTGGGAGTTTCAAGATGGAAAGGAAATTGGCATATTTGAGTAATAAGCACAACAACAACAAAAGGCAGAGTCTGGAGCTAGAGAGTGAGGAGCAGGTGACGTGACGTGGGCTCAGGATGGTAGGAAGGGCAGGAATGGTTGAGTGCTTTGTAGGCTATGGTATGGAGTTTTTATTTTATTCTCTGATCAACAGGGAGCATTGGGGAAATAGAATCATAATATGTTTTGCTTAACATTAAAAAAATTTTTTTTTCCTGTTTCCAGTTGTTATATGTGTCCTGAAAGGGGCAGGAATGGAGGTAGAAGACCAGGTTGGAGGTTATGGCAGGATAGAAATGATGGTGCCTTAACAAGGGTGAGAGCAGTGCTAACGGGGAGGAACAGGCAGAGTCAGGATATGTTTTAGAGATAGAGGTGACAGGACTTGCTGATGGATTGTTTTTGGAGTAGGGAAAAGAAGAATCAAATACAATTTTGACTTGATCAACAAGGTGGGTGGTGATGCTTCTTTTTGAGATTGGGGAAGAATAACTTTTTTGGCAAAGGGGAGGAGAAGTCAAGACTCCTGTTTTGACCACGATAGTTTTGAGAAAAGCCTATGACACATTTACACAGAGAGATCGCAGTATTCATAGAAACAACATAAAACGAATTGATAACATAAAAATGTTAATGTTTCATGTAACTTTTCAAAACGTGACATACTTAAAGAAATTAACTCTATTGAGACTTAGAATTCTCTAGCAAGTTGATCCCACCAAGCTGAAAACCACCATGTCTGGTCTCTGAATTCTTGTCTTTAATAATAGTTCAATGAGGAGTATTGTTCTGTATTGATAGGACATTGTATGGCAAGACACATTTTAAAGATATATTTTAAGAAACGTTTATAACATAATAGTAGGAAATTATAGAGGAAAAGATTTCTTTCTGTAACAATGGCATCTGGCAGACCAAAGGGTATTCCAAGCACTGGATCCAAGATAGCTAAAGAACGATGGACAAAAATTTAACAGATTCTACTCTGGCAAATATTTGCAAGAGTACATGATGCACAATTAGTTCTTTATAAAACATGTTAGGTTGTGACCCAGACAGAATATGTCACATTCTTTGGAGTTCTTGCAAGTGTATCATATTTTGTTAATGTATAAATAGCTTTAGATTTACCTAGGAATAACGAACCACAAGACTCAGGAACCTGGTTTTGTTTACAATGCCAAAAGCATGAGGTATTCAAACTTATGCAACTGGGGATATCAGAGCTTTTACTTATATAGTGCTGTAAATGTACAGAAGGCTTTACAATAGGTTGAATTGTGCCAGAAACCAAAAAAAGAAGCCAATTGTAGTTCAGGTTCCACAGGAAGCCGACTCTGCAATGGAGATTTGTGCACAGCTGGTTTATTTGGAGCGGTCTTGGGAATGACACTTTTAATGGGAAGAGGGAAGCTGGATTGTGTAGTGGGAGAACTTGAAATGCAATGCAGTTGCAACGAAGCCCTCAGCCAAACTCATGTGGAGTTTTCAAGCTGGGATGGCTCTTTTGAGATGTCTTGGATTGAGATAAGGGGTCTTGGCTTTTGTAACCCCTCACTGTCTAGTTATTTAATGTGGGAGTAATCGTGGGTAAAGCAGCTTTTTGCAGCTGAGGGTAATCCCCGAGGAGGGACTCAACTGTGGGCTGTCAGCAGACAATACAACCAGCAGCTGGGTAATGAGTGTCTCCATTCTGAAAAGGGGTGCTAGAGTTCACCATTTGTGATGCTCAGATCCACTTGCCTTGTATAATAGGTTCACCCCATCTGGGGATGACTCCTCCAGGATTCCAATTGAGTTCTTTTCCTGGGGGAACTTACTACAGTAAGGTTTGTAAGATGAACTATAGCCCCTTCCACAGCTCTTGGTCTCAGGGCTGCAACTGTTATCTACCTTCTCTACTACCTATTCTAGATTCCTCTTAGCTTCACTGGGCACCTCTGTTGGTCTAGGTGGTTTACCTGGTGGGGTGACTCAGCTCTTAATCCTGAGTGGTCACCATGCCCTTCTCAGGTCATAGCTGACACACTTGTCCATTTATTTTCAAATAAACGACTCCTTGAGAAAATGATTCCTTTCCTTACCTGCTGGTCACTTGGCTCAAGGAGCCCAAAGCGACTGGGTAGTAGGTTAAAATATGGTGGGAATCTTGCTATCTCCTTTCGTGGAAGCTTCTGAGCTTCTGATATGGGCTTCTGATACACTGAGCTTCTGATACTCTCAGCTTCTGATACACTGAGCTTCTGATATGGCGTCATCCCTTGAGGAGGCAAAACATCCTTTGGTGGCAAGTCTATTACGTTCGATCTCTTCTATCTTGGAATCCACTCTATTACACTACCTGTTCCAGGATGGCAGAGGTCTAATGTAATTGACTTGCCAGCATGTGATTTTTATTTCTCTCAGGGACGATGCCACAGCGGGGCCTCGGTTTTGGCTTTTGTTGCTGGCGGATTGTACATCAGGAGCAGAGGGACTAGATAAACCTTAGTGACTGGACCTGTTAGACCATCACATCCTTCAACCCTGCCAATGTGGCTACCCTGTTCATGCAAATATTCTTCCAGCATTGGGGTGGCGGATGACATAGGCTGCATAATGTCCCCTGCCCAAGTCGTCTAGTTTACTTTGCTGATTAGTGCCTCTTCCAAGGTGAACGACGTCTGGTGGGCACTAGCAAATGATACAAGGATTTTTATACTTTGTGCCCACTCCTGTATCCACACACCTGTTTGCCTCATCGTCCCTAATCTTTCAACCTTTCTCTTTCCAGGCTCCTGATCAACCAGTCACTTTGGGTAATATACTTGCCTCAGGCCACTTCTTTTTTCACACTAAGTGGATGACTAGTAGCACAACCTGAAGCTCCATTGGGAGGATTTCTTCACCGATGTCTTTTAGGGCCACCATAAAAGTACAATGGCAGGCCATTGTTTGGTTTGTATCTACATACTAAGCTAAATCATCCATGGTTTTCTCTTCCATCAGCTGGTCATAAGGGGACATCCCACCCCCATGCAGTCATAGATGTGAGACAGGGAGACACACTGGTGCAATAGTGGTGGAGGACCTCTAAGGAAGTACAGAAAGTAGGGTTGGGCAGAGGGAGAAGTTGAAGTGTGATTCAGTTGCAATGGAGCCTTCAGCAGACCCCATGGGGAGCTGGAAAGCTAGGATGGCTATTTAGGTACATATTGAATCTCAAACCGAAGCCAGAGGCTGGGCCTTTGTACTCCTGCCTGGACCAATTATTGGTTGTGGGTTACCTCTGTAGAGAGAATGTAACCTTGGGTGAGGCAGTTCCCTTCATTTTGGGGCGATTCCTGGACTGGAGTGAAGCTGCGAATTCTTCAAGCAACACTCTACGTAGCTGCAGGAGTAAGTGCCTAAGTCTTGAAGTGGGGGATCTTGGTGGCACACCAAAGGTCCAATATACCAACCCCAAACCAGGCATATTCTCCCAGGATAATTTATACCGTCTGAAGAACTAAGACAAAAAAATACTGGACCGGCTGAAGCCAAAATAATACACAAGGAACATTTTGAATTTAGGGGACTATTGGGCATTCCAATAATCTCAATAAGTGGGCGTCATACCAGTAAATGTTGAGAGTTGAAATGCAGGAATGAAGGAGCAGAGTTTTGGGATGGAAGTCAAATGTGTTATCACATCTGTGTCCATCTGAAGCTTGAGCCACCTCCCCTCATTCTCGAACTCAGTGAAAGGCACTGAGAGAGGCACCGCCATATATGCAGTCACATGAGACAAAAACCTGGCTTTTTGACTCTTGTCTTGCCTCCACATTAGATTCGATCACCATATCCTGTGGATAGGCACTCTGATTTCTCCTGAACTCACTTACTCCTCTTTATATATATTGCCTTAGTTCAGGCTTTAACTACTTTTACCTGGTTCATAAAAACAGTTGGTTTGTTTCCCTTCCTTCAACCTCACAGCTTCCTTGGACTTTTATACACTGTACTATACTTAGGCAGAATGATTTTTCTAGAAAGCAAATCTGATGATGTTATGCCCCTGTTTAAAACTCACAAATGCTGCTTATTGCCGTCCTTATAAATTCCAGTTCCTTACATGGAATACAAAGCTCTTCCTGACCTAGCCTCTGCCTGCCCCATTAAGCCCTCTCTCATTACCCTGCGTTGTTCCATTTTGTTTTAGCCTTACAAACTTGGGGTTTCACTCACACTGTTCTCTGTGCCTCCTGGGCTTTACCTTGAACCCTCCTGTGGTAGGAAGAACAATGGTCCCCCAAAGACATCCCCGTCCTAGTCTCCACACCCTGTGAATATATTACCTGAAGTGCAAAAGGGACTTTGCAATATGATTAAGCTAAGGATCTGAAGGTGGGGCGAGTAGCCTAGATTACCCAGATGGGCCCAATGTAATCACAAGGGTCCTTATAGGAAGGAGAGTCAGAGTCGGGGAAGGTCATGTGGTGAAGGGGGCAGAGGTCAGGGTGAGGTCATTGGTAGAAGAAGGCTGTGGACCAAGAAATGCTGAAGCCTCTAGAAGCAAGGAGTGGATTTTCTCTTAGAGTCTCCAGAAGGAACATAGCTCTGCAATCACCTCGGTTTTAGCCTGGTAAGACCCAATTCAGATTTCTGACCTCCAGAACTGTAAAATAATAAATTTTTGTTATTTTAAGCCACTAAACTTGTTATAATTTTATATAGCAGCAATAGGAAACTAATACACCTCCCCTGTGGCTAAATTCTATTAATTGTTTAAGATTCAGTTGAAGCAACAATTCTGGTGTAAGAGATTCTCCTCTATGTTCCTACAGTTAACCCAATATTCCTTTACTTTATTATGGTTATCTATTTATTCTCTCCCCACCCTCTTTAAGCCTCTTACCCGCTGCTTGAGAGCTATGACTGTGTCTTACGTTCTTTGAGTCCTAGGTAGCAAAATGCGTGGCCTACAGGCTCAGTAAAGTTGTGACAGCTATTTTACCACTGTCACCTTGTCCTGAAGTTTCTCTCTACACTTCAAAGCCACCACTGCTACCCGGATGTAGATGACCTTGTTTTCTGTTTTGAGGGCTTATCCTTGTTTGGGGTTTGTGTAAAAAATAGAGGAGAGTAGTTCATGCAAGTCAGCTCTGATGAGCTTAGAAAGTTCCAGGCCCCGTGAGGGGTCCTTCTGCAGTGGATTCATGGGGATGTGCAGGCAGCTGTTGAATGGAAGGTTCTCACTTCACAGCATCACAAAGAATATTCCATGTGGCTCTTTTTCCCAGCCTCTGTGCTGTACTCCTGGAATCCTGAGAGGTGGCCTTCAGCTTTCCATGAGTCCTCTAGCACTGGCCGAAGCAGCACTCCACAGAGCACTGTGACCCCCTCCTTTCTGGGGCCTCAACCTTCCTCCTGTAGGTTTTCCACCTTCCTTGATTCTTTCATCTGTTCTATTTTTATGGCCTGAACTTGATTATTTGCTTCCCTCAGGCCTTCTCTTTTGGTTCTCTAGAGACTATTTTAGAAATTAAAAGCAAATATCCAAAACTGACTTCTCCTCAAGGCTACATGCTTGCCTCTGGCTGACTTGGGGGGAAAGTCAAAGGAGCTCACAATAAAAACAGAAATATTCCAAAAAATTGTCTTGCCACATTCCTGTCTCATTATAAATAAATATTTGTGAAATGGATGAGTTGTGAGAGGGAATGGAAGGAAATATTACAGTTTTGGTTGGGGATGTATTTTTCAACTCTAGGCTTTCTTTTGGGTTCCACTTGGTGGTCCTTAAACCACTAGTTGATAATGGCTATTTTAGAAAACCTCCAGGCTGAATATTTTGGCTAGAAACAGAATAACTTGGAAGATGCTGTCAAAAGCTATAGTGAAGAAAGCTCTGATTTTTAGGTAACCAGATGAGAAAAGATATAGTGTCGGTAACCCGAGCATCTACTTCTCCAACATTCTCTTTCATGAGTCATATTTTTGCATATAATGGGAGAGGGTGGTTTTATCTTAGGCTTCTCTGTCCTCCTCAGCACCAAGAGCCCCTCTCTGTCACTCTTCTTTCCTCTGGGCCAACGCTTTCTTTGCTGTGGTTACCTTCTTGAACTCATGGAATCAGGCCCGATGATGACTTGATGACATCTGCTCTTTGTCAAGAGAGTCTGCTGTGGAAAGGCCACACATCCCTTTGCTACCCCATCCCTGTGTTCTCCACACCACTGTCACACAAGGAGTAGAGGTGACTGATGTTAAGATGGACTGAGTTAACCAAAGGCAGTGACAACACAGTAGGGGTTGTATATTTGTATAATAATACAAATTATTGTATTATTGTATAATAATTCCCATAGTCCCTCAAGGAGATCATCTTATTTCAGTATTTGTAATCTCACTTCTCTTCAAGTCTCTTGGTGAAAGTGGGTGCTTTATATGTGTACCCTTGGTCATACCACCAGTTTTCAGGGAACCCCTGCCTGTATTCATAAGGTCTGGTCTGATCTCAGATTCTCTCTTCCTCTCCATCCTTAACCCCTTCCCTTCTGTAATACAAAGACCCATTCCTATGACTTTGAAATGATAGCCTGTCACGCCTTCATTATCTTCTTAATCTGAGGGTCTCAGTGTCTCAGTCTACCTCTGGGGAAGCAAGGGGAAAAATTCAGTCTTCCAGCTACATTTGTTTCGCTTGTAGATGGCAGAAAAACGCATGGTCATTGCCAAACCTCTACTAATGGTTTTAAGTGAGTGATAGCAGAAGTTTTCAAAGGATCACTTATCTTTACACTGGAGGGAAGAGGGAAAGAGGGGAACATAAAATTGTGTTTTACTCTTTGGTGAAATCTTCATCCTGGGGGATCTTTTCTTTCTGTTACTCAGGAAGGCATTTTCATTCTGATGGTTGCCTAGCTTGGCTCCCACAGTGAATTTCTCTTATCCTCTTTAAAGAGGTTAGGATTAGATGTAGGCACCCACTAATTTCCTCCTCCCCTTCCCCCACTGCCCAGAAGCTGGGTTTTCAAAGCAGGCTCAGCTATTTCACCAAGTGATGTGTCCCTAGTGGGGGAAAAGTCACAGCTTTATTGATTAAAATCTTGGTATAACATCCATAATTGGAGTTTTCCTGTAATTTGGTGCTAGGTTGCTTCACCATTTTCTCTAGGGACCATATATCAAATGCTATTTCTCATGCTCCTGTTTGCTGATAAGGGCTTGATAAAACCACTAGTTTGACCTGATATTAGATTTCCGGAGATGAAAGCACTAATACAGGCTGCCAAATGTCCTCGAATACACTGACAATCCATACCAATATTTTAAAAGAAATGGATGACTCAGGGAAAAAAAAATATCCTCAGGTTTGGATGTGTTTGTGTTTTCATCCCCTACCTTCAGCGTGTATTTTTATCCATTGCAAACAATTTTCAATCAATAATTAAAATTGGTAAACAGATCTACAGGGGAAAAGTATCCTTCAGTTCGGGTTTAATAGATTGCCTCTCAAAGTCATTCCCTGACACAGCAAGTTGCTTAGGGAGTTTGTGCCAGTAAATAGGAAAGAATGGGGTTGGTTAAAAAATAAAACAACACAAAACCTGACATCCTGTTGTGAGTTTAAAAATAAAGCAAAATGACTATTAGCAATTCATGTTGATTTCTGTCAAACTATCTTTATCTGTGCCGTTAAGGACAAAGGAATAACACTGGGCTTCTAGTCAGAGTAACTTTGGGCTTTATGGGAATTCGTGATTTTTTTACCCTCCAACTTCTGTCTTTGTTTTCTTAGGAAGTTTCTGCTCCTGTGGAGACTCATGAGATGCCTATTAGTCAGTCTGGAGCCTACAGGTGCCTGAGTTGCTGCAGGAGGAGAAACGGAATGTCTTTCGGCTTTGCTTTTGTGTGGATCTGTTGCATGTTTACCAAGGTGAAAGGATTAGTGCCCTGGAGATCATTTGCTTTCATAAGCTTTAAACTAGAGCAGCAAAAGTTTCATGCCTTGATTCTCTTCCAACAGCTCTTTTTCTCAGCAAGGCATAGAGGAGCAAGCTGAGACCTACAGATTGCCAGCAGACTCTTCCAACAAAATTGCCCTGTCTCAATCAGTTAAACTGGGTGGGAAGGGAGAGCCTCTGCCAGTTTTCTCCCATCTCTTCCACCATGTGGAGAGACACCCGAAGCATTCCACAGGGCTTTATAATCAAGATGAAATACTCCAGATTTCTAAGTCTCAATAATACCCAAACCCCAGACCATATGTATGGATAATTCACGTACTTTCTAACCTTTGCGTTTTGCATATAACCTCCCTGTCAAACATTGGTTTTCCAGAGCTTCATACAGAATAAAAAGTTAAGAAGAAAACAGAAGCGAAGCACTGTTTTCATTTATTGTAAAAAAGCAGTAGTTGGTATAGAAACTAAAAATTTTGCTCTCCTGCAGTTTATGGCAGGTACTTTCCCATATGACTAGCATCTAAAAGATAATGATTTAAACTATTGATTTTGAAATGGAATACAATACAAGCTAGAGTGACAGCTGCAAAACAGACAATAACCCCAAAGCTGGATTGAAACAAACTCAAAACCAAGTAAATGCAAGCAGGCCCCTGCTCCCAAATTACTTTACTTTAGAAATACAATAAGAAAAGGAAAGCAAAAAGAAAGAAATTAATTTCTCCTCTTCACTTGACCTTCTCCCTCCACTCCCCCCTGGAAATTCGGGTGTGGCTGCAGGAGTGATGATGCCCTTTTACTGATGTATTTATGTGGTAACCACATCACACTCTCTTTTACAAGGCAGTGATCTAATTCCCAAATGAACTGCTTAAATGACCTTCTCAATTTTGAGCACTGGAAACAAGAAAGCTAGGAAAAAGTAAAATAAATTTCCACTGTGAATACACAGATTTTTTTCCCCCATTTATTTTCTTACACAAGCATAGTACTGGTATCTTCAGAGTAACCAACACCAGAAACTCTAAATATTCAACTGAGTTCCCATTGATCAATTCTGTTTTTGGGCAATTTAAAAATTGTGAATTATCTACCCCGCTCCTGGAGCGAAGAATGACGTCACCCTATATTTCACCTCAGGGGGAAATAGATAAGTCTCTTTCAAACCCCTTCTATGAAACCTACAAAGCTCCCCAATGCTGCTGCCCCATCCTCCATTTCTTCCCTCCATTTAGGATAGGGAGCCTGTCACTTCTAGGGCTTCCTTCGTCTTTGCTTTAAGTTCCTTCTTCCTAAGATTCTTGGCTGGCACGTACTGTTCTTTCTCTTTTTACTCCTTACCTTAAATCTTTTGCCTTCTCCAGGATCCTTTCATCAATGTTTAAACATGCTGATATCTCTTCCATTTAAAAGCACAAGTAAACAAACATAAAAATGACTTTCTTGATTGTAGCTCACTCTCTCTCCATCTGCTGCTTACTTCTCTCCTTCCTTTCACAGCTACACTTCTCTAGAAAGTTGTTGTTGTTAAGTGACCTCAAGCCAAATGTGCATTTCAACAATGGTCAGGTCAGTTTGGTAAACATCTGTAGGCTCTGATCCTTAGAGACAGATAGGAGACAGGGCTTCGTGGCTCCTCTTTATAATCTCACTTCCAGGTGGTGTGTTACAATGAATGCAAGTCTCAGTTTGAAATCTGCCACTTACACAAATATTTATTAGATAATAGGCACAAAATTCACACAACCAGTTCCCGAAAAGTCAATTGAGCCCTTAATCGCTGTCCTATGGCCCTTGTATGAAAGATTTACTCTAAATCAGACGCCAAGATAATCTGCAGGACTTCTGGTTCGATTAAGCATTAGAGCCCTGTACGCGGGGAGGACAAAGGAGCAAATGGAGCCGTAGCTCTAGGCTCTAGTTAAAAGATATTAGGCTATTAGGTTTGCTGGATTCTTTAATTTCTTTCAGGTGGGGATGGCAGAATCTATATAATCTCTTTTGTTCTCCAAATGTCATGAACACTACTCATTGCACAAAGGAAAATTTATTTCTAACATCCTTTATACTAATTAACTACCTAGGGTAGATTGAGATAATATTTGAAGTGCTTGCCTTAGTGCTTCTGCAGTCTAGATTCCTAATTAAATTCCTCTAAGTGCTAACTACCTTCCCATTGGGGTCTGATTAAAGTTAACTTACACACACATATAAATCACACACATACTCTGAAGAATTTTAAATTAATACCTAGTTGTCTAATAGTCATCTCTTCCCTCTATTTCTGCTCCTTCACCACTCACAGCTCAGTCCACTCTCAGCTGGCTTCCGTCTCCATGTCCAATGAACTGGTTCTCTCTAAGGTCGTTAGTAGCCTTCTTGTCAGAAAATCTAGTGGTTATTTTTCACTCCTCATTTCACTTAACTTCTGGTTGTATTTAGCACGGCCAGTCACTTCCACTTTCTAAATACCACAGTCTACAGGTTTTCTTCCTGCCCTGCTAAACTGTCTCGGCCTCCTTGGCTAGCTCCCCAGGCAAAGAAGATGGAGAACGAGCAGAATGGTCCATTTCTCCTGGACAACATCCCTGGTTCACCTCATGTATTATCATCTACTCCTTCCACCAGAAGATAATAAAAGAACACAGAACCAAGTTCTAGAGTGTTCTAAAATCTGAGGCCAACTAGGTGCCTAGGACCTAAGAAAGGATTCTGAGAAGGACTGGCCAGGGAGGTAGAGGGAAAAGCACCAGAGTGGAGAGCAGGGAGCATGTTAAGGAACAGGGAAATAGATTTTATGCAACTATATTAAATGCTGCGGAGAACCCAATTAAGATGAAGTCAGAAAGGTGTTCATAGAATTAACAATGTGGTTGTGACAACAATATCAGTGCAGTGATGAGGACAGAAAACAAATGGCTGGGGGCAGGGAGTGGGAGGTAAGAATGTGAGAATTTCTTTTAAGAAATTATCCTGTGAATTGGAGCAAGGAAATGGAGTGACAGTTGGAGGGGAACAGGGGAATCAAAGTTGAATTTTTTCATTTTTTTCATGCTTGTATGCTATTGGGAAAGAGCCAATAGAGAGGAAAAAACTGATGATGTAGTAAAAAGAGTATTAAGACCTAGAGAAGGTGAAGGGGACAGGTTGGCTCCTGATAGGAACAGGGCAGTCCTTCAAATGCAATAAGAGTGAAGAGAGAAAATGGTTGACTTTGTAATTTTAGAGGTGGGATGAATATGGATCTAGTAATTTTTAAAACTATTGTGTTCTTCAAATAGCTAGAAGGAAGAATCTTTGCCTTCTGTCAAAACTGGGTGTGGGCAACTTGTCAGTATGCTGGAGGTGGGTTACTACGTGTTCTCCTGGGGAAAGACTTTCCTTATGATGCATAAAAGTATGACAAAGACGATCAGATGTTTGTGTGTGTGAGTTGCCTGTAGATTCTGGATTAGGACTGGGTTAAAATATACATGTTGTCATTATTTAAAAAATTTTACATTTTACTGTACGATTTGATTTATTTTCTGCATGATTTGATTATTTTTGATTCAATGGAAGATAATAATAACAAAGATGATAGTAATAAATAGCTTTTGATGTGATAAAGTCACTTCCTTGATTGCTAAGTCAAAATGAGAACAATGGTGATTCCATGCTGATTGCTGACGACTGCCTGTTCACATAAGAACAATCCTGGCAGCTGAGTGTAGGTTGATTCTAAAAGGAGAGTGTACCTTGCTCTGCCTGTGAGAATTTCAACTCAAAAAGATGAAGTACTGTGTTTTGCAAGTTTGTAAACAAGTGGTTTTGCTACCATTGTCATCACACAGGACACTCTTGGGGGAACGCTTTGTGAGGAGAGGTTAAAAACACTGAGTGTCATTTGGCCATTCTGCTGGTTAAATAGTCTCAGGCAGCATCCCGTTCTCCACTTTTATTCTTCATTTTCTCTTTAAATAGAAACAATTCTTATTTGAATTTTCCAAAAATGTGAGGTTTCCACTACCATTTGGGAGATACGGAGCCATTGTTTTGATTGTCACGCATGGACTTCCACTGAAGTGTTTTTCCTCAAAGGTAACTAGATATTCGTTACTACTGCTTTTCCTTAGAAACAAAAGTGTCCCAATCATAATTATAGGCTCAGAGCAAGGGAAACAGTAGGGAAGAAACCTAGAGCTCTGTAAACATTACTGAAGAACCTTGCCAAACATATGCCTGAGTTCAGGTATGGGGAAACTCAAGAGTTTAGCGTTCTTAAAATGATATTTGAAGAGTGTTTCAAAAAAAATAAGGTTTCATCAGGGCTTGTAAAAATTTGTATTTAAAGGACGTTTTAGCCTGTCTGGTCAGGCAGATAATCTTCCCTCCCTAAATCAGTGCCTCGCTGTTTTGTTAAGTCCACGGCCCAGCAGACTGAAACAAAAGGTGCGAAGTTCTTCTCATCCATCTTAATGGGGTGTTAATGACTGCAGAGGCTGACTGTGAGCATTTAAATGTGAGCGCTATTAATCACCTAGAAAAAAACACAAACACCCAGCTTGAGCCACTGAAACCTAACTGCAAGGGACAGTTGGGTCCAATTTTGTCTTTAAATGAAGACTTGTATAAAAAATAAAGTGAGCTGCCCCCATGGCCGCTTGGCAGGTTTAAAGCTAAGCCAACAGGCAACGGCCTTCTAACTTTTTACTGAGGTTTAAAGAGCTGGTTTCTCCCATGAACTTGCAGTTTAGCTGTTCCTCACCCAGTGAATAACTTTTACCAGCAGTGTAAATTTCTACGAGGCAGTTACTTGCCAAATTGTATTTCCTTAAAAGAACTTTTCAAGTATGCTTTGATTTGGAAGTGTGTGAGTGTGTGTGTGTGTGTTTTAAATGCTGCAAGGAGATTTAATTCTAGGTTTTAAAGAATTTCCTATTTCTACAACTTGCTTGCTGTGACCCTTCTTGCAATGAGTTTGTCATGTCTGCAACTGTTGTTTTTCTCAAGTTTTTTTTTTTTTGGAAAGGGGGAAATCATGGCTTTATTATTGGCAAAGTTGACAATATTTGCAGAAAGCTCCAATAAAAATCTGGAGGCGAAGATCTTTTTATTGTTGATGTTTCACAGGATGAACTAATGGAAGAGAAGACATATACTGATTCTACTTTGCAGAAAATCAGCGGCTTCCAGCTTCTGATGTTAGTATTTCTAATAACGTGTTAAATTAACAGAAGTATGAATGGTGCAAGGTTTCTGCTGAGAAATGTGCAGTTCAGTGTGTACTCCTGGCCGTCTCATTCGTATACTGCCTGAAGTTTGAGATTAGTCATCAAGGAGTGGTTTATTTACTTTTGTGTTTCTATAGATAGCCCGAAGACTATGTCAAAGCGCACCATGTGGCTGTAGGGTGTGGGGATATGGGAGGCATGGGGCCCTCTCTGGTCCAGTGTTCTTTGCCTGTGAATTATACTTCTCCAGCAATAACTACCACTGCGAGTGATGGCCTGGCCTGGCCTGATCTGACCCTGCTTCACATACAAGATGCAAGTTTGGAGGGTATTTATTCCAATGACATTGGACATGTTGATTTTTATTTTTTGACAGGAGCAGCCAAGCCACTGTTGGTTTCACCACTTCTGAAATTCGCCCCTTGCTTGTTGCCTAGGGCGGAAGGCACTTGGAAAGTTCACAAAGGAAATAAAATATTTCGGTTGCCTCTGAAGTCAAACAAAATACTTGTTTATGGGTTAGGTCTTTCCCTCCCCCCTTTCCCAATGGAGAGAGGCAGAAAAGCTGTGGATTTTAATAAGGCTAGCATTCTAGGTTTGGAAAAGGTCAAGTGACCACAAATGCCTGATAAAGTATTTGCTTTTTTTCAGTATAATATTTGAATTTTAAAATATGATATTTAAAACAATTATTCTTCAGAAGTTCACTAACTTCAAATGGGTAGGTTCTAAGGGGCTGAAAATGCTCAGTGCTTTCCAAGAGTTGTCACTGATGCTGTCATTGAGACTTGAGAGAGGGTCTGAAATTTAATACATTTAAGATATTGCCTGCCCTTTTCCCCAAAACTTGGTGGGTGGAGAGAGCAGACAATCTGAGCTGAGGCCAAATAATATCAACATATACATAAAGTACAGGTTCTGTATTGTTTGTTGTCTTCTTCGATTCTCCGTTATGAAAGTTAGAGGTGAATCTCTGGAAAAACAATGAATGCTGCCACCCTCTTTTTCTCCTCCCGTCCTGTTGCAGGTTATTAGACTTTCTTGAGTCTTTCTGAATTGAAGTATTTGGAAGATTTAACATTATTCTATTATTGCTAAGTTGATTTTTAAAACTTCTGAAGTTCCTGTGTGAGCAGATAGCAATTTAGGAGGCAGAGTGGGGAAAATTGGCTGATTTAGTTTCTCTGCCAGAAGCCCTAGATTCAAGTATTAGTTGGCTTCAATTCTGGCTCTGCAACTGCCTCACTGTGTGGTCTTGGCAAGACATAATGTTTTTGTCTCAGTTTCCCTACCTGTACGAAAAAGAGTAATTACACTAGCTTACTCAGTAGGTTGTAGCCTTGAACAACAAACGAATGATTACAAAGTACTTAAAACTACAAGAGAATGAGAAATTCTAAGTGTTACAGTCTTATTCTCTTAAGGGGGTGATAAAGTAAGAGTGATGTTTAATTAATTAATATAAGCAAATTGAAATTCCTAGATGAAAGGGGCTGGAGAAGTTCAAAGTCATTTTATTATTATTAATAATAGGTGTTGTACCTCTCTCTTTCACCTTCGTCATCTAATCAGCACACATTCCTTGGTTTTAAGGGAGTGTTCTCTCTCCGAATAACTTTTATCTACAGTGTTGAGACATTCCTTATCCTGTTTTATGGATATGGAGTCTTGAATGACTATAAACAACTCCCTTTTTCATAAACTCATTTTTTTTTAAAAAAAGGAGGCAAGTTGGCTCCTGGTTCACCTTCCTAAACATGTGAAAATGTTTACGTAAGGCTCCTTTACAGATTCTGTTCCTCTTTGTGAGATCAAAACTTCCTTGCTCACAGATCCATGTTGCTCACGCCACAGACATTCTTAGGTAAATTTCCTTCTGTCTACATGAGGAGACCCCACTTTTATTTATATATTATATTGTGTATATATATAGTCTCAAATTGTATCCCTAATTTTAACACAAAACCTCTGTTAAGTCAGAATAAGAAGTGGAGGCCATATATACTTTTAAATACTTAAAGAATTTGCAAGAGTGGAGGATAGAAAGCAGAAATTTCTCGAGTGAAAGAAACTTGGCATGTGTCTGACAAACGTGAGCCTCACCTGGCTAAGGGGCTGGGTAGATTTGGAGCCAGCACTAGCTTTAGTCAGAGTGAGAATTGGTAAACAAAAATACTGGGCTTCCAACCACTCTAGCTCTGGTACTTTCACCCTGCCTGGTGAAAACCGTATTGAATAAGTATGCAAAATTTATTTGTGCAAAAGAGTAAACAATGACTTATTGAAGTAGTATCTGGTAGGAAGTTCACTGGCTCTTTTATTCAAAATGTTAATAAGGATCTTCTTTATCACATTGATCTATGCTGAGATTATGGGGAATAGAAGTTTATTTAAAATCTGACAAATAGACATGAGACACAGTGACCACTCAGATGACTAGAGTTAAGTAATGACAGAAGAAGTGTTTCAAAACAGTAGATGATTAAATGTCAAATGAGAGTGGCGGATAGTGAATGCTGTGGGCCTGACCTGAATGAATACAGTGAATACATTGTGGGTATTCAAGAAATATTTTTGAATGAGTTCACAGGAAGTAGATGTCACTGAGGGTTAGAATGGCTACAAAGTCTTGATGGCAGATGTAACAGTTGAGCTGAATTCAGGCTTGGGGATTAATGTGGAGAAAGGGTTAAAGAAAGGCTTTCTAAACTTTCCTTTATAAGATGAATGAATTCTGGAGATCTAGTGTACAGGAGGCGACTATAGTTAATAACACTGTATCATACACTTGAAATTTGATGAGTAGATCTTAAGTGTTCTCACCACACACATGCACAAATGATAACTATGTGAGGTGATGGATGTGTTAATTAACTTGATTGCAGTAGTCATTTCACAATGTATATGTAACAAATCATCATGCTGTACACTTTAGATGTATACAACTTTATTTGTTAATTATATTTCAATAAAGCTGGGGGAAAAAGGCATTTTAAACTGGAGGACCATGGGAAGAGTAATAAGGAAGGATAATAACCATGTGTTCACAAAAAAATGAGTAAATCTGCGACTGGAGCAAAGGGCTTGCAACTTTCGATAAAAAACATACACTGAAATGTGTGTAGACTATCCATGGAATTGTATAGTTTCTAAGTACTTTATAATTTTCCGTTAGTTGCTCAAGGCTAAAACCTACAGAGCGAGCTGGAATGACTGTCTTTGGGGAAGCCGAAGCTGTGTGGCTGGCACTTGGGAGGGAGATGGATTCTGGGGACTCCTCTCCAGAGAAGTGATAGCAAATAATATACAAGTGTTAGTACTTAAACAGGATTTGAAGCCTTAAGCTAAATACGTTCCTCTTCCAAGGTAGATTTTTAAGCAACTACATGTGCAAGCAGGTGAGCAAAGCGAAGTCGAGGTGGGTGACGCAAGAAATTCAAGAAGTCCTTAACTTTGCTGTGACTAAAATCACACCAGAGACAACCTCCCACACTTTTGAGGATGGAAAATCTCTCCTCACTGCCCCTGTATGAATGAAGGGATATTGGAGAAGTGGCTGATCATTGGAATCGGGAACGATAATGAAGAATGTCTTGTCAGTGACCAACTCAGTATACCTGTTCTGAGTTGACTTTTACAAACTGAAGTTTTACAATCTCATTAATGATTGTTAAAAACACTGACAAAGAAAAATACTGCCTGGTTTTCTTTCACAGTTCTGTGCAAACGTAGCCGCTGTTTAATGAGTGCCTGTTACATTTGTGCTTTCAGATACTATCTCCAATCCTGCCCTGAATCTCCCAAGTAGATGCTGCCACTCTCCTTTTGCAGTAGAAAAAGTAGGAAAACTGAGCCTCAGAGAGGTTTAACAACTTCTTCATAGTCACTCAGACAGGATTCAAAACTAGGTGCAAGTCCGATGTCTGCACTCTTTCTACGATGCCACTCTGATTCTTCTCTGTGTAAAAATTAATTTTAAAATGTATTCTCACTCTTCTAAAATCTGAAAGTAATACTACCCAGAGTACCCCAATACTGTTTATTTTTTTGATACCCTTATTTAATTATCCTTCTGTAAATGCACCTATGGCCTACACATTATATTTATGCAACCTGAAGTTGTTCCATAGGCGGAGATTTAGAGCAGTGTGCAAAGAACCCCTTGCTCTTCTCCTTGCCGACTCTGCCTCCCCCAGCCTGTTGCACTGAACACAAGCTGCCAGAACTCGTGTGTCCGTGCAGATAGCAGTCCTTAAGGCAGAAGTTGGCAACGCTTGAAGAATGGAAACGGCTGCAGATGTTGAGAACTGGGGAGTTCAAAAGCAGCCCTGCTATGCGGAATCCCACATTTGAGACTTTCTTTCTTTTGGTTGGGAAACTAATAACCCTCCAGTTTTGAGTTAAAACATTGTACTTCTTTCAGCGGAAATATAAAAGAGCTCTTGCCTCTCTGCCTCAGCTGAGGCGGCCCTACACTTTGTGGCTCATCAACCTTGTGCTTCAGCCTTGGCCCCAGATTCACACCTCCTCCTTGTGACTGGCACTGGTTGAAAGGAAGGATTATGGCCAAGATGTGATCTGGCTGAACAGAAGGGTGTGGTGCCAGCACAGAGCCCCTCTCTCATCTCCAGCCCCCATCACTTCATCAGACATGAGCTATTTCTTTGGCTTCTAATTCTTCCATTATTTTTTTATACTTGGCATTTTTTACCTCAATAGCATCCTCATTATTTATTAAAAACAATTCCTCAAATATAAAAACATCAATAGATTGCCTGTTTTCCACTTTATTCCTTTATCCCCACTCTCCCATCCTCCAGAAAGAATTCATGATCCAGAATCAATTGAACAAAATTTGACCCTGTTGTACTTTCCAGCACGCCCACTTGTTCCCCTGAAAATCCTTTCTCTTAATTAGGTGCTAGCCAGGTATATGTACTGTCTTTGTGGAGCCTCATGCCCTTGTGCCTATATGTGTGTACATCTGAGGCTAGTCAATCTCTCATCTGTGTGTCAATACATCAACCACACCACCCACTCATCAATTTTTCTTTCGAGTTTCAGTCTTTCATTTCTCAATTTCTCACTTATGTTCAACTGCTCATATGACCCAATGAATAATTCCTTTTGTCTCTCTTCTCAATCACCTTTTGTCCCAGCAATAAAATTGGAGGCTGTGAATTGGCCTTTGAACAGCCTTCAGGGCCACGTGGTGGAATTGGAGGAGAACTATGCGTTAAGATTCTGGAGACAAGAGTACTTCTTCTGGTTTAGCAAGTTGGGACTTTGAACAAGTCTGTTTGCCTTTCTGAGCCTCAGTTCCCTTGTCTGAAAAAGGGCCATATAATTGATCTCTAATGTCCATTAATTCATTCAAGAAATAGCTAATGATTGCCTACTTTATGCCTGCCCTGAGCTAGGTGTTGTGGATACAATGGCGAGAACAAAGACAGTTTCTGTCCTCATGGAGCTTATAGTGATTGGGGTATCAGATGTCAATGAATAATTCCACATGTATTTGTCAACCATTATAAGTGCTATAAAGGAAAAGCACAGAGTGCCACAGGAACAGTTAACAAGAAATAGTGACTCAGGGGGAGCAGGGGAGGGGGAGATGTCAGGAGAAGAATGTGGGGTGGTATGAGGGGGATGGTACAGGAGTTAACTAAGCAAGGAAGAAGAGAGAGATCATTCCAGGCAGAGAATGGCAAATATAAATGCCCTAAGACATATGGGAACAAGGTATATGGGAAGAAATGAATAAAGACCAGCAAGGCTGAGACCACACTGGGACAGGGGTCTCAAGATGAGGCTGCAAAGGTAGAGAGAGGCCAGATTGGTGAAGCCTTGTAAGCCAAGTGAAGAACCTTGCATTGTATTCTAAGTACAATTAGAGTTTGAAAACAGTGGAATGGCATTAGATTTGCATTTTAAAAAGGTCACTCTGGCTCCCTGAAAAGAGAATGGATAGAAGGCAGTAGAAACAAAAGTGGGGCATCTTTAGCATTCCCAGGTAAGAGAAAAGAGTATAATATAGAAGAAGGTGGTGGCAGAGAATGGAGAGAAAGAGACCCTCCTTCCAAGCTTGTCTCTGATGGCTTTCCTTGTGACCTCACCCTTCCAGCCACCCTGGAAGTGATCATGACCTTTCCTGCACCAGTTCTTTGTTTCAACCTCATATTTGGCACATTGTTTACTTTGTCTTGGTTATTCATTATTTTATTTCCCTCACTGGATTGGAAGCTTCTTATAGTAATTATAACGTCTTGTTCATCTTTTTATCCCCCTAAAAACCTGGCCTTACACATCATGGGTACATAGTGAGTGTTCAGGTAGGATCTGTACTTTTCTTCACGGGCAGCCTTATGAGTGTAACACCCACCCCAGAGACAGACAAGACATTCCTTGGCAGACCTGAGCTGTCTCTAGCCTATGTATCAGTTAAATTTTCTGTCATCCCTGAGGAAATGAAAGGGGAAGGGCTATGGTAGGAGGAGGAGGAAGAAAGAGGATTTCTCCTTTCCAAGATCATATTTGGGAGTCACATTCTTTCCTACTTCACGTTTCCTGTGGTACTCCTGCCCACAAAATTCTCACATACACATAGTTGCATGGTTGCTTCAAGTGCTGTAAGACAGTGGGAGAAAATTCCAGACTGTCAGGATCATAGGCTGAGGCAGATGAAGACTCTGCACTTGGTGCTGGGTTAAAGGTTTAGTTCCTTCCAGGTGGTTATCACTTACTCTCTGTGCTTTGAGGTGCTGCCCCTCATGGTTAGGGGTCCTGTTAGCGATCCATTCACGTTGTTCCCATCCTCTCCTCCAGGGTTGAGGTAACTTCTTTAGTTCCTTTGTGACCTTTGGCAAAGTACAGTGCCTTCTTGTTTGGATCTCAGATCTAATCCTTTTGGTATCTGGTTGAAACTCTTGTTTGAGTTGCTAGTTTCTTCAAAAATTGAGTCCTATATTGGGTTCTTGTTCCATGAATTCCGTTTTTTCTAGATTTCTTCTCTTTTGTACTCCTATGGACTTAGTTACTCCCCAGGTTCTGAGACTTCAGAACAGTTCATTGTGGATTTTTCCATTCCCTCATCTACTTTGTTAAAGAAAAAAAAGAAAAAGGAGAAGAAATTTTAGTTTTCCTCAGTGCCCTTGCTTTTTCCTCAGAGCCTACTTCTAACTGCCCCCACTACAACCCTTTTATAGGGCTCTGCAATAGATGATAATGTGCTAAAGCCATCCCTGTAAGACTCTGGGAAGTCCTTATTGTCTTCAGTTAGACTTTTTATAAGTCTTAAAACAACCCAGGCACATTTAAACTTATAAAGCTAAGACCTTTGTCTGGGCTAACCCTTCATTCCATATTTATTTTCTGGTGAGAGTGATATTTTTCTCTGGCTGATAGTTTTTAAATCTAGAGTTAGAAAATTCTAGCAGTGGAGCCAACCTTAGAGACCAGCTAAATTCTTCTCCATACTCTTATTCTATTGTTGAGAAACCCAAAGCCCTGGTGAGTTGAGCAGTTTGCCATAAGTCGTTTCATTATTTAGTACTAGTGACTAGAATCTTTGTCTTCAAAGGCCTAATTCTCTACTCTGTGCTTTATAATTCTCTTCTTTAATTCTTTACTGAAAGTCATACAGCAGGACAAAGACAATGTGTACTCCCAGGGCATTGCATCATTCATTCCATCAATCATTCACCAAATATTTATTGAACACCTATATAAACACGGCATTGTGCTGGTGCATAACTAATACGCATAAACAGCCTGATTTAAATGCAAATCAAATATGATTACTTTCTGTTAACCATTTATAAATTTTAAGTTCTTTTTCCTAAGAACTGAAGAAGTCAAAACAAAAAATTTTGTAGTTCTATAATGTACAGAGTGTCACTTTAGGAAGGACAGGGAGAACGCCACCTGTTTATTGTGCTGAATTATGCATTTCTTGAGTTTTATGTAAATGTTTTGGTACAAAAGGAGACAGGTTAAGTTTTAGTGTTTGTGAAAAAAATATGGGGAATTAAGGCCATTCTCAGAGTAGCTACATGGTAGATAAGCGGTTGGGAAAATTCAGATTTAGAAAGAAATTGCTGTAATGTTAATTCTCCCTAAAAACTGTGATCAGGTTATATGTTTATTTTTACAGATAGGTTAATGTTATAGCTTGAAAGGAGTGGATATCTGAGCACTGTCTGAAATTGCTCTTGACTTCATTGGACGGACTATAGAAAGACGGAGATGTTTTCTCAGCAGTCTCTTTATTAACTGCTCCCCTTCAGATTTAGCTATCTGTGGTCATTTTAAATAGCAGGCATCAGAGACAATAACTAAGTTTGACAGTAATCACCAAGGTGGAAGTGATTGTGCCCAAATCACAACCCAGGGTCAAAAGGATCTTTATCTATTTGAAGGTAAGAATCCTCATGTGATGTTGAGAGGGCACTGGTGTGAAGTCAGAAGTCTGGGTGCTCTCCCTAGTTCCAGCTCTTCATCACCATATGACATTGGGCAGGCCACCTAACCTTATGGATAGTCTTCTCACCTCTCAAATATGGGTAAAACTTCCGGCTCTTCCACAGCATGGTGTTGTTTTGAGGATCAAATGAGATCACTAATATAAAAGTGCTTTGAAAACTCAAAGACCTTTGGAAATAAAAGGCAGTTTTATTCCAAAACTCCAGAATTTTGACCAGTAGCAGAAGTATTTACGTTGCAAAAATTCATATTTCCTTCTTTTGTGTGTATTGGGAGTCTGTGTGTACATATTGCTCTCTTGAAAGGACTTCTGTTACCCTTCCTTTGAAACTGGCAGGAAACAGACTCAGTGCTGGTGGGAAATAGCAGGCCTCTCTTATCCTTTCAAAGAACCAAGAACAAGACTAAATTTTATTAGAGAGGTTCAGCCTGATGGACATGATGAGGCAGGAGCTATTGGATCACCACCAGTCATCTCCCATTCCTGCAGAGTCATGGGAACACTTCACAGGCAACTGATGTGAGGTTCCAAGTCGTGTTTGCAATGTTTCCAGCTGGTGGATGCTACCAAACGTTTTTTGCCAGTGCTGTAGAGTCTGGTGTGTCATGGTAGAAAGGACTAAAACTCCCTTTGTAATGCTGGATTGCAAAGAACATGCTTTTTCACATTCCATTGGTTCATTCAATAAGAATTCATTGAGTGGGCACCATGCTGGGTACTAGAGATACAGGCTGATGTAGATGGGAAGACAGATGCTATGGAATAATTTCATCACATGGTGATACAGTTCTGGGCTGAGGTCGTTAAAGCTGGAATACTTCCTCCATTACTGTGTTCTCTTACCTGGCAACCTCAAGAGTATGTGTCCCAGGGGGTATAGCTAAAGATGGTGGAGATTCTTGTTAGCTTGACCTCTGCAGAACACATTTTTCACTCCCGTTCCATGCTACCTTTGATCAGGATTCAGCATTGTGAAGATAACAGAAGTGGAAATAAATTTGGAGTTTGTCTGAGATAGCAGCAAACAGTTATTTATCTCAATACATTTATTTGGCACATATTTAATTAATAAGCAAGATTTCTGTCCTCAATCAGCTTAAATTCTAGCTAGGGACAGAATGGTCACACAATGTAGACATTCCTAACCTGGGGCAGAGTTTTATTGTAAAGGGCCTGCAATAATACACCAAACATAGTCTGAACAAATGATCTGCTTGTACATATATATTCTAATAGTTTTTAAATGCATGTAGGGGCTGTTGTGATTAATGAAATCCACTTGAAAGTTACTCAATTGTGTCTCTTTGTCATTTTGTATTTTATTTTTGTCTGTGTAATTGTTTTATTATATGTCTCTCTCCACTAGAGTGTAGGCTCTGTGAATCTGTTTTTACATGACACTAAGTTCCTGGGTGCTCAAACAACGTTTGTTAAATGTTGATTAAGCATATTTTCTTAACCAACAGGTTGAGAAATTACAATATCATGTGCTGCCCCTTGAAATCTTATGACGTTAGAAAGATGCTCTCCTTTGGGTTGAAGTTGAGACTCCCAGTGTGGGTCAATAAATGAAAGATAAATAAGATACAGAAAAAAGATCTAGCCTAGCAGGGGTAGGGTACAAAGATTTAAAGCTGATGGGTGAGAGATAATTAGCTATGGAATGTCACCTCTGCCTTTGTCTCATATTGTCTTGCATTGCTTCATACTCTTTACATTTCCAAAAATACTGACAAATCTTGCCTCCTATGAGCTTTACAGTAACACTGTGAGTAACTGGGTGAGGAGCGGGGCAGAATGGCTGCTGCCTGGTTCTTTGCTCTTAAGGCTTTACATAGCTGCTGATACTTTGAAGGCCAGAGCCAGCAGCGACTGAAGAGATCGTCTTAGTCCTACAAGCATTGGTTTATATTAAGGAAACAGAATTCCCCAAACACTAAGGTTCCTGTCCAATGTCATATGGTTAGATGGTGGCAGAGGTGGGACTAGAATATAGTCTGACTCATCTTTCCACCGCATTTTGCTGCGTCTTTGTTGGGGTCACGTTCATCACCACTCAAATATTTGATTTGAGAGGAGAATGTGGTACAACTTATGATTTAAGAAAGTATGGATTTGAATTTATAGTTTATGTCATCAGCCTTCTGTTTTCATTCAATCTTGCAAAATAGATGCTCCTCCAAGCTAGCAACAGCCCAGGAGTCAGCCAAAAATACAACTTTGGCTGTAAACTTGATGTTAATGTTTGTCTAACTCTACTGAAGATCATAATCTTTAAGTCAGCATGTATCTATTCTAAGTCATTACAAGTATGCAACTTAATAAGAGTGAGTAAATATGTTCTTTTTTCATCATTTGGATATTCTTTCAACACAATAATTCCCTTCTGAAGCCACTATCATCGCTAATTCTGCATTGAGAAAGATAAAGACATAAAATACAATTTGCAATAAATATCTGGCAAGCCACAGAGACACTATTTTAAAGGAAAATTGTCTTAAGACACTTTAATGCTTTCTATTGCTATGGTTGCAGAATTACTTGAGGGCACATTGCTAAGGGGACCTCTATTACATCTATTAATGAGATTTATAAGAACACTAATAGGTAAATCCAAACCTAACTCCATCAATAGTGATGCAAATTAATGCAATTCTAACTATTCAACTTGGGGTTATAAATATTCATGCAAATCGTCTATTTTAATGAACACGGACTTTGTGTGTTCTAAATAAGTGCGCAAAAGAACATGATGTATATGTTAGCATCATGACGAAAAGCAAACTATCATCTACAGAGTGAATATTCTGATCTAAGTTAAACATACAAGCTCTAGTGACACATCTGCTTCTATTGTTGAAGAAGAAATGTGTACTACCCACTAAAGATTTAAGGACAGTCGGTGAAAATATTTTCCAACAAGTTTCAATTTCATTGACCCTAAGTCTTTGTCATCAGCCTGAGTAGTACTTGTAAGACCATCTGCTGGGTTCAGAGGAGTGCCAGTCATTTGGTGAAGAGTGAGAAGATTAAAAAATGATACTGGAGAACAGCTCAGATATGGAGAAACTGGAAAAATGTATCATGGCAACATGATTAATTAACGTTTAGTAGATGTCTGAAGGGAGAGAGAGAATTGTGTAGGTGGAAGCGAATGTGAGTCCATGCTATAAAAGTTTGTGACCACAGCACTGAATATCTCAGTGAACTTTGCCACTGAATGATTTAAGAAATCTAAATCATTTCAAATTTTTTTTCCCAAATGCTTTACTTTATTGCTCTCCTTGGAGTTCCTGCTTGATAAATAAGATTGCCTCAATTTTAGGTCTCTGTGGTCCTTAAATATGAAAATTCATTTAGATGAAGATGAACACAAGCTCAATTTTTACTTAATTCCAGTGCCACATTCAGGTTCTGAGGTGTTTATTTCAAACACGTGTTCTCTTGCACTATGCAGCCTCAAAGAGTTACTATTTTTTTCCAAGTCAAAATAATTTGCAGAATATACTGTAATTTATGAATTTATTAAAGGAGCAAGTTCATTAATTATGTGCTTTTAATAATAGTTTTTTACATGGATAAATTATTAAATATCTTTTTTTCTTTTTCTACGGATTATTTTAAATATAATTGAAGACCCCTCTGTTTATTTTATTTATTAAGAGGTGATTCAAGATTGTTTAATGCTTTGGTCTGTGTTTTGCCTCTAATAGCCCAACCTTAGATGGCATTTGGTTTCAAAGGCAGCCATTGGTCTTGATGCTATATAAGAACACTCAAGGAAAGCCATGTTGGGCTTGCAAATAAAACACTCTTAAATATTCACTTGATATGTGATCATTTCGTATGTGTGTTTACATTTTTTTATATGCAACCATTACTTTCTTTTTATTCCACACATTTTAAACTTCTTGCCTTTATCGTCTCCCTCATGTTTCTTCTGAAAATGGTTTACTCTTTCAAATGTTCCATCAAGGGCATCTTGCTTCGATGAGGCAATCTAGCTAATACTACCTGCACATGTACTTCTGCTTCAGAGGGTTTCCAACCCAGGAAAGACATTCTTTCTCTACTCAAGACAATATTCCTTGGCATTCTAACGCACAATATCTGCAAATCAGATGTTTATGAATTTAGCCAAACCACCTAAAGGTTATAAAGAGACCTAAGAAAACAAAAGATAGCCAACTAGTTAAATCTTTTCTTACCCTTAGATTTTTCCACACCTAATAATCACCACTGTCGGTTTAAATAAATTCAACTGCAAAATAGTATATAAAGAAGTAACTTTTATGTCTCTCTCCAGAGTTCTTTCAAAGTAAGTCTTTTTAGTTTTAAAAATATATACATCGTGCAGAGATAGCAGCAGCAACAGCAGCTCCAAACCAGAGAAAATCATGGAAAAGAAATAATGAGATATAGTGAAAGAATCCCAAATCAGCACCAGCTGCTGAACAATTAGATTCAACTGCTACCAGGTGTGTAGAAGAGTGCATGTACAATGTTACCTATTGTCAGAGTGCCTTCTGAAAGGACTTTTGGTTGTAAAATTACCAGAGTATTTGGTTTGTTTAGGAAATGCTTTGTGTGTGTGTGTGTGTGTATCTAAGATAAAGCTTATTTGCTTTATAGATATCCTTTTATATTGAAAATAAATTAAATATTCGTACCATATAGGTCACGGAGTCATGGCGGGGGTGGAAGGAATGGAAGGGAGCGGTGGTATTCGCAAACTGTGGTCCCTGGCCCTGCACGTCTGCATGGAGGGCTTCTGGGATGATAAATCCTTCAAGTGCATACAATTTTTTTTTTTGCATTAATTCTTGCCTGAGGTTTCAAAGCTTTCACCAGCTTTTCAAAAGAGTCTGTGACTGTCCTCCTCCAGTTTTAAACTGGTGTGGTCAAAGATGCATGAACTTCTAAGTCAATCAGCCCCGTGTTAGAATCTCTGCATATTACTTGACCTTTCTGAATGCATTTCTTCATTTGTAAAATGGGGATAGTGCCACTGGCCTCATTTGCTTATTTGGTTACTTAAAGCAGTATTTTTCAAACTTTAGTGTCCATGTTAACCACTTGGGAGCTTGTTAAAATGAACATTGTTCGGTAGGCCTGGGATGGCACGTGAAATTCTGCATGTCCAAGAAGCATCCAGTGATGTTGACGCTATTGGTCTGCATACCACACTTTAAGTGGTAAGGATTTCGAACACTGGTTCTCAAATTTGACTTCACATTAGAATCACCCGGGAAGTTAAAAAAAATACTGATGTCTGGGCCTCACCCCAAAGTTTCTGATTTCATTGGCCTGGGGTGCAGCCTGGGCATCAGGAGTTTTTAAAGCTTCCCAGATGTCTGAAAGTGCAGTGAAGTTTGAGCATCACTGATTTAAGGCAGTGCCTGACACATGTTACGTGCTCCACAATCACTACTTTCCTTAGGAGGCTCCTCAATTATTAGGGTAGGTAGTGAATCATAAAAGACTGAGATATTCCTTCCAGTGGTATAAGAACTGAAAAGATTGCTAGTGACTAGGCAAGTTCTATCCCATTCTGCCACAGACTTGCTCTGAGACCAGGGGTGTGGTTTCTTATCGTTTCTGTATTTCTTATATTGAAAGGAAAGGGATAATTACGCTTTCACCTCACATATTTGTTGGGAAAATGAATGTTTATAAAATACTTTGAGGCTCATGGATGAAAGGGTCTTCAAGATATTTAAAATATGCAAAGGGAAAGGATGAATACTCTTTAAAAATTTTCAGTAATTGGCTCAAAAAAGGGGCAGATAATATTAGGGCAATAAGAAAGAAAGGTGGTGGTGAGGAGGATGTTGATGCTGGCATGTTTTTTATAGATGCTTGGAGAAATGACACAAAAACAGTTTATATTGGTTCATTTTACTGGCCTTGATAATTTTTTAAGGCTTTCTTTTCTAGTGGGAGCCTAAATTTCAACTCACAATCCAGGTTTTTGAAGTCTTCTTACCCAGGCACGGGCTGTGGGAGCCACTCCTGACTAAGCTGTTATTATCTGCTTGCCAGAAAGTACTCCCAGCGTTTCATAGGAGACCCTTTGGGAGTGTTTTAAGCAAACGCTTTGAAATCTGTGAGTGTTGATCTCATTTATGAGTGTTCAAATTCCTTGAGAGTGAAGTTCTTTGCTATTACTATAAAACATCAAATATTTGGAAAGGCTATTTATTGAGGCGGGGTCCAACATGATGTGTGCAAAAGAGAGTGAGCTCCTCTGTGCGCTGGACTCAAGTAGATGGAATGTAGAGATACGGATGTGGGGCCAGACATCTTCTATTCCTCCCTGCAGATCAAGTCTCCGCTGTGCTTTAACCTGCTCTCCTCCCTGGAGGCTGACCCAAATGGGCTCGTGAGCGGCTCCTTTGTCTTCTGGCCTCAGGTTGGATTTGGTCAATGGGGTGCCCTGGCAGGAGACACAGGGAGGGAGGAGAGAGAATGGGAGTCTTATTCCCTTCCTGACTATCCCCTTGGGCTGACTGCACTCCTTGACTAAAAGTCACAGCTTCTGTCAAGGTGACCTTCTACACAGGGCTCTCTCCTCAGTTCTAGCATCTTCTGCTTTACCTATCCCTTCAGATTTATGATGGTAACAGCTGTGTGTTACTGGACCCAAAGTACTGCCCTATTGCTTATAGTTTTCCTTCACTCAGCCCATACTTTTATAAATCCTTCTCTATTAAACCCTCCTTAGATCATTGTTTTTTGGCACAAGTAGAAATACTGTGAGAACAGGGACCTCATCTCTCTCCTTTGCTGTTGTATATTAATTGGTATTTCCTGAATGAACAAACAAATAAATGTTTGAGCCTCTTCCTCACTGGCTGAAGTTGTACACTTGACTAAAGGGTATTGATTAGTTATGCTTAGGGGAGAGGCTCTGTGAGGGATGGTGGTCTCCCTGGGGTTAAATTTAAGAAGTAAGGCCACATATAGAACTTTTCCATATTCTTTTTGCTTATATTTATTTTTAAATTCTTAAAAGTTATGTGGAATTTTGAAAATATGATATAGGAATTGCACTAAAACAAATATATTCTATTGACAATCCTCTCGCACACCTAATTCAGTAGGTTACCCTCAGACACAAGCAGAATCTACAGCACTAATTTGCTAAGCAGTGTTTACTAAGTAGTAGGGCCACGCCTCTTAAACCCCATTCTTCGTAGTTCCCCTCTCAGCTTCTCCATCTCTCACTTTTTTCTCCTTTAGCAATAAAAGTTGCATTCACATTCTGAGATGATGATTGGCATGCTTCACTTCCCCATCTTGGGATAAAAAATGTCACATTTTCTTTGGTGTCCAATTTGAGTCTCTATTTGTTCAAATTAACAGGAAAATCAAACATTCTCTAGTAACTCACTTCCCAAATTTTTCTAAGGGGCGGTTTAAGTAAGTTTGTGAGTCAGGGCTCCTCCAAACGGGCTTTGAGGCTCTCATGGGGTCAGGTTTCTGCAGCTGCTAAATTGTGGGCAGCCCCCTCCCTGCTCTTGCCTGCCTCCTCCGGCACCTCCTTGCTGCTGCAACCGAATAAGAAAGTTCTGTTGTCATTGATGGAACCTGGTCTTGGATGGTTCTGACATTTGAAGATAAATCCGGTGTTATGGCCTGGATTGTGTGCCCCGCCAGATTTATATTTTGAAGGCCAAACCCCCAGTACCTCAGAATGTGACTGTATTTGGAGAAAGGGCCTTTAAAGAGGTAATCAAGGTAAAGTGAGGTCATATAGGTGGGCCCTAAACCAATATGACTGGTGTCCTTATAAGAAGAGATTAGGACACAGATGTACACAGAGGAAGACCACGTGAAGTCAAAGGGAGAAGATGGCCATCTACAAGCCAAGGAGAGAGGTCTCAGAAGAAACCAGCCCTGTGACACCTTGTTCTTGGATTTCTAGTTAGCAGAACTGTGGGAAATAAATTTCTGTTGTTTAAGCTACCTAGTCTGTGGTGCAGTCTTGTGTCACTTAATAACAGGGATACATTCTGAAGAATGTGTGGTTAGGTAATTTCCTTGTTGTGCGGTCATTATACAGTGTACTTACATGAACCTAGATGGTATACCAACTACACAGCTAGGCTATATGATACTAATCTTATGGGATCATTGTCATATATGCAGTCCATCATTAACCAAAACATTATGATGTGGCACATGATTGTACTGGGTTATGGCAGCCCTAGCAATGTAATACACTGATATCTTTAGGCCTCCATGATCATGGATGCCAATCTTGGCCAATACACCAAGACTTATAGATAGTACCTGCAAGAATAAAGATGTGTACCTGTTATTCTTAGGTAGAAAACACTAGGACCTGCCTGAGTGTTATAGTTTTACTGACCAGCCACTTTAGTTCACTTTAGTTCAGGTAGATGAATTTTATAAGGCATTCGTAAGAGCTTTCAGCATTAGACATATGTTGTGCCTATTCTTGACATGCCCTTTGCTTTTAGGATGAGAACACAGATCCACTCATATTCAAGAAACCAGTGGGGCTAGAACTTAGACGTGCCTCCTTGAAGATGGAGGCTTCATTTACAAAGTGGCTCTTTGCTGCTTACCGTCACTAGTATTTTTAAGCCTCTATTCCTTGGAATCTAGATCCCAATATAGGAAGAAGGCCTTCCTCCCTCAGCGCTGAGGCCTGGCCTATTTTCTGTCCTAGGATATACCATTACCCATGATGATTGGCAGGGTGAATGTATCTATTTTAAAAGGAAACTCCCACTTACCAAGGCACCATTGTTTGATGTTGGTGTATTTCCCAAGGTCTGTACTTTTTCACAGACTTTACCTTCTTTATCAAGGTCTGCAGTGAAAAAGCATGAAATCATGTGTTTTGTCTTTGGAAAGAAAATTTCATAATTTCTACTTTTAAAACTGATGCTTTTAATGGACTCCAGAGTGATTTAATCAAAAAATTCTCAGTTATTCTTTCTTTGAATGCTACTTCTCCACCAGGCTCTCTCTTTTAACCTGTGGAACACCCATCAGATGATTGTTTAGATTCTCAATTTATGTTCCATAGTGATTAAGCGCTCTTGTTTCTTGCTTTGCCACATTCTGGGTGAATTCCTCAACACTATCTTGTAATTTACTATGTTTTAAAAAACTTTCTAGACTTGAGTATAAGAATTCTAAGCAATTTCTTATTTTGATACCTATAATTTTCACTTCTCAGAATTTTTATATTCGTTTGTTCTTTTTCATAATTTCTTTTAGATTATGGAGAGTGTTCCTTTATCTCTGAGGTTTCTAAAATATCCCTATTTTAAAATTATTTTCAGATTGCTGTATTATTTTAATTTGGTATTGAGTAAATCCATCTTCCAATTGGTGATTTGGTTTGCTTCCTGTTTTGGTATTATTTTTTGTCATGTGTTTTGCAACTTTGGTTTGCAGGCTCATCTTGAATGGGATCCCCCACCCCTTTCTTCTCTGGACATACTTATCCCTGTCTAATGATTTCGTGGCTGTAACTAACTTCCTAGGAACCTGTTTCCTCCAGCTAAGAACTGGTTCCACGTCATGTTAGGGCTAGTACACACTCAGTGGCTAATGGGCAAATTTTTGGAGTCCGACTGTAAGGCCGTGTTTGTATCATTCTGCCTCCATAGGCATTATATTAGTTTTCTATGGCTGCCATAACAAAGAATCAGAGACTAGGTGGCTTAAACGATAACAATTTATTTCCTCACAGTTCTGGAGGCTAGAAGTCCAAGATCAAGGTATCAGCAGGGCTGGGTTTTTTTGGAAGGCCTCTTCTCTTGGCTTAGAGGTGCCCAACTTCTCCAAATGCCTTCATATGGTCTTCCTTCTGTGAGTGTGTTTCTGTGTCCTAATCTGTTCTTTTTATCAAGCCAACAGTCATATTGGATTAGGCCCACCCCAATGATCTCATTTAACCTCAATTATCTTTTTAAAGATCCTATCTCCAAACACATTTGGACGTAGTGGGGGTTAGGCCTTCAACATGAATTTTGGGAGAACACATTCAGCCTATAACAGGCATCACATCTTTTATAAGCTGTAACCTCAGAAAATATTCAATTGCAGCTCTTTTCAGCTTGCTTTCAGGGGCATGGAAATGGAAATTGGCCCTGTTTTCAAGTGGAGACAGGCTTCAGCCCCCACGTCCATATGAATTCAGTCCCATTATTCTGTGAATACCAAATTCCTGGTTGCCCCTGCCTGTTTCTAGATACAGAACCCAACACAACTGCCACTTCTGCCCTACTGGCTTCTTTGTGCTTCTAGTCTATACAGATGATGGCCTTATTTTGAGTTTAGCTGTAATTTTTCCTCTTTCTCTTATTATAAATTATCTATTTTGTATGTTTGGATTGTGGCAGAGTTGTCAATGCATGACTGAAGAGTACCATTTTAATGAAGTTCCCAAAATTATTTTTTAAAGAGAAAAATAAAATTTTTGTTGATACCAAACTTTCCAGGAAGTACGAGTGTGATCATTTGATCAAGTCTGTGGTTAGAAGTATGTTTAGACATTCTATGAAATTAACATGATTACTAATAAATGTGGAAGATTAATAACTTAAATCAAACAACGTTCTTCCAAATATATATCCAGTTTATCTTAATACATAGTAGTAAAATTAAAAAATTTCAAGCATAGCCCAATTTTTAAACATTGCATAATATAGGCAGTTATTTTACAATTTGAACAATAGGGGCACAAGTTATTTTTGAAAATTTGAATTATTTATGCTAATAGAGGGGAACATTGACAAGGATAATGCAAGAATGGTAAATTGCAAATAACATATTTTATTTTGCTCAATATTACTGTACTCTATTTAATCCAGGTGTTTGATAAGTTGGGAGTTTATATCGTTTCCACTGAAACACATTCTGAATATCTGATTTAGGAAATTCCCCAGCTTCCTATCCTGTTTTATCACTCGCCAAAGTCTTTCCTGTTACTGATTCCATGCTCAAGAGAGATGCTGGATTGGTTCTGACTGATTCACTACATCTGGAACTCACCTTATCTCTTTGTAAGTTCATTCATGGTCTGACTCACATCTTCCTTAAGGAGCATATTGGAAAGTAATGATGTGTTTTGGCTTCCATAGCTTTATGCAATGTGTGACCTTAGGAGGAAGAGAGACAAATGTTCTCAAATCCTGCAGAGGTTATGTGCAGACTAAGTGAACAGAACACAGAGCTCATACATCCTCTGTGACTAACCCACAAAGGGGTTAATTCATTTATAGATTTGACTGTGATATTGCTGAGAGTTTACTGTGATGCTTTTGACAAAGACTTCAAATTATTATCAACCTGCTCCAGTTCACCTGCACAGTGAAAGCAAAAAGACAAGTGAATAAAACCATACTCTGACCTATTTTGGTGACCGCAAACATTACATAACATCTTGACATGATTTGCCATCTTCTATTTCCAAACCACTGATAGGCATGCCCCTGCATACAGAAGAATGAATCTATTAGAGTCTCCCAAATAGTACATGATCTTTGACCTGAATGTACAGAAATTTACTGATAGAGTGTATGCTCCTACAAATACATATTGGGCTCCTACTACCTGTCAGAACCATCTAGGCTGAGATACAGCAGTCAATAGAACTGGACCAGTCTGGGAGGTGCTCAGAGCTTGATGTTAACATTTTCCAATTGAAATATGACCAAACATTTGGACCTGTTAATAAAAAAGTAATGTATACAATGCTCCTCTATCGAAAAGCTTATTAAATGCTTTGAGATCTGAATTTTTGAGTTTCAGCTGAACTGCTTTGATGCATATGTAGATAAGTTGTGGTCAATTCTTCTGACAGAACATTATGATTCTGATATTATTTTTCTGTAACACAAAGATCCAGTCAGTGATAAATATAATGGTTATTTGTACTTAGGTTATGTAAATCGGAGAATCAAGGAAATTATCCAGACAATTTACAAGGACAAGATATTGTTAAGGAAAATCAGAGGTTTTCTTACTCAGACTCAAGGGTTCATTACTCAGATTCACAAGATAATTATGTAAATTTCTATTTTGCTTTATGCATATGGACAAAACCATTGAGAAAATGTTGAAAAGGTGGAGGAAAATGAGTTTCAACTTTTCTAACATTAACAACTACTTTTTTTTCGCAACTTCAGTTTTTATTATTCAACACTATGTCAACAATTTCCCATAATAAAAATGTACTATAAAAACAGTTCACATGGACATTGGATTTTGAACTTAAAAATGCAGAGCCAAGTTTAAGAATGGGCTGACTAAAGTTTGCATGGAAATTTTGTGTGGTTCTTAAATTGTGTATGTGGATTTAGAAGTGGCTTGAAATTGATAATCTTTTAGGATATTATATATGCAAAATATTGCTGAAAAATATCATATATAACTTTGTGTATCCCAACCCTTCCCCAAGTATTTAGAATTAAACCTTAACTCAGTGTTTCTCAAACTGTGATTTTCAAATCTGCTTTAGAATCACTTGCCCAGATGACTGGGTTCCGCATCAGACCTTCTGAGTCAGAATCTTCACAGCTGTGCTGAATCCTGGAATCTACATTTGAAATAAACTGTCCGGGTGATTCTAATGCATATTGAAGTTTAGAACTCCTGTCTTACCCTCATCATGACTTAAGACACTTAATTTGCTGCTTTTCGAAATTGTCTTCTGGCTTATATATAATTTACATAGTTTTATTAATTTTTAAGAAATATTAACTTCAGTATAGGCAACTGAAAAACATCAAAGAAAATATGCATTACTGAAGGTTTTTTATATCTTACATGATGTAAACCTGTTTACATGGTGTGAAAAATGGCTGCCTAACTTCATCCATATTTTCCCAAGGTTGAAATTGAATTCTAATAATTCAATTTGGCAAATATGGTTTTGTAAACTGATATTAGAATAAGCTCTTGAAACATGGGCCTATTTTCCTTTGGCTTGTTTAACAAAAGGAAAAGAATTTTTAATATATACATTTGACTAGCATGATTAAGCTTATAACTCATCTGTTTTTTAGTCAATTACATTCCTCTGTAACCCAAATGAATCTTGGAGTCCCAGGTAGCACAATTTCCATATGGAATCACGTTCAAAGAAAAATATGTCCAGCCAAGAAATACAATAAAAATGAATTCCAATGTGTGGTTACCTCCTCCATAGCACATAAAAGGGGATCCCTTGATCAGAGTTCTAAAAAGTCCTTCCAAATTCTCCAGTTCTCTTGCTACCTTGAAGCTGTTATTGAACATCCCACATCATAAACTCAAAACTCCCTTCCCATCTCCAAACTGGCTATCTTTTCCCCTCTTCCTCCCTGATCTGCTCTATTATTTAGATAGATATAGTTTCTGTGGATACCCTCCTTTTTCTCCTCACTTGTATCTCACTAACTAATCTCTTGACTATTGTAGGTCAGAAGATTTGAGAACCTGATCGACAGATGCTCTCTATTACTCCCCTCTAATGTGAATAATTAGGAACTGACTGAACAAATGATTGTATACCTGGAAGATTTGATGGTGGTTTCAGATTTAAAGATTTCATTTCCATCGATATGTCCTTGATATCATTGTTACCAAATGAAACTTTAGCTGTGTGAGTTCTATGAAATAAAAAATATATTCATTTTTGTAGTTTTTGTACCTATTAAGTGACACAAAATTTTGTGGTCTATAATTTTCAATATCTACTATGAAATATGATATGTAATTAAAAATGGAATGCTACACAGTACATACTCACTGCTGATTGCAAATAGCAGCAAAAACATTTTCATGTTAATGTTGGTATTTTCACAGTTGAATGTGATCTAAGCACTATGGAACCATATATGGACCTCAGATTTTTGCCACAGGGTAATTTTTATTACATGCTTTGCCTTCACTTTACTGTGATAATAATAATACATTGCATTTTTATAACACCTTTTATTCAATGATCCCAAAGCACAATATAAACATCGTCTTAGAACTCTCTAGAAGATCAGTTAGTATTTTTAAACTCATTAAAATTTTTAATAAAAATATAAATGCATGCTATAGCTGGAGCTAATTTAGTAAATGCCTTAGTTTGCTAGGGAATAGAAGCTTTACAATTTTTGCTCCAGGATTTTGAAATTCGGTGTTTATTAAAAATAAAACAAACACTTTTTCTCTGAGTACAAAGTAATATATATTCATTGTAGAAAAATCTGGAGAGCACTTAAAAGCATGAAGAGGAATGTAAAACTTACCCAAAATCCTACAACATAGACGTAAGCACTCAATATTTGGCATATTTTCTCTTTATAAATCCTCTTTACGTGCACATATACAAATATACATGCATATTTTTTCCTTGCTTTTTGTTTTTGTGAGAAAGATTGGCCCTGAGCTAACAACAGTTGCCAGTCTTCCTCTATTTTGCGTGGGATGCTGCCACAACCTGGCTTGACGTGGGGTGCTGGGTCCACACCCGAGATCCGACCTGCCGAACCGGGGGCCACTGAAGCGGAGCGTGTGAACCCAACTACTATGCCACTGGGCCAGTCCCACAAATATATATTTTTTACAACATTATATTATTACTAAGAGTATGTGTGTATTTTTTTCAGCTAATATTATATTTAAAGCATTTTCTAACGCTTTAAAATATTTTTGCATTTATGATTTTTCAGTGACTACATAATAAAAACTAGGTGAATATATAGTAATTTGTTTAACTGTTCATATACTTTTGGATATTTAGGTTTCCAAGATTATGAGTAATCTGATAATGACCATTTCCCATGCAAGGCATCTTCCCCTCTGTTTTAGGTAGGTTTTAGAAGTGGAATTACTGTGTCAAATGGCATTAAAATAACTTAGGCTATCTGTATGTGTCAAGAAATTAGTTTCCCAAAAGGTTGTATTATTTAACTATTTGTCAAGCCTTTCACTTACAAAATTAAAACTGGGTCTAAAACTCTTGATAAAATAACATGAAACTAAAGAAAAATAAAGTATCACAATGATTAAGAGTGTCAGCTTTGGAGTCGGCCATTCTCAGGTTTGAATTTTACCTATGTGACTTCAGGCAAAATAATTAATTTCTAAGTCTCAATTCTATATCTACAAATTGGAGATTATAACACCTATTTTATAGAGTTGCTGTAAGCTTTAAATGAAATGACATACAAAACAATTAGAATAATTTCTGGAAATTTCTCACTAGGTAAGTGTCTCATCCATTCCCATGGCTTTAAAATTTATTTATATGCTGACAAATCACAACTATATAGCCCCAGCTCAGACCTGTCTTCTGAGTTCCTGACTTGCATATCCAGTTTCCTACTTGACATCTCCATTTGGACATCTCACAGGCTCCCCAGTCATGAAGCTTCCAAAACTTTAATATTTGGCATATTTTCTACAAGTCCTGTTTATATGCATGTATGCAAGTATATTTTGTTTTACAAAATTATATCATTACTAAATTTATTTTTCAGGGTTCTCCAGAGATACAAATAAACTTTATCCATATAAAGAGAGAAAGAGAGAAAGATTTTAAGAAATTGGTCCGTGTGATTGTGGGGGCTGGCTAGTCTGACACTTGCAGGGCAGTTCGGCAGGCTGGACACTCAGGGAAGAAGTGATGTTGCGGGTTGAGTCTGAAGGCAGTCTTGGCGGCAGAATTCCCTCTTCTTCAGGAATCTCAGTCTCTTTCTCTTAAGGCCTTCAGTTGATTGGATGAGGCCCTGTTACATTATGGAGAATAATCTGCTTTGTTCAAAGTCTACTGAGTTAAATGTTAATCTCTTCTAAAAAATACCTTCATAGCAACATCTAGACTACTGTTGACCAAATATTTGGGAACCATAACCCAGCCAAGGTGATACATAAAATTAACCATCACGCTAAATGTCCATGTGTACTAGTTACTAATTAAATGACTCCTTACTCCCTAATCTTAGATCTTTTGCAGATTTCCCCATCTCACTATATGCTTCTAGCATTTATCCAGTTGTATAAGCCAGATACCTAGAATTGATACAGTCTTCCCCCTTATCACCATATAAAATCCTTCACCAAGTTCTGTGTAATTCATTTTCTAAACGTTGCTCCAATCTACCTCCTTCTCTCATCCACTGCTACGGCCCTTGTCCAAGCCACCATTGCCTCTAGTCTGGACTACTGCCCTGTTTCCACTCTTGCCCTGTCCAGTACATTCTCAACCTGGCAAGCAGTCATCTTTAAAAGTCCAAGTTTCTATTTAAAAAGCTTTCAAAAGTTCCTATTTCTCTAAGAATAAAAATTGATTTCTTACCATTACCTACACGGCTATGCATGCTCTTGCTCCTGTCCACTCCTCTGAACACATCTCTTGCCCTTCCCCCTATATTTACTTACTTTCCAATACTATTTGTCTGTTTTAGTTCTTGGAAACTGCGTCACTCTTCACTGCTTCAACGCCTTTGCATAAGTTCTTCCTTCTGCAAGTTCCCTTGCTCCCTAATTCTTTGTGTGCCTGGGTCCCTCATATTCTAACGTCTTCGCTTAAATCTTCCATTAAGAGCAGCCTTCCCTGGATACTCTACCTGGAGCTATCTTTTGAATAGTACCTTGTTCTTTTTCTCATATAAGTGGCCACAATATGTCATGCATAAGTATATATTCAGTGCTCATTAAATCTCTCTCAGACTAGTCTATAACTTCCATGAAGACAGTATTTGATTAACCATGGTACATCCAATGCCTAAAATACTGTCTGCAGGAAGAGAGGGCATTTGGTCAGTATTAAACAGTTGAAAGAATGAATATAGACTTAAATAGGTAAAAACTGCTACTTTTTATAATTTATTATTATAAAATTACAAGATTATAACATATTTTGTTATTGGTTACAGTGGGTTGAATGGTGGCCCCTAAAAAGGTATGTCCATATCCTAATTCCCAGAACCTATGAATGTGACTTTATTGGGAAAAAGGGTCTTCACAACGTAATTAAATTAAGACTCTCGAGATGAGATCATCCTGGATTATCTGGGTGGGCCCTAACTCCAATGACAAGTGTCCTTATAACAGACGGAAGAGAAGACCCAGACACACAGGGGAGACGTCCATGTGAAAATGGAGGCAGAGATTGGAGTGATGCAGCCACAAGGAATGCCAACAGCCACCAGAAGCTGGAAGAGGCAAGGAAGGACTCTCCCCCAGAGCCTCTAGAGGGAGTGTGGCCCTGCCGACACCTTCATTGTGGACTTCTGGCCTCCAGAGCTGAGAGAGAATAACTTCTGTTGTTTGAAGCCATTCAGTTTGTAGCAGTTTGTTACCACAGCCATAGGAAACTAATATAGTGGTGAAGAGTCTGGTAGCAAAAACCTTAGAAGTTTCTAAATTCTGAAAGACTTGCGTTTTGAATTTTTCAGCAACCTTTTAGTATTAGAGTGTTCATATCATCAAAACCATTGAAAATATTGTGTGTGTAAAATCCCAACATGACTAATGCAGAATATAGAGCACTGTATGATAACACTCATTATCATCACCGCGCACTCAAAATCACCGCGCACTCAAAATCACCGCGTGTTTGCTGAGATGAAGGCGCGGTTGCATTTTTCTTTATCTTTTCATATCAGCAATTCCTACTTTTATAGATTTTTCTTCTCTAAAGTAAATGCATCAAATATCATTATGAAAGGGGTTCCACTTTTCACTGTGCATCAGGGGAAGTTTAAATAGATTTAGCCATAAATTGTAATTAAACAGTAATTTTCACTATCTAATCCTTACAAGAATATAAGGTTAGTATTTTTGCTAATTGTACACGCGAGAAAGCTGAGGCTCGCAGAGATTAAGTAACCTACAAAATCCACAGCACTAGCAGGCTGTAGAGAGTGGCGCTTGGATATGGGCCTGTCTAACTATTCTCGACTCTTAACCTTGACACTGTAATCCATGTGGTGGACGCTGCTATGTCCCTTCTACAACTCATAGGAAGTGACTTGAAAAATCCATTCATTTTAATTGATTAGAAATTTAATGTAATAGTTTCTCTAAGGAGACATTTTCTTTTGAAATGCAGCTGATTTTTGTAAGTTGATTTTGTATCCTGCAACTTTGCTGTAACTATGGCTATTTCTAATAGTTTTCTGGTGCATTCTTTAGGATTCTCTATATGTATAGAATCATGTTGTCTCACAAACAGCAAGAGTTTCACATCTTCCTTTCTAGTTTTGATACCTTTTCTTTCTTTTTCTAGCCTAACTGCTCTGGCCAAAACCTCCAGTACTATGTTGAATAGGAGTGGTGAGAGTGGGCACCCTTGTGTTGTTCCTGATCTCAGAGGGATGGCTTTCACTTTTTCACTATTAACTATAATGTTGGCTGTGGCCTTTATTATGTTGAGGTACTTTCCTTCTATACCCATTTTGTTGAGAGGTTTTATCATAAATCGATGTTGGATCATGTCAAATGCTTTCTCTGCACCTAATGAGATGATCACGTGATTTTTATTCCTCATTTTCTTAATGTGGTGTATCACATTGATTGATTTGCGGATGTTGAACCATCCCTGTGTCCCTGGTATAAATCTCATTTGATCATGATCATGCTGTACAATCCTTTTAATGTATTGCTGTTTGCCAATATTTTGTTGAAGATTTTAGATCTATGTTCATCAGTGATATTGGCTGTTAATTCTTCTTCTTTGTGTTGTCCTTGTGTGGTTTTGGTATCTGGGTGATGTTGGCCTCATAGAATGAGTTAGGAAGTGTTCTATCTTCTTCAGTTTTTGGAATAGTTTGAGAAGGATAGGTATTAAATTTTATTTGAATGCTGGTAGAATTCTCCAGAGAAGCCATCTGGTCTTGGACTTTAATTTTTTGGGAGGCTTTTGATTACTGTTTCAATCTCTTTACTTGTGATAGGTCTATTCAGATTCTCTATTTCTTCTTGCTTCAGTTTTGGGAGGTTGTACGAGTCTAAGAATTTATCCATTTCTTCTAGGTTATCCAATTTGTGGGCATAGTTTTTCA
The DNA here is from genome assembly GCF_037783145.1 of Equus przewalskii. Lineage (NCBI taxonomy): Eukaryota > Metazoa > Chordata > Mammalia > Perissodactyla > Equidae > Equus > Equus przewalskii. Next base: position 62,899,338 of record NC_091843.1, read on the forward strand.
TAGTATTCTCTTATAATCCTTTGTATTTCTGTGGTATCCATTGTAACTTCCCTTCTTTCATTTCTAATTTTATTTATTTGAGGCTTCTCTCTTTTTTTTTAGTGAGTCTGACTAAGAGTGTGACAACTTTGTTTATATTCTTGAAGAGCCAGCTCTTAGTTTCATTGATCCCTTCTACTGTTTTTTTCTACTATTTCATTTATTTCTGCTCTAATTTTTATCATTTTCCTCCTTCTTCTGACTTTGGGCTTTGTTCTTCTTTTTCTAGTTCTGTTAGGTGTAGTTTAAAATTACTTATTTGAGATTTTTCTTGTTTGTTGACATGGGCCTGTATTCCTGTGAATTCACCTTTTAGAACCACTTGTGCTGCATCCTATGAGTTGGTATCTTGTATTTTCATTTTCATTTGTCTCTGGATATTTTTTTATTTCTCCTTGGATTTCTTCATTGATCCAATAATTGTTCAGTAGCATGTTGTTTAGTCTCCACATACTTGTGTCTTTTCCAGCTTTTTTCTTGTAGTTGATTTCTAGTTTCATAGAATTGTAGTCAGAAAAGATGCTTGATATGATTTCAATCTTCTTAAATTTATTTACTAATCTTCTATAAATTTATTGTTAAGCTTATTTCCCAACATATGGTCTATCTTTGAGAATTTTCCATGTGCACTGGAGAAGAATGTGTACTCTGCTCTTTTTGGATAGAATGCTCTCTATATATCTATTAAGTCCATCTGATCAAGTGTTTCATTTAAATCTACTATTACCTTGTTGACATTCTGTCTGGATGATCTATCCGTTGTTGTAAGTGGGGTGTTGAAGTCCCATACTATTATGGTGTTGCTGTCAATTTCTCCCTTTAGGTCTGATAATAACTGCTTTATATACTCTGGTGCTCCTGTGTTAGGTGCATATATATTTATAAACATTATGTCCTCTTGGTGGAATGTCCCTTTTACCGTTATATGCTGCCTCTCTTTGTCTCTCACTGCCTGTTTTATCTTGAAGTCTGTTTTGTCTGTTTTGTTTGTATGGCAACACCTGCTTTCTTTTGCTTGCCATTTGCTTCGAGTATCGTTTTCCATCCCTTCACTCTGAGCCTGTTTGTCTTTAGAGCTGAGATGTGTTTCCTAGAGGCAACATATTGTAGGGTTTTATTTTTTAATCCGTATAGCCAGTCTGTGTCTTTTGATTGGAGCATTCAATCTATTCACATTTAGAGTGATTATTGATATATGAGGGCTTAACACTTCCATTTTATCTCTTGTTTTCTGGTTGTTCTATATTTCCATTGTTTCTCTTCCCTTGTATTTCTGACTGCCATTTCAGTTTGGTGGCTTTCTGTGACAGTTTTCTCAGTTTTCTCTTATCTTACTTGTGATTTGTGTCTCTGCTCTGATTTTTCGTTTAGTGCTTACCATGAGGTTTGTATAAAAGATCTCATATGTGAGATAGTCCATTTTCTGATAGCCCCATATCTCCATTAGCCCAAGCAGGTTCTGTCCTATTCCTCTTCCTCTTCTGAGTTATTGTTGTCACAAATTATTCTGTTTTGCATTGTAAGTTGGTAACTAAATCGTAGTGTTTATAGTTATTTTTGATGCTTTCCTTCCCTTTATCTTTTATGTTATAATTAAGTGTGTGCTAATCTGTTCCAATAGAGAACGGCAATTTTCTGATTTTCTCTGTCTATTTATCTCCTTGCTCAAAGTTTTGTAATCCTTTGCCTTTTTGTTTCAGGTATGAGGGCATCCTTGATCATTATTTTGTAAGGGAAGTCTGGTGGCAATGAACTTTATTTCAACTTGGAAAGCTTCTATTTCTCCAACATATCTGAAGGATAGTTTCACTGGATAGAGTATTCTTGGCTGAAAGTTTTTGTCTTTGAGTATTTTGAATATATTGTTCCATTCTCTCCTAGCCTGTAAGATTTCTTCTGAGAAATCTGGTGAAAACCTGATATGGTTCCTTTGTAGATTATTCTCTACTGCCTTGCTGCAGAGAATATATTTCTTTTGTCACTGGTTTTTGCCAGTTTTACTATCATATGCCTTGGGGAAGGTCTTTTTGAGTTGACTTGATTAGGATTTCTATTGATTTCATGCACTTGTAAGTCCAGTTTCTTACCCAGTTATGGAAATTTTCAGTTATTATTTCTTTGAATAATCTCTCTGCTCCTTTCTCCTTCTCTTCTCCCTCTGGAATACCTATAATCCTTATGTTGCTTTTCCTAAATGAATGGGATATTTCTCAAAGAATTTCTTCATTTTTTTAAAAGTCTTAGTTCTCTCTCATCCTTAACCTGGAGCCTTTCTATATTTCTGTCCTTTAAATCACTAATTCTGTCCTCCATAAAATCAGTTCTGTTTTTCAAGCATTCTAGATTGTTTTTATCTCATTCATTGTGTCCTTCATCTCCAGAATTTCTGCTTTTTTTTTTTTTTTAATGATTACAATCTCTTCGGTGAAGTATTTCCTCTGTTCATTAATTTTATTCCTGAGCTCACTGAACTGTCTTTCTGAGTTTTCTTGTAACTCATTGAGTTTCTTTATGACAACTATTTTGAACTCTCTGTCACTTAGGTTGTAAATTTCTGTGACTTCAGTATTGGTTTCTGGAGACTTATTTTCCTTCAGCTCTGAAGTGTTTATGGTGTTTAATGAACTGATCCTTTGCAGAGGCATTTGTAGTAGTCAGGTCACAGATTCCATCTGCCACCTCTGGCACAGGGCTGGAGCTGTGTTTTCTGAACTTGCCATGTCTGCTGGAATTTGTTTCAGTAGGGCTCCTCTGCATTTTCTCACTGGCTGCAGCCACTCGGTGGATCACACACTCATGCCCAGGCACTCTGGTGTGGGAATGCTGCCTTGGGAGGGGACCAGTGAAGCTGGTATGCTAGGTGGGAGGGGAGGGGAGTTTTCTTCCATGCACATGGGCTCGCCCTATGCTTGTGGGTGATTCATCTGAGCTGCTGCGCTTGATGGGGGCCTCTTTGTGGTGGCTGAGCTGCACCACTTGGTGTGGGTCATTCCCAAGGCAGGCCCACTCGGGCACAGTGGGTGTTCTGAAAGCAACCCAGAAAGTGAAAGTGTATGTGTGCAGGACTGCCTGCTCTCCCTGCCTCCTCTTACAGTTGCACACCAGCTGCCGTGGGAGGATCTGTGACCTAGATCACTGCTGCTGGTGGGGGAGGGATTCACTCACCTTTTTCCACTGCTTCCTGGAGTTCCAGTACCCCCACCTTCAAATGTATGGTTGTGTGGCTCTCTCAAACATCCTATTATGCCTCATAGGGAATCCTCTGTTGGTTAATGAGTGTCCATTTAGTTGTAACTTAGGGAGGAGAGACTAAGGAAACAAGTCACTCTGCCATGATGTTGACATCATTCTGAGACATTTTGTTTTGAAAGAATACCAGGTCATGAAGCACTAATAGTAGAACTTCTGACAGGGGAAGATATTTTTAAGATATTTCTCTTAAATTAAAGCCAATCTAGGATATGAAATTGATTACTGTGCACACACATAAGGTTGACCTTGAATCTGTAAGAAGCAACTCACTTGAAACAGATGGAAAATTGAAATCTGATTCAGTGATCTGGGCTGACTGTACAGTTTTGTTGAACTGGTTAGCTTCAAATATAAATTTGTATAGAACATCATCTGTTCCATACTGGGGAGCAGCTTAGAGAAATTGTGCCCATAGTGTAATATGGGCTGCCAAAGACCCTCACATGATCTGTGGCTGCACTGATCAATGCTCAAGAGCTCAAAGATGGGAGTGTGACAGCATTATACCCTTACAATCTTGGAAGTTCTTTTAATGAGTGTATTTTTCCAATGGTTGGAGCAATAACCTTACCTTGCCAATGTGGAAAATCTTACTTGGAGGAAAATTTTTTATTTGTTTTCAAATTCTCACTTTGTTACTTTCTAGCTGTATGACTTGAGCAGGATAACCAACTTCTTTTAATTTTGATTCCCTCATCTTTAGCATACTGATAAAAAAACATCATGGTGTTGTTAAAAAAAAGTGTCCAAACACATAGTGCACTGCCTAGCACATATTTATGTACTCAATTCATGCTAATTTCATTCTTTGAATCATTCAACAAATATTTTTTGAAAATCTGCTATGGGCCAGTCAGAAAGAAAGGATCATTAATTGACTTGATGTCAGGTGATGTGGAAATCTGATCAAAAACTTTTAGAGCTATCCATCCTTCCTTTTGTGATCTCCAACCACCAGAGAAGTCTGAGAAAATGAACCAAAACTCAATACCCTCAGTGGAAGACTGGCCGGGTGGACTGCTATCAGCAGCCCCAGAGCCCTCTCTCTCTGCCAAGCCGCCAGTGGGCACTGCTCTAGTGACCAGCTAATAAGGGTGCTCAACATCACTTTGTCAGTAATGCTTTTTGACAGCTGTCAATTCTTAGGGAAGCCTAAATGGATGGGAACTGTCTGTGTAGGTTAAATTATGTAGGGTTAGAGACAGGGCTGTAAATGACACTTCAAAGCACATAACTATCTCAATGGAATGCAATTGGAAATGGTACTGGAAGATGTTGGCTGACTTTCTGTTCTGATAGCATTTTTGCCTTAATGTTTTTCTTTGGTCAATGTGTTGGCATGCTATAATTCCAACCCTCTCTTTTGACTAAATCATATGATTATGTCTTCTTTAGTTACATACATAACTTGGCCAAAACAAAAACAATATTTACATAAATTACTAAAATTGCTTTGTGACAATAAGAAAATCAAACTTTATAAAACCCAAACAGGTTTATACCCACTGGCAGGTATAGTGTTGGCTTGTCAAGAATATCAATTAAATCAATAGTGTATATGCTTAATGAAAGAAGAAACAAGAGGCCTGTCCTCTGGGAGTTTGCAACATAATATTAGTGTGAGGAGAGTCCCATAAACATATATGTAGCCAATGATAACTTTTCAAGCGTAATGAGTGTTATTAGAACGACAGGATAAAGGCAATGTGAATCTGGGAAGGCTTCATGGAAAATGTGAGTTTTGAATATGGTTTTGAACATTTTGAAGGGATAAGCCTTGGCAGATAGATTGTTTTTTGGGCAACACAGGCAATGAGAATATCCCATGCAATCTCTTCTTCTCATTTTACACCCTTTCTACATAACTAGGCCATATCACAACTTCAAACGCTTCTTATATGTTGAATATCCCCAAATTTGCATATACAACCCAATAAATCCACATGCCTACTTATATATTTAATTGGCTTCTCTGGAAGATTACTAAACACAAGCTATTTAAAATGAAACTCATCAACATCCTCCCCCTTGCTCCTCTTCCATACTGCTACTGCCTCTGTTAATGAGGGGCATTACCATCTTCCATCTGCTTAAGGGAGAAATTTATGACTCATTCCTGATACCCCTACAGCCTCAATCTTACTTCTAATTGATGGGTAAAGCCTATCAATTTTATTGTAGAAATATTTCTGTTAACTACCTACCCTTCTCCAACCTCACAGCCATGTTCTTGGTCCAAGCCACCTGCAAGAACCTCCAAATTTGTCTTTATGTAGTCAATCTTATCCCCTCCAATTCATTTTTAACCTTTCACCTAGGGTGATGTTACAAGTCTGATCATATTACTCCTCCGCTTAAAATTCTTCACTGTCTTTCCATTATTAGTAGGTTAATATCCAAACTTGTTACAATGTACTTATAAGGTTGCTCCACAAAATGGCCTCACCCACCATTTTACCCTCATTTAGCGCCATGCTACCTATCACTTTCTCTGTCTCAATTATTCCTTCCTGTGTCACAAACAGGTCACCATGCCTCTCTTCTCTGATCTTTCACAAATGCTGTTTCCTTTACTTGGATAAACTATTGGGAGTATTCATTCATTCAGAAATAGATACAGATGATGATAAAGCTGATGAAAAATAAGTACAAGGTGAGATAAGGGAACCTAATTAGAATGGAGGCTGGAGGAAGCTGCTGAGTAGGTATTGACTAGTGTGGGATAAACAAACATTGCAAGAAAAGTGACAGAATGTTCAAAGGATCCGAAGTAGAAAGAACATTTCAAGTTAGGGGTATGAAAGGAAGAAAAAGGATAGTGAACGAGAGGGCAAGTGGCATGAATTGAGGCTGAAGAAGCTGTGGGCCAGACAGTAAAGGGTCTCCTGATCACACTGAAGATTTTAGGTATGAGGAAACAGCAGTTGTTCCTGTGTGATGGGAAGATGAGAACAGGAGAATCTGCAGTGAGGCTTGTTCGTAGGCTTCCAGTATTAATGCTGCTGGTTGTGGTTTAGCTGTAGGAACAAAGACATGGAGGTGTGAACACATGGACCCCGAATTAGGAAGGGTAAATTGGTAGAAGTGGTGCTGGACCTGGGAGACAGGTGAGACAGGAGAGACTGAAAAGGACTCCAGTTACATTGCTGGATGCTCAGATGGGTAACGGCGCCTCATGACCAGAGTAGACACGTTGAAATGGGGCAACGGTTTGAGGGAGAGGACATTGGCTCGGTTTTGTCATAATTAGTTTTAGATCTTGGCAGATCACTAAGGAGAGCTATTTCGTAGACAACACAAAATATGTCATTAGAAAGAAGATGAGGGGTCAAGACCTGAAATATTGATCTGAGAGCCATCTGTGGTCAGGGAGGAGTAGTTATGTTGCTTTGCAGTAAGCAAGACAGTGTGACAATATAGAATTTATTAGACTAGGTCAGCTGGGTTCCTGGATTTTTATTAACAGTGCTTAGCTGTATCAGCATGGGGCACAAGTATGGACAGTGGTGCTGGCAAGGGAAATGGAACACTGAAGGAAGGGGCGGTTAAAGAGAATGACAAACACGTACAAGCCTAGTGTCCACTGCCAGGGTCCACTTTAGTGAACAACTAAAGAGAAAATGGGGTTCACATCTACATTTAGGAAAGCCTTGAATGGTGAAAGGAAGAATAGCAGTATCAGAACAAAACAGCACATGGGCTGAAAAGTGTATGCAGATGGGAAGAATGGGCTGACAATCTGACTTGGAGCCATGAGGGTGTGTTGAGTTTATACAAGAGCTCTGTGTGTGTGTGAGCACGTGTGTGTGTGTGTATGAAGCATTAGGGGCAAGTGCCTCTTCCTTCTTAGTTCCTTTTTGAGGGAAAATCTTGCTATGACATTTGTTAGTTTGGTGATTTTAGGCAAATCTCTTAACCCTTTTGTATTTAAGATTCCTCAACTTTAACTTAGAGGAAGGAATGCTATTCTATTAGGTGGCTATGAGCTTTAAGCGAGGCAATGTATGAGAAAGTGTGTTTGCCCCATTGCATCCCTCCCAGTTCCAGCAGGTCATCAAGGAAGTGAGGATTGTTGCCTCTGTTTTCTGCTCCTGCTGCCCACTGCCGTTGGAGCCCTTACACTATTTCACAAGGCCTCTTCATTTAGGAGGAAATCAGATGCCATCTGCTTGACAACCTCATAGATCTATTTCCATGAAAGAGATTATGGCCACAATTTTTGAATTCATGAGGATTTCATCGATGCAGCAATAAGCATCAGTGTCCTTGATAACTCTTTCATCTCTAGGTTACACAGAATAAGACTGTACCTGTAAACTCATTGTAATTTGCAGAGCTGTACATACCTTTGAAAAATGATTTGTAATTCTCATGGCTAGCTCTCAAAGTATTTTTTAAATGACTCTGAGCTGAACAAGGACAAGCCAACCATGTAAGGCTTTGAAGAGGCACCTGACAGACATAGATATCACACATTTGTTTTGATAGTCACTGGGACACTAGGAAGAGGTCTAATTCCACCAATCACAAATATATTTCACAGGGACTTCTACTTGGGTTTTTTTTTTCATGTCCCTCGTGTTTTCTACGAAAATGTGTTACATTTGGAATTTTGCTTTCCTTGACTTAGGAAACAAAAATAAGTAAAAGAATCTTAGATCTTTTTTTTTTTTAAGACTAACATGGATTCCAAAAGCACTTAAAAGCATAATAACGAAGCAAACAGAGACCATGTTATAAAGATTGCTATGAATAGATTCTCACTCATTTCTGACTATAGCCAAAAGATGCCAACTAATAATCCCCAAATGGCCTTGCCAGAACAAGTTTATTATTTTTTTTCTGGGAACATTTAGAATTTCTACATTAGGATGCAGCAAAATACATTTTATTTTTTTGAACTTGAGATCAGGGAAAAACCATATGCAAATGACAAAACCCACATCCTTGAATGATCAGAACACATGTAGCATTTAAGTGGGAGCTACTGGAGGATTTGTTCTTACAGAGGGTGAGAAATGGAGAGTTTATGGACCCGTGTTGTATCAGGGCTGGGGCCGTACCTGACCTTAGGAGGTAGGGCTGGGGTAGGGGTGGGGGTGAAAGAAAGTCTTAGAGCTCACCTACCTACAAATAATTACCCTTTAATTGGCTCAAGGCAAAACCGTGGGGTTCACTCACTTCTTCAGAGAAGCCTCAGGCTGCAGATGTTGGCTTCGCATATGTTCTCTTTGAGGTGGTCCCTCATTAGTATTTCACTCTGGGTTCTCTTATGTAAAAATGTTGGAAGGATGATAAGAATTAGCAATAATTAACTGTCACTTTTAAAGCAAACAAGATTTTGTCTTGAATATTGTATTCATTCTCAGTAATAAATTATAACAGTTTGACCGTAAAAATATGGATTGACCACTATTGTCTCACTCTCAAAGTGGTAACTTTGGATTTACTAATAATTAGCAGCAATAAAATCATTAAAAAACGTGAAAGGGTCACCCACATAAAAAATTCATTACACTAGCTTATAAGTTTTAGTCAATTTAAAGTCATTTTGTCCTATGGATTCTTTAGACTAGCTCTATTTTCCCATTGTCTTCTTTTGTATTCTGTTTTCTTGTTGCTAGCTAAGAAATTTATTTAAAATGCAGCATTATTTAAAGCATATGATATCAGCATGATTTGCTCTGAGGGTGTTAACCTAATTTTTAAAAATTTTAAATTCAGTTTTAATATCTCAGTGGTACTATGCTTTGTTAAAATTGCATTTCTGGAAAAACTCACTCATCTGTAACAGTTTAAACATGAACCCTTTACCCATATACTATATTAGCTGAGTAAAAAATGAATTTTCTTTTTACTGTTTTTCTTTTCAATACATCTTGTGAAATCATAAGAGAATTCTGCAATTTATATAGGGAAATTTGGCTGCCATTTGCTTGGACTGTGACATATGACTATAATTTGTAACTTTCCTTCTAACACTTGGTTATTTGTTATCTGAATATCTGAGTCTCAGAAGTATGAATTAGTGTATGAACAGTGGAAAAAGAAAAAGGTATTCTGTAGTTCTCAGAGGTATGGTGTGCTACCCTCCTCGGAAATATGGGCTGGGAGACATTTAGGTACAGAATTTGTGTTCTGCTTATCTTAGTGATTTACATGACTCTGTGTGACTTTCCTTTCCCTTGGGTTTTACATCGTTTTATTTACGTTATTCATTCTGTTTTGTATCTGGGACTGGGCATGTCTTTGGCTGTTTCCAATTGTCTTTGAAACTTTATCAAAATCACAACCCCTTCTCTGGGTGCATTTTAAAGAAAAATATAATTAAGACATATAGGTCTCATAAAGTAGGGCATTTATTCCTTTAACAAATATTTATCAAGCAACTGCTTTGTGTCAGTTACTGTCCTGGGCACTGGAACACAAATTTAAACAAGGCAGATGTGGTCCTGTCTCAGAGAGCAAATAGTTTAGCAGCGGTTACAGAGGAGCAAACAGGTGATTACCAACATGATGTGGTAAGGGATAGGTGGCAGCATTGAGGCCAATGGGACGTGGACCTACCCCAGAATTGGTAAGTAAGGGAGGGCTTCCAGAAGGAAGTGACTCCAGCTTGATACTTGAAGGATGAGTAGGAATTAACCAGAAAAAAGGAGTTTAGAGTTTGGATGGTGCAATAGATGGGACAATAATGTTCTAGTCAGAGGGAGCACCTCTTTTATACAAAAGACTCGAGGTGACAGTGAGCATCAACCTTTGAAAAATTAAGATTAGTTGACTCTGGTAGTGGAGGTGGAACACAAGATAGATAGTGAAGAGAGATTTGGAAAACATTTTCAACAGAAATGGTAATTATTGATGGGAATGGGCCTGGGAGAAGTAAAAATCAAGAGTGACACTCTGATTTATTATTTTAGCAACTGGATGATTGAAGAAGAGTAGGTTAATTGGGAACAAGGCAGGCGAAAATAGTTTGGACATGGTGAATTTTAGCAATATTGAAGAAACCTAAAATAACCGTGGGTCATTGAGGGGTAGATGGGTTGGATAGATGGGAAGTTCAGGGGAGACATCTGGGTGGGGTTACTCTGCTGGGATTCTTTAGCATATGGGTGGTACTGGAAGGCATAGGGATAGACTTGAAAAAGGGTTTTGAGGGTCAGTATAATTTACTGGAATTTAAGCCGGGATAAAAATGTACAGAAGAGTTGGTTCACATCCTCCAAAACAATTGAGGTCCATACTTTGAGGGACTATGCCTTATTGAGTTAGAGTAAGTTGTCATCAAAGAGCAGGCAAGAACCACAGATGTCCTCTGATGGCTCCTGCTTAAGGATCCACATAAACAGAAATGTTACAGCAATATAGTTTTAGCTTTGGTCTATGTTTCAGAGGGAAACCATCCTCGAAGATGGAGATACTGGCATGGTTTGAATTGAAGTCTAAAGAGCCTATTGGACCGGTCCACCATGGTGCCTGCCATACCAATAGCTTCCTTCTAAGGGAAAGTGCCTTACCTACAAGTGGCCTGTGGGAGCCACCGTGGGTGGCCATGCGTCCCCTTCTTGCAGATGTATCTGATTGGACCAGGGTGGTCCTATCCCTAACCAAGCTCTAGGCTGGCCAGTGTCCTGTGAGATGGTTTGGCATGAAAAACTGCCCTAACAGGCAAAATGGTGATTAGCTGGGTCAGATGTTCTAGCTCAGGAATTTGCACTAGGGCATCTGGGGAGGGAGTCAAGTAGTTGGTTTTGGGAAGGAGTATAAGCTAAAAAGAACCACAAGAAGAGGCCTTGTGGCAGCACAAAAGATGAGTAAACTCATGGTATAAGTAAATAGAATTTATGAGTAAGCAGAAACTGCAACAGAAATGACAGAGAATAGAGGGTAAGGTGGCTAACTGATACCAGTGAGAGGAACAGATGAAGTTAGAAAGGAGCTGAGTCACCACCATAAAGACAAGAGATCAACAAAGTCCTGCTGTTAAAGGACTGATACAGTTAGTGGTCACTGGAACCATGTCGCATTTTTCTTATTACTAAATATTCTCATCTCTAGGGGTGCTCCGTGATACTCTTTTGTGCCCTTGAATATCTTCATAATAAGTTCTAACTAATAAAGGTAACCAGAGTGAATCTTTATTTATTGGAAACAAATTGCTTTACCAACAGAATCCTTCATTCTCCAAGTTTCTTGCAGGCTTGCCTGATACACAGCATGATGAAATACACCATTAGAAGTGCATTCTTTTTGGCTAAGAAATTGGGCTCAGGATTCTTCACTAACATGTAAATGTTACCGAGTGGTATAATACAGAAAGTCCTTTTTCAACACAAAGAGCAATTGTTGAACCTCTACTAAGTATTAAACATTTTTCGTGTGCGTGTGTATGTGTGTCCTGAGATGGGGTGGGATGAGGGGGACAGAGGAAGGAAGCACTGAGGAATATTGAGTATGCATAAGAAAAAGTCCTTTCCTAAAAAGTTTTCAATTCACTTGGGGATATATTCAGGACTAAGAAGGACTTTAAAGATAATCTAGACTAAGGATTGTGAACTCCTATGTCTACAGGGGTTGGGTAAGTAGAGTCTTGAATGAAGTGGGCTGAGGGGGAGCTGTGGTGAACTGTAGAATGCACACACCATCTGGGGGTCTATTCACACCGTGATTTCTGGGCAGACGGCTTGCTGAATGCTCATACATCACATTTTTCAAGAGAGGCTCAGTTTTTGTATAAATTACTCTGAATTTTAAACGTTGGTGTGTACTTCAAGTTGAAGCAAAACAGAACATCTTTGGAGCCAAACAAAAAAATCTGCAGGCTACATTTGGACCATGGGTCAACAGTTTATGGTCTCTGTTCTAGACTAGTGGGTTCCAAAACATTTAAAGATTCAGAACCTGCCAAAGGAATTTTATGCCTAAATCTAACATGTAAAAAGACAAAAGCAGAAACATTGGGGTTGAAATTGGGTGAGGAAACAGAGCCTTGCTACCCTCATCTTCCAATCCCATCTTAATCAGGCCCAAAGGGAGCTTGACCAAATCCTGAAAATCACTGAGGCAGTTCAATCCCTTAGTCTTGCAGATGAGGTACAGGGAGGATCCAAGAGCTACTGGCGCAAGACAACAATATTTAGATATTTCCATATCTGTCAGATGGGAATGATAAATAATACTCCTAACCTCAATAGGTTGTTGAGAAGATTAAATGAAATAACACACATACAGCATGTACTGCAGTCACTAGCACACAGTAAGTGTTCAATAAATGTTAGCTATTTTTATTATAGAGTATCTTTGCCAGCCATTAACATCATAGCAAGATTTATTTCACGTGACAACTAGCTCTCATCTATGAAATAGTCCTGGGGGAAGGGACGTAAGTTTTGAGGAGGATATCTTATATCTGGAGCATGGGGACTTTATAGAAAGGGCAGGCAATGGTGGGTGGCTTTAGCCTAGGAGTTTTTTCTCTGAAGCTCTGATCCTGGCAACTCCTTAGGCTCGAAGACTTTACAGGTTACTTGCAGGCTTCTGAAATGTACACATACGCACAACCCATCATTATGATCTAAAGAGCTATGCAGGTACCCCCAATTAGATTTGATAAACTGATCAAGCAATTCAAATGTTTGGCGACTAATTCTTCATAATATGAATCATGTGCAGATGTAGCCTAATTTGTGGGTCCATCCCCCTCCTCCACCCACAATGGCAGGTATGGCCCATTATGCCCCTTGTCAAGCACCTGAGGGAGACAGCTGTAATTGTCTAAGGGTCCAGTTTAGAAACCCTTCTCAGTAGAGGCTGTCTCTGTTGGCAGCCTCTCTGGGATAATAACCAGCGTGGACATTCAACAAATAATTCCTGAACACCTACCATGTACCGCTTAGGGTTCAATGGTTTCCCAGTCAAGATGGCTCCATCAGCCCCCAGTTGATCTGGATGGTGATTCCAGGGCCTGGTCGGCCCCACCCTACACCAACCTCCCTCTGCAGCGCATGGTCATTTACAAGGCAGGCACTTTAGGGGCATCTGGTCAAAGGAGAGATCGGAGCCTGTTGGCAGAGGAAAGCTTAACAAACAACCATAAAAGGATTTTCTAAATACGTTCACAATCCAATATCAGCCTCGGTAATTTGATTTGTAGGAAATGGAGAGCAGAACATTACGCACAGAGTGCTTATCTATAATTCATAATAATTACTGTAACGGGGAATCTATTGTATAGATAGATGTAGGAACACAAATTACACCCCCAGAAGAATGCACTTCTGGCTGAAATAGCCCTTCACGCCCTCCTAATCCACTCATCCTCTGTGCACATCACTTCATTGCCTACTACATTTTAAGCTTTTTGGGGCCACCTGTTGAAAGCTGGAGAGTTTTTCCTTTTGATGTGAGAGATCACTGACCCATTTTGCAGGGGGAACTCAAGTACTTTCTGGGCCTAGCTGTTCTCTAGTATTTTGGGCTTTGGGCAGTCACAATGTAACATTTGAGAATTGATTGATTGATCTGTGATATTTGCGATCTAGTGTTAATGACAGGAACAGGTTTTCTTCAATGGAAACAATAGGGCCTTTTCACGTGCTTGTGCCACTGAAGGCTCAAATTCAACTGGGCTGGAGGCTAATATGCCATTAGGGGATATGGCCTCTTGAAAAGGGACTGGAGACAGAAACAAATTTGTGAGGAGCAATAAAAAAAAAATGGAGCTAGATAAGCTTTGTTTTGAATGTAGACTTTAGAATAGCATATTTTTAAAGTATATAAGTCCATTTATCATTGCTGAATTGTGATATATATTATATATTTTCCTATCTATAAATATTTCCTGAGAGTAAGGGTAGAGGGTGCTACATATTTCACAAGAAAATAATTGTGGTATCTTTATTCTTTTACTTTCAGCATTATTTCCATAACCGATGTCTCTCTTTCCCAGATGCCCCTCTGACCCTCACATTCCATCCCAAGAGAGCTTTCTGTAGCTGTTACTTCAAACACTGATCAGAGTCTCTTTTAGTTATTCTTTTTACAGTTTATAATTGTCCATCATCATTTACTTTTGGTCTGTCTGGGAGACATTCAAAATCTAGCCACTACTTTATTTTTAGTGGCAGAGCGTGTCTACTCTTCAGCTGTTGGGAATGCTGGTCCTGGCTGCGAATCTTGTTTGCTTTAAGTTGCAATGCTTTCGGCCCCATGTGTTTTAGTTTTTGGAAGCAGCTGTATTGGTAAATCTTCTGGCTGAATTACCAGACAAAGCCCGCATTATAAAAATCCTCAACTTGTTTGCTCTTCACTTCAAAAAGACTGCGGGCTGCCAGCTTGTCATACTCATATTACCCACATGCCTGCTTAAGTTTTCACCAGCAGGCATGAATCTCCTGGTCTCCACTTTTTTTTTAATTGGTTGGCCTATAGCTATTTGGTTTGATACTGATCTGTCAAATACAAACCATAAAGGGGCTGGCACAAGACAGCTGGCAGTCTATGGCCCTTCCATTAGCAAGGACAGGGTTTTGGATGGAGGATTTTACTTTTTCCCCTGGTCAGCATCTTCAGAATAGAACTGAAACTGGCATAGAAGACTTCTGTTGATGTTTGGAAAGCTGATTGCTCAGTCCTTGAACTCAGAATGTGTGTGGGGTAAGGGTGTGTATGTGTCGGCATCAGGGATCCTGGGGCAGTAAAGCAGGCTATCATAGGAAACACAAACACATGGAGGCTCATAAGCCGTCCTGTATGCCTAGACATCAAGAGGAGGAGGACGTTTCAGTTGGTTGGTGGCCCATGAAAGCACTGGGATTCCATCAGTGCTATGCAGTTGCTCAATTGCTTAAATTGCCACCATATCGCTGCTTTCATTGCCTCTAAACTAATCCTTCTGTTTCTCCAAATTTCAGAATGTTTACTGGGCCCTTGCTGCCATTTCTGATTTTTATTATCACCTCAACTCAACTTCTTTCATCTTTCCTTACGATTTGTTTTCTGTCTTGAAGACCTTCTGGATAGTTGAAGAGATTAGTGGATGGAAATTGAATTATCTGCAGTTGGTTACTGGTGTTTATACTGGACATCATGGATTCCATCCTCCCATGTTCAAGATGAATGATAGGTGACCAGAGAATCAGCTTCCTTTAGGTTTTTACAGAATCTGGCTCTGACGAGAAACGTCAGGGCAGACTTGAGTAGCAGAACTCCAGATTTAGCTTTTGGAAGTGTTCTCAGCATCAAAGTCTTAGTTTAAGTCGTAGTGAATCTTGTGCTTGAATTAAAATCTGAACTGTTTTTTCTGAGCATTGCCAAGACTAGAGGTGCGGACTCTCAGCCTGAGGACCTGATCTGATCCACAGACGAGATTTTATTTGGCCTGCACATTTATACTACTCCACAAAATGTCTGGTTTTTTTCTTTTAGTTGACTTAGTTGTCATCACTTTAAAATTGGGAGAATTCGCATAAAAGTCTTGATTTCCAGCTCCTTGGGAAACCATGTTTTGGCAATACTGGGCTAATATTCTTGCCTGCAAAACAATTGGATGGAGCTTAATAACTGCTGGCCATTTAAGATGGGCAAGGTTGCCACAGGCTCCACGAATCCCTCTGTCACAGAGGCCAGCATTAATTGCCACTCATCTTATTTGCAATTTTGCTTTTTTAAAGGTAGCATTGGGAACCTTTAACATTATGCCCATGTCACCTTGCTGTCTTTTCCTGTCGTACTTGCCTGCTTGGCTCCTAAAAATATTTGCACTGGTGGTGCCTGCCTTCATCTCTCTACGAGGCATGAGGAGTACAGAGCAGAAACTGATGGTATCCTCTTATCAAAACATTCAGGAAATAGGGTCTGTTGGATTTATTTTGCATGGTTTGTTTTTGCAAAATTCTGGTGTCTGAATACTTGTGGTATCAGGAATAATGTCTAAGGCAGATGCAAAAGAGAGACTTTGTTATCTCTGTTAGATATAAGTAATTCAGGATGGCAATAACGCACTAGGGTGAGGAGGAAATCTGAGAGGTCACAGGGCTGTGGAAAGCTTAAGTGTGATGAACTGTGAATCCTTTGAAGAAAAAACAAGCCCTTCATATCCTTCTCTGTGCTGGAGATTACAAAAGAAAACCCAGGCTTGAACCTTAACTCCTTTCGAGACTGCATCAAATAAGGAAATGTGAGAGCCATTGTGTACTGTCTTGGGGCTCACTGGAGCACAGACTTCTCAGCTGAGTTCTATGTGTGTATGTAGGGAAGGGACCATGGACGGAAAAGGCTGCTAAGAAGTTATTCATTTTACTACGTGCCCCTTGGATTTGGGGCATTCTGTGCCCATCTAGCCTTTGTAGGAAGCAGCACATTAGGAGGAAATCACATAAAATATCCTCCGGGTGCTTGATAAATGTTTCTAGATGAATCCATAGCACAATGTTTGTTTGTTTGTTTGTTTTTAACATGGCTATCAGGGACAAAAAGTGAAAAAAAGTCTTTCTAAAGATTGGCTCCCCGGGAAGACATTGCCATTTGAAATTACTTAACATTTTTCCCCCAATATAAATGCTTAAGGCAAGAACTAGATTTTATACCTAGCAAATAGCAATGTAAATGTCAAAGAACATATTCCAGAGCATTACACTTACAGCTCTTAAAATGGCATCTTAGAATGGTATTAATCACTGTCAGTTTTGTGTACAACATTTCATCAATTAAATAGCAAGAGGACCTGTCCTTTCATGGAAAGCAAATAACACATATGGATTTCCTCTTAGCAATTAGCTGAACATTCTGCATTTCCTTCTTGCTTGCAAAAAGGGTTTGGACTGAAACCGTCAACATGTTTGCGTTCTTTATTGATAAAGCAAAGCAGATGTGTAACAGCTTCAGTAGAATCCAGATTCATTTATAAAGTATCTCGTGAAACATCTTGATGTCGAGGCATTTCTGGATCGTTAGATCTTTTAGAGTTGGAGAGAGGGTGACATCCTATAAAAGCGGTGAAGTGCTTTCAACTTTGTCACGTCTTGAGCCGAGGTTTTCAAGACTGTGTCACTATGTACGTGGAGGGGAGTTTAAAACTTTCAGGCTTATTGTGAAAAATTTGTTTCCAGCAGGGACTCGTTTCAACTAGGTCTATGGATTTACAAAATGATGAGGCAATTTTATGCTGCAAAGACTGATGATAGAAATGCAGTTTACATAAATGGCAATGGATTAGCACTTAAACCACTCTCCACGTATGTTTAAACAATCTTCTACGACCCTCAAAAATCTCCTTTTATAAACTTCATCATTTATCTGGGATTAAAAGGGCAATGTTTTGACAACATTGTTGATTTACATGTAACTCATCATTTGTTTATCATTTATCTGAGATGATTAGTGCCTGAACTTCATATGCCTGGAATGTGTATTACACTTGTTTACATTTTTGGTAGATGATGCCCTTTTTAATGTACTTTTTAGGGCTCAAGACAGCTTGGTGACTTTGATGATCCTTCTAGTAATCAGTCTCATCTAAGCCTGAGGGAACTTGAAGATTTACAACTTTTCAGCACAGTTCAGTTTTAGTGATAATCCATCAAAGTCCTTAGTATTCTTCTCAGACCCTAGTCTCAGACCTAGTCCGACAAGATGCATTGGTCTCTGAAAATTGGCCCTTAGGGCCATGAAATCCTGTAGAGAGGAATACAGCATGAGGTATAGGTATTCCCAAATGTGTAAATGTAAGTGAACAAATAGAAATGTGGATATCAATACAGCAAGAGAATCTCTATGTTAGTAAAAAATATAGACACACACATGCATATTCTAAGCAAGATGAAATTATCATACTCCATTATTGTCTGTTCATCTAAAATAGATTTGCATTCTTTCATATTTCCGATGATAGATTATGATATTGCTAACTATTTGTTATGATCTTTCCCCCATCTAGGACCATCTTAAATTGATTTCCAGGCTTAAAATAAGAAAGGGACATCCAGAAGAAGTGATTAAAAATGATTTCTATTTGTAGAATAATTCAGTGGGTACGTGAATGATTGTATACTTCATAAGCTGAAAGTTTAACAAAGCAGAGCATTCGTATTTTTATTCAACATAATTCCATGAAAACTTTCTGTTATGAGAAGAGCATTCTGAACAGAAGACAAATGCTGCTCCATGGGGACTGCAGATGGTACTACGGAGATTCACATGTTGAGAGCTCTAGATGTGTAAGCCATGCCAGGGCGAGTAGGAGGGAGAGAAACATGGCAGGAAGTGAGCATGAAGAGAGAGTAAGAGGCAACTTTCGCAAGAGGGAGAGCCTGGGTGAAAGAGAGATATCCAAAAATAATTTTTAGGAAGAATTTCTGTGAAATTTTGGGTAAGTTCTCCACATTATCCATTAAAGGCAATCCACAATCAAGATCTACATAATACTTCAGGCCTTCTGTGGTCAGACTGCTGTTTTATGTGTGCAATGCCACGCAGAGACTGGTTCAAGTGGGAGTTGGCTATATCTGGGCTACATATGGGAGTTTGGATTCACATCATTACCCAAGAACTAAGTTGAAAGTGCACCTTTGATATGACGATCTATGTTTTGTAATCATATGGAAATGAGTACTAGGAAATTTGGACTGCATGGTTATTTCAGTTGAAGAAATTGCATAAGGTGGTGTTGTGCAGTTTCACAAAGTATGGACATATGGGAATGCTCCTTTTGTTATTCATATATTTGTCTACAGAATATATCTATAGTAGGCAAAGATAGATGCAGAGGTTTGGGAGAGATTTAGGAGTAGGCCATATAGTTCTAGAACTACATCAAAGACAGGAGGAACTAATCTGTATCAATACATACAATGTCCAGGTAGAACTTAGATTCAACAGTGTATTATATGATGGATTAGCCAAAAGCATCAAGAGAAGAGGAGCTCACTGAAGGGACTCAGTCTCTTATCTTCTAGAAGATAAATCCTCTGGATGGGAAGGTCAGGAACATCAATCAGAAAACAGTAAAGTAAGAAGGAGTATCCAACAGCTAGAACTCTAAGCTCATGGGGATGGAGTGGTAAGTTGCTGGGGAGGAAACTTGAGGTGAGAAAGGGGAGAGAGGAGGAGAGAATAACTTCCTTGTATTATGTATAAGCCAGACTCTAACTGGCTAGGGATAGCTTTTAAAGATAAAGCTCTCAGATGAGATAAAGTTAGCGTAGTCCATGTGATGGTTAGAATTTCGTCACAGGGAACATGGCTGCTGCATCTGGCTTGCTGGGGAACAGCCCTCTGGGAGGGGCAGATGTGGTGCTGTCAGTCTGTGTGCTGCAGCATCATGTTGGTTGGTTTGAGATTAATAGCTGAGGGTCAAGAGAGGAAGTCTTAAAATTTCCCTTCTGAACAAACAGGCTGAAAATTGATTTTTAACTTCAACTCAACGGACACCCATTTACTGAGGAAATTGAAGTCGTTCTTGGAAATGGAGAAGAGGTCAGTGACAGCCATGCTTGGGCTCGTTCACTGCTTTTGCATTACCTCACTGGACAAGAACAAATCCCTGGGGACTTGGCTGCATCCGTGGGACTGGAATTTTAATCAGGCTTTGAGCCCACAGGTAGAGGCCAGCTCTCCTAGAAACTGGAGAAATTAATGGGAGGTGCTATGCCAGGGACTGGAGTAAAGGTCTCTAAACATGGTTAGAAATGCCACTAACTTGGAACAAAGATAAATAACCTCAGAACAGGGAAACACCACCAGCTAAGTGAGAATCTACAGGCATTCAGATCATCCATAGATTCAAACTCGCTGAGAATTGCCATGGAGAATAGCTGAGATCCACGTTTTGAATTGACAGCTATGAATCCACGAGAGGGAAGTATTTAAACCTCAGTGTTCAGAATGAAGCAACTGGAACTGTGGACCATCCACCAGGGGGCAGTAAACTGAAGCGTGGTCAATCTGGAACTTGAAGCAGATTTCCTATGTGTATGCAACCTTTTGGATTTTATTACCAAACCAAGGAGCCATCATGATTCTTTCGGAAGGAAAAAGAGGCGACCCTAGCAAACTTCCAGGAACACAAACAACGATTTAAGTTTTGGCCTGAGATGCTGGCGTGATTTGGGCAGCTGGAATGGTATGGCTATACTTTAGTTTCATGGAGTCTGAACCCCAGCAAATCAGGTCTCCCCAGGCAGGAACAAGCAGATCGTAAACCCTGAAGCGGCTGCTTAAGATCAGTTTAGAGCCTTGCCTCCTTGTTTGCTGCAGGAGTGGCATGGCATCATAAGTGGAGGTGTTTTGGTTCTCTAGGCTCCCATTCCTCAGTGTTTTGCAGACCTCAGCAAACTCAGGCTGCTCGGAAATTTGGGAGGCAAGAGATGATGCCATCTTTGCTTTTGTTGTTTTAGCAAGGACTTCTTTCCCATGAGGGAGAGAATTAAGTGAATATATCTTTTTCCTTATATTACCAGCAACACAGACTCTGCAGGAGGGTGGTATCACCTCAGAAACCTGACACATTTTGCTCCAGGACTTGCTAAGAGGAGCTTCAAAGGATCTTAGTGCCCAAGAGGAATCATGGGCAGCTTGGTAAAGAAAGGGGAAGGAAGTTGAGTATGAGGTTCAGTAATGTGAGTAGGAGGAGTCCCAGGGTAGCAGATATAGAGATTGTTAATTTCTGTGGAGCACCACCAAGATATAACCAGAGAGATGCTGTGACAATACATACTAGCTAGTATTTATTTTGCATCTGCTATGTATCAGGCACTGTTTGAAACACTTACATATAGTAGCTTATTTAATCCACACAACAACCCTAGAGTGAGATACTATCATCTTTGCATTTTGTAGATGAAGAGATGAGGCACAGAGAAGTCAAGATCCCATGGTAGGGCTCGATGCACTTCTGCTTCACAAATGAGGCAGGCAGTTTTATCTGTCAGAGTTCCAGTGGGCAGAGAGAGTGCCAGAGTCAAGTATCGTGAGATAGGTAGTTGTAAATTTGGGGGAGAGGGAAATACGTCAAATAAGATATTACAAAGCATTTTATGTTGAATGCTCTGTATCCCCTGTCCCTGACACTGTCATATTTTATAGTTTTAAGAAATTGAGAAATTACTGTTCTCCAACATTTCTGGAATCGAATTTCTCTATCTTTGAATGCAGCACTATGTAATCAAACGGTCTATGAAGGTGACCAGGTATATTCACGTTGCCATAGTTGGTATAATTTCCAAGACATTTTATCATTAGTTATTCACTTGCTATTTCCCCCTTTCTTTTACAGAAGTTCTTTTCTTAAAGCTATTAAAGCTCTTTAAAAGTTGGAAATTTCGAATAATGAAGACTGCAGGGTGAGATGGCATCACTCTGGCCTAGCGGTTCTAAGCACAGTGAGTGGTAGTATCCTGTTTTGTGTCCCAGTTCTTCTTCTTAAGGGTTGTGTGACCTCAGGAAAATCACAAGAATGCTCTGAGCCTTAGAGGGGAAAAATCTTTATTTAATATTGTTTTAGAGAGTACTAAATGCAACTGTGATTGTAAAATGCTTGGTAAAAGGCCTGGCACATAGTAGGAATATAATGTAATATATTACTATTATTATTAGCACTTCTCTTTTCTGATTGCTAATATCAGCTTTAGTCTGAATTGCAGAACACACCCAGTTAGACTGGATACCAAGTGACCTGACTGTAGCTAACAAAAGTATTGGACATTAACGATAACCCTCCATTTTTGAAATAAATTTTTCACCTGGTTTCTGATGTCCCTCCTACCACAGCGGCCACTTCTCTTATCTTCTTTCTTAGTCCCTGTTCATTTTCCCATTCTCTTAATACTGAAGTGTGCCAAGGCCTCATCCTTGGACCTCTCCTCTTCTTTATCCGTACTCACTCTCTTGAAATCTCTTTTTAACATCATATTTACATTGACTACTTCCAAATTTACGTCTCCAAAGTAGAACTCAATTTAGAGTCATTTATTCAATTGCTTATAAATGCCTCCATTTAGATGTCTAATACATACATCAAAGTAATCATGTTCAAAATAGAACCCCTGACTTTTCTCCTAAAACCTGCTCTACCCACAGTCTTCCCTATCTCCAGTTGCTAAAAAAGCAAAACAAATAACAGAAAACCTGGAATCATTCTAGGTTCTCCTTTTCCCTCATGTACTACGTCCATTCCATCCCATCAAGAAATCCTATTGACTCCATTTTCAGAATATTTCCAGAATCTTGCCACTTCTCCCTACCTTCTCTGCTACCATCCAGGTCCAAGCTACCATCACCTCCTGTCTTCATTCTTGGGACTCCTAACTGGCTTTACTGCTCCCGCCTTTATCTCTGTCAGTCTGTTGTCAACACAGTATTCAGAGTGATCCACTTAAAACTTCACTAACATCCTGTCACCCCTCTGTTCACATCAAGTGTCACTCAGATCAAAGCCAAAAATTTTAAAAATTGTCTGCAAAACTCTGAACAATCTTGGTCCTTTTCCCCTCTACTTTTCTGACTTTCCCCATTGTATATTCTTTCTCTAACCACACTGCCTTCCTTGCTTTCCCTTGAGTATTTCAGGTTCACTCCTTTTTTTCAGGCATTTGCACAAGCTTTTCTCTCTGCCTTAAATACTCTGCTCTCAGATATTGGTAAAACTCATCTTCACACCTCCAAGTCTTGACTACCCTATTTATAATGGTAACCCCCATTCTCCCTATCTTCCTACATGAAGTTAAATTGGACTAAGACATTTGACTGCATTATTTTTCTACAGAGCAATTATTACCAATTAATATGCTCTATATGTTATTATTTATTGTGTCTATTGTCTGATTCCCTGACTGAGTATTTGAGCTCCGTCAGGGCAGCAATTTTGGCTGTTGTGGCCACTGCTATATTCACAGTGCTAGAACAGCATCTACTTTTGGTAAATGGTAAAAACAACCTCTGAGGGATGTGATAGACATTCAACAAGCACTGGTTGAACAAATGCACAATTTGCTTATTCCTCATGAATGAGACACAGTGTTTGGTCCCTCTATCAATCACTGCAACCTTGGAGAGCTTTAGTCAACAGGTATGACGGCGTGCTATGGGGGAATTTCAGTTCATTTGCAAGGCTGATTTTAAGTATTTGGCATATAATTGCATACACATACATAGATCTTGGCCTCTGCCATCCTAAATGTTTAGGGTAACATTTCCTTCTGTTTGTGTAGTTAAGGAAATCATCTTGGGTCTTATTTCCCACTTCCCACCAAAAAATAACAGAAAATGCCTCAGCAAAGCTGAAAAAAAAATAGAGGTGTATATGTTTTTCTCCTCTTCAATGTTTATAATTATTTTCTTTTCGTTCTCACTTGTGGCACTACTGGTGCTGTGAACTGCAGAACCCAATACAAAATTTTCCTGCTATTTGGAATTCAAGCAATACCTGCCTTCACCACCTCTCTTTTCTTGCCAACAGTTGGAGGAGCTATTATATAATGCGCATAGACTGTCCGATGAGTAAAAGGCCATGTGTCATTTTGACTGACAGACTTCCACTTTGCAAAAACTGTAATTCTCTTCCTTCAAACTAGTGACTGTGTGGCTGTATGTCACTCTGCCTTCAGAGTATCTCCTCTCCACTTGTATTGTTTTGACTGCGTTCTGGAGTTGATGCCATAAGGAGAAGGTAGTGTAATGCAGAGAGTACTGACAGGTTGAAGCATCTGCAAGCTGGAGCAGATCTCCCGCCGCAATGTTTATATCTTTGGCTAATAGTGATATAATTCCTCCTTTTTTTTAAGTGACAGGTAGTTGGGATTTGTGCTTTTATTCTTCTATAAAAGGAAGCACAGATTCATGCAGTTTGTAAGAGCAGGATTTATCTAGTTCTAAAATTTGGATCTAACTGCTCAACCACATTCCTATATTAACTTAGTTGAATGGAAATGATAAAAGTGTGGCTGTGCTTACCTGATTATCTGTCATCTTACTCAGAGTGGAGATAATGCATGACTGGTTTGGCTAAAGTTGTTCTCATTTGATGTTACTGAGTGTCAAGACAGCCACAACGATGAGCTCGGAAATGAAGTGGTCTGGTTAATTGGCCACAGGTGACAGTCAATGGACTAGTGTTTTTCTTAGCAGCATTAAGCAGGGCTGTTTCTTCTCAAGTGTCCTGTGATGTTAAGTAAAAACATCTACATCACCACTGACCCAGATAGTAGTATGGTTGCTTTGGTTAGTTCAACAATCTCTTAAAAATTGGGAAGACTTGCCATTCTTCAGGGTTAGCCTTGAAGTAGGTAGAAAAGGCATCTCTCTTCGTGGTGTAACTGATTAGGTCTCAAGAAATTTATCCTTTATCCGAACAACAGTGGCATCACAATGTAAAGGTCTTGACGCTTAGGCTGAGGATTGGAGCTTCATTCTTTTAGGGAAGACTGTCCCTGGGCAAGGTTCTGAGCCCTGTTTTAGAAAGATGAATGTGTCAGAGACTGCTATGTGTTTACAAAAATTCATTTTCTGCTCTTCCTGGGGACACAGCTAGACTTATTTCCCAGTCTTTCTTTGGTTATGTGAGGCTAGGTGATAGAAGTTTGGCCAATGAACTTTGAGTGGAAGTGATATGTGTCACTTCTTTGTCAAAGTGGTTAAGAAGTGGGTGTGCCCTCTCTATCTACTGGATGAATGGAGGCACTCTGAGCACCTAGATATGGGTGGAGCCATGAGACAGAAAGATCTTGAATTCTTGAATGGAGATTGCTTGATCAGAAACACTTATATTGGACGTTAATACGAGTGTGTGTTAGGTCATGGAGATTTTAGGATTTACCTGCAAACAACATCCAGCATGATTACTCTAAGTAGCCTTTTACCCATAGGCGGAATGACTAGGGAGGGGAAGATTCTAGAGGGAATAGGACCAGTTTGGCTGCTCTTACAGAGATAAAGTAATATTGGTGGATGCTAGAGTTGAGGCAATGAAGAATAAAAAGAATTTTGAAGAAATATTTATTATGTTAGATGTAAAGGATGAGTTAAAAGAAAGAGAGAAAGATAAGCTTAATATTTGAAGCTGAGAAATTATGGTAGTAGTTACCTCAGACAAAAAGGGATAATTGGGAAGAAGAGCTGAAATAAGGATAATGATTATGAAGAAGATGCAGTGAATACTCTTGGCATACGAGGAGTTGGAAATACAGGAAGGGAGACAAGATGAGAACTCAGGCCATAGCTTTAGATTTATGAGTTGTTAACGTCTGCAAAGAAATGGAGAGGACTGGCAGATGAGAAGTGTGATGGTAGCACAGATGAGGATACTACTGTTAAGAGAGAAATGAGAATCAGCAAAGACGGCAGAAAAATAACCACTAGACAAATAAAAGGAAAGAGCAATGTGCTGGCAGAGAACAGAGTTTGGTAAGTAATTTTTTGAAACACTGACAAATGATTTGGGTAATCAAAAACGACAAGGAATGAGAAAGGGCCATTTGCTTTGACTTTTTTAGGCTCCTTCCTGGGGACACCCCTCTGAATGACTGTGATAGATCTATATATGTATATTGCTGCCATGTAATTTTAAAGGGGTGGTCACTGGGCTGGCCGAGTGTCAGCCCAGGGCAAACAAAGCTTCAAAAGGCATAAGACACATTATGGATTTAGTATATGTTTCAATAGCTCTCAGATATTTGTTGAACATCCTTTATGGACTAAGCATTAAATAAAATGGATAGAATGGGAGATGGTCGTACCACTAGCCATAATACTGAGCCGTAGGTTCCCTGTTGTACTACAAACAAGTGCCTTGGGGACACAAGGCTGGGGTTGATGGAGTTTTTCTCAGGCCTGTGGGGATGGGTCAGAGGGAAGGTAATATCAAAGAAAAGTGAATTTCAAACAGAGCACAGAATGAGCAAAGGCTAATGAGCTCATGGACGAGAAAGAATTGACGAATGGCGAGAGGTCAGGTGTGGCTGGATTTCTGGGTGATGAGGCTGGAAAAGGAGAGCCTTTGGGACTTGTTCTGTAGCAATGTGGCTCTACAGAGAATTTTAACCAGAGGGACACAGATCTGTTCTTTGGAAATCCTGTTCTGGTAGCCTTGAGGAGGATGGATTAGAGATGGGAGAAACTGGAAACATGGAGGCCCATTAAAAGATTATAACAATTGTTAGGTAAGAAACACTGAGGGTCAGTAAACAGAGTAGCAGGCCTGGGAAGGAAGGAAGGAAGGAGGAAACATTTTTGAAAATGTTTTAGAATTAGAAATGGTAGACTTCTCTGATTGACTGGACATGGAAAACGGGTAGAAGTTTAAGAAAAATTCAACAATGCTGCCTAAATTTGAGGAAGCAATTACAGGTAAAGAGGGTGGGAAATTGATATTATATGTCTAGATTATTACCCATCACATCCAATGGGGAAAAAAAATAAACTTTACCCTCAAAGAATATGCAGAATCCATCTTTTCATCACTTCTTCCTCTGCTCCCTTAGATCACTACAATGCCTTCTAGTATCTCTGCTTTGAGCCTTAGCTTTCTTTGATCTCTTCTCAGTGCAGCAGCCAAAATTATCCTGCTAAAATATAAGAACAAGCCTCTCTTCTTCTCAGTATCTTTCAATTGTTTTCCACCTCTCTCAGAGTAAAGCCAAAATTCTCACATGATCTACAAGGGATTATCCAATCTGCCATCCCTTCTGTTCCCCCCTCATCCACACATCCACACCTACACAGCTGTTACCTGCTTGCTGCCTGGCTCCCTTAGCTCCAGCATCACTGGCTGCCTTATGTTTCCTATCATACACCAGGTACACTTCTGCCTCAGGCCCTTTGCACTTGCTTTTGTCTCTGTTGAGAATGCTCTCTCTTGGAAATCTGCATGGCTCTACTCTTTCACTTTTTGTCAGGTCTTCCTTCAAATGTCATATTTGCAGCGAGGTCTTTGCCGGTTACTCTACCTAAGATGTAAGCATGTCCCTTCTTTATCCCCTTTCTCGGCTTAATTTTGATTCCTAGCATTTTTCATTGTTTAACATACTTGCTTTTTACTTAATTACCTTGTTTATTGTGAGTCTTCCTCACTAGAATGTAAGCTTCCTGAGGTCAGGATTAAAAATAATTTTTTAATGATGTATGAAAGACTGTTTGGCACACAGCCGTATTTCTTGAATGAATAAAGGTTCCAAGGAAATGCAACTTATAAAAAAAAGGCTAAAATTGGGGAAGTATTTTCATAAGAATAAAAAACATTGATATTCTCAGATCTCCATCAGCTAACAATGTTATTCATTAATATTTCTCCAAAATGTTTTAAATAACATTTAAAATACTTTACCTAAATAATAAAATAACAACAAAATCTATCATATAATTACTGCTGATTTTAAAATGTTGAAACTAGGACTACAGGAAGAATTTTGAGGGTGTGTGGTATAAACGGTATGGCCTAGAAACATGTCTCTTGGGTGGAATCAGCCATGCCATCTCTGTGAATTCCACATCTACATTGGTAGGATGGATGCAGAAAGTTGGGAGAGGTTGCAAGTCATTGAAGGGCTCAAAGACCTGCTTATATTTATACTTTTGTGAGACAGTAAAAGGTAATTAATTCTTGCCCGTTCTCCACTCTAAGCCATGACATTGAAAATCATATGACAACATACGTCATTGCTCTCCTAACATCTCCAAACAGTTCACCAGTGATGTAACTATGAGCTGTAAGGTTTAGGGAAATGTGTCTTATACATCAATAAAGGATAGGTGGAAGACATAATTGTGTAATGTCCGAACTAAGGAATTGTAACAGTGTAAAGGGTGAAGATAATAAAGTCAGTCTTATGAGTTACGTGATCGATTCATCCATTTGTCAGCATTGAATTTTTCCTTTGTTCTAGGCACTGTTCTGGATGGTGGGATGCAAGATCAATAAAAAATAATGCTCATTGCAGATACAATTCTCACTGCAATCAGGAACACAGGCAGGAAAATGAATAATTATTTTGCTGTATAGAATATTATGATAGAAGTATACAAAAGATGCTATGGGAGGCAATGAGAAGAAAACATCCAATCACAAAGGCCTTTTGATGGCAGGATCCAGATGTAACTATGAGGAGAAAAAGCAGTATACATGATTTTGTGCAATATATAGGCTTACAGTAATGTAAAATATAAAAATGAATATGTGGAAGTAGAAGTTTACACTATTTTTAATTAATCAAATTGAGAGCTGAATTTATGAATGATGCGGCATCCTTGTGGATAACTGTGCTCAGCAGTTGAAAAGTTTGAATCTGCAGTTCAGGACAGAGGTTAGGACGAGAAAGCAACCTTTTCTTTTTTTTGAGGAATACTAGTCCTAAACTAATATCTGCTGCCAATCCTCCTCTTTTTGCTGAGGAAGATTGGCCCTGAGCTAACATCTGTGCCCATATTCCTCTATTTATATGTGGGATGCCTGCCACAGGGTGGCTTGATAAGCAGTGTGTAGGTCTGTACCTGGGATCCGAACCTGCAAACCCGGGCTGCCGAAGCAGAGCCTTCAAACTTAATGTCTATGCCACTTGGCCAGCTCCAAGAAAACAGCATTTTGATGTTATTGATTTATAGGTGGTAAAGTTATGTAAATGAAAAAGATTACCAAGTATAGAGCAAGAAGAGGGTCCAAGATATATAGATATATATATAATATGTATATATGTGTATGTGTGTGTGTGCATGTGTATATATATTTATGTTTATATATGTATGTGTGTGTATATATATGGGTGTGTATATATAGTTATTTAAGGATGGGTGGAGGAAGAGACTCAGTTTTAAAATAGTGTTTTTACTCTTTAGGACATTAGGCACCTTCATACCTACAAAAAGTAACTCAGGAACTAGAGAAAAAAGCCATCAAATATAAAGTTTCCAATGTGGTCTTTCCATTGTGTCAGCAAATGTATTACCTGGTTTTTATTAGTCCAATAAAGCTATGGCTTTTTCAAAAATTCAGGTTTGGATAAAGTCCATATGATTTCTGGATTTTCAAAATCTACCCTGTAAGACCAGAAGGAGGGTATAGCGTGGATCCAATTTTATGGTATCTATATTTTTTTCCCAGGTCACTTGTTTCTTGCCCTCTTCTTTCCTAATATTTCCCATAGAGTTTCTCTGTGGTTTTCAAAATCCCACTGGCATATTTTTGTCATACTCGACATTCATCTTGTTGTGGGCTCAGATATTTCGGGAAGATCAAATCACAAAGCCTAATAAAACACAGATAATGGCATTTTTGACTCTGTGGCGCATCCATTTCTTAACAAGTTTAGGGGCCACTCTATCTAGTAAATGGAAGAGCTGGCACTAAGGAAGTTTGGGTTGCTGGCGGGCAGCAATGTGATTACTGGCTGGAAGAAATGTGGATGAGTTGGTCTATGTCTAATCCTTTTGTGGCTTCCTGTGTGACACACTGTAATGAAAACATCACCGCAAATTATAAGAATTGTCAAAATAGGCTACCAGAGGCGGTTTTTTGCTCTAGAGTTTGCTAACCAAAAATGTCCAGTGCGTTGTATTATACATACAGGCCGCTTTTGCTCAGTGGATGTACATCGGAGCTGAGCAACTACATGTGATAAAAAAGCTAAACTCTCTTTGACATCAATAGATTGGAGTCCAGAGGATAGTTGTTTCATAAACTGGAATATAGAAATAGGTTGAAAGTCAAGTTTCACTCCTGGGACTAAAATCGTATTTGCTTTTGAGCACTAGGTATTTAGTTTGAGTATTAAAGATGGTCGTACCGTTTCTGTACTTACCAAATTTAAGAGATTTTTGGTCTACCATATAATAGTTAACTACACACAGACAAATTCTTTTCTACAAAACTATTTAATCATTTAGGCCCTTCCAGGAAATGTATCTATTAGTTGTTTATTTGGGACATGTAATGTAGATTAAAGTTCTTTGGGAAATTAAAAGATCTTAACCAATTCGCTATTGAAAGCACACCACTAGAGTAATAATAGATATAGGGCCAAGTGCTTTTCAATGATTTTCTCACCTACTCCTCCTAAGAGCTCTAGAGATATGTACTACTATCCTCCAATTTTATAGAGGATGTGTCAGAAACAGGCACACCAAGGAGCAAGGGCAACATCACGATTCAAACCGAGGAAGTCCAATTCCAGAGCCCGCGCCCTTAGCCGCTCGCCTAGTCTCTGCCCGCCTCGGTGTACTCTCTCATGTGCTGCCACATGCTTTATCTCATTTGAGTTTTTCAGTGCAGTGAAGCAGGCAAATAATGACAACACTTCTGACTTTGAAGATGAGGTTCACAGACAATTAAGTGACTTCTACAAGGTCTCATAAAATAATCTGTGACAAACTGGACTAAATTCCAGGATTCTTAATTCTATTGCAGGCTTCTCTGTTAACCAACTTATTTCTTTTAGAAAGACTAGAATTTTCCTAGGAAAAAACAATATATTGTTCTAATGTGGTATATGTGTACTTTAAAAAAAATATGTCATTAACATTTCTCTTAAAGATAACAAAATATGAAAGCAAATTAACTTTTCTTTGATGCATAAACTCAATAGGTAGTTGCAATGCTGTCTTGAGGAACCAGAAATAAAACTTTGGAAGTATTTGGTTTATAGGTAGCAGCTGAGGTCATCAGAAAAGAATGGGCTCCCCTGGGGAGAAGTATTGTGAGAGTATCATGCCATGGTCAACAAGGAAACGAAACCCAAAAAAGATTTTGATGCATATGTGTAAGGGTTTTGAAATAGTTCAAGACTATTACTCTATTTTAAATGGCTCCCACGGCCACCTCTCCCAAACCCAAAGCACCAAGTCAGTCAAACATATATTTAATGCGTGCTTAATACGTCCAAAACTCCAGGCCAAAGATGACAGAATGAGCCCCAGCTTTAAGGAAGGTCTTTTCAATAATGAATAGGCAATATGGCAATAGCGTTAATAAGAGACAGAATGTGAGAAGTGCCATAAGAAAAGTAAAAAATACAATGGGGTTCAAGGAAGGGTGAGAGCACATCTGGTTGGGGGCAATCCAGAAAGTCTTGCAGGGAAACATGTTGTGGGATGGGTATGGTTTCAACAGGGGAGAGAAGTGAGTGGGGTGAGGGTAGCAGGGGAATTTCAACAGGGTGTCTTTCAATCCACAAAATGAGAAAGAAGATGGAAGGCAGTTTATATTTTACCACAATTTCTTAAAATCACACCTATTTTTAGTGGTTCTCTGCAAAAAAGAGCAACACAAAATATACTATAATTAAATCTCAAACTTTATATTGATGAAATTTTTCTTCCAAGGAAGTTACAGAATTGTGCGATCAAGATAATCTGAATGATTATGTCCTTTGCAGTAAGTGGGAACAAAAAAAGAAATCGAGTGCCTAAGTAATTGGTCTTTCAAGATAAAGTCACTGGGAAGTTAAAAATAGAGTTAGTACCATCTTTGGAATTTCTCCTAACTCTCTACTGCTTAGCACAAAATGACAGAGATTATAAAAGCTTAATTCTGGAATTGAAAATGGACATGAATGAAATGAGTAGAAAAATGTTTTATAATATAGTTGCAACTTACAACTTTTAATAACAAACTTCTTCTTAAATATTGTTAAGTTTACAAAGGTCCTCAGCTTTTCACAAACATCCCAAAGCTATTTTCCACCTGATAAAAATCTCTCAGCTCATCATGCTAGAATGTCTGAGACTCATTAGAACATACCAAATACATTCCACTTATCAAATGAATGAAAGTACCAGAAGGTTGCTGTGCTGAACACAACCTATATAACAAACATGTGTGGCAACCCCCCAGGGACCTATTGTATTGCAGTGGGAACAGACGGTGAACTCAGTCCTTAGCTAACAGTTTGAGATTCTCCCTTTTCTCAGGGCACAAAGCATCATTTCCCAGAAATTCTTACCCAAAAGTGTTTAAATTAATAGCACTTAATTATGTTTTAGCTAATAAAGTCTCCATCATGGTTCAGAATAAGAGAAATTGAGGGATGGAGAATCTGTGGTGAATAAATTTGAATTTGACAATGGCCAAATAGTTTTCATACAACATTGTCGGGCTGATTTAGGTGAAGCTTGAAGCCGGTTTTAGTGGACTCAAACTTCAACTCCTGAGACGGAAGAAAGGAAGTTTCTTCTGTGTGAAAACAATGTTCTAATCACATGAGTTAGGGACCTTCTAATCTGGTTTTCTGTTGATTTGATAACAGGAATTTAGTCTAAGCTGAGAAAGAACTAACTGATCAATCCATGGTAATAGAACACTTGGAAAGTCTTATGCTTAAATGGTTCAAGTGTGTTATTTTAAGAAAATTATTTAAAGAGGATTTTGGGTATTTTTTATTTCCACATTCGATCCCTAGTTTGCCTTTATTTAAAGATAGATTTCATTCTTTAAAGCAATTTTAGGTTCAAAGCAAAGTTGGGCAGAAAGTACAGAGTTCCCATATGCTCCCATCCCTGCACATGCACAACCTCCCCCACCATCTGCATTCCACACCAGAGCGGTACATTTGTTACAGTCAACGAACCTGCATTGACACGTCATTATCACTCAAAGCCCACAGTGTACGTTAGGGTTCACCTTGGTGTTGTACATTCTATGGGTTTGTACAAACGTATTATGATATGTATCCATCACTGTAGTATCATTCAGAATAGTTTCACTGCCCTAAAAACCCTCTGTGCTCCACCTATTCATCCCTCCCTCCCTCCGTAACTCCTGGCAACCACTATCTCCATAGTTTTCCCTTTTCTAGGACGTCGGATAGTTGGCCACATACAGTATGTAGCTTTTTCAGATTGGCTTCTTTCAGTTAGTAATATGCATTTAAATTTCCTCCATATCTGTTCACAGTTTGATAGCTCCTTTCTTTGCAGCACTGAATTATATTCCATTGTCTGGATATACCACAGTTTGTTTATCCATTCACTTACTGAAGAACGTCTTGGTTGCTTCCAAGTTCTGGCAATTGTGAATAAAGCTGCTATAAACATCCTTGTGCAGCTTTTTGTGTGGACATAAGTTTTAAACTCCTATGGGTAAATACTAAGGAGTGTGATTGCTGGATTGTATGGTAAGAATATATTTAGTTTTGTAAAGACTAACTGTCTTCCAAAGGAGCTTACCACTTTGCATTCCCACCAGCGTTGAATTAGCAGTCCTGTGCTCCACATCCTCACCAGTATTTGGTGTGTTCAGTTCTGGATTTTGGCTATTCTAATAGGTTAGTAGTGATATCTCATTGTTGTTTGAATGTGCACTTTCCTAATGACATATGATGTAGAACATCTTTTCAGATGTTTATTTCCCATTGGTATACCTTCTTTGGTGTTGTCTTTGTTTAATCTTTTGCCCATTTCTTTAATCGGGTTGTTCATTTTCTTATTGCCGTTCTTTGTATACTTTGGATACCAGTCCTTTATCAGATGTGCCTTTTGCAAATATTTTCTCCCAGTCTGTGGCTTGTCTTCTTATCCTTTTGACATTGTCTTTCACAGAACAGAAGTTTTTAATTTTAATGAAGTCCAGTTTATTAATCATTTCTTTCATGGATTATGCCTTTGTTGTATCCAAAAAGTCATTGTCATACCCAAGGTAATGTTGATTTTCTTCTGTTATCTTCTAGGAGTTTTCTAGTTTCGTGATTTACATCTAGGTCTGTGAACCATTTTTGGTTAATCTTTGTGAAAGGTATAAAGTCTGTCTAGATTCATTTTTTTTGCACATGGATGTTCAGTTGTTCCAGCAGCATTTGTTGAAAGAATATCTTTTCTCCATTGTTCTGCCTTTGTCAAGGATGAGTTGACTACAGACAGTCCCTGATTTATGATGGTTCAATGTACAATGTTTTCAAC
Organism: Equus przewalskii; assembly: GCF_037783145.1. Classification (NCBI taxonomy): domain Eukaryota; kingdom Metazoa; phylum Chordata; class Mammalia; order Perissodactyla; family Equidae; genus Equus; species Equus przewalskii. Next base: position 62,933,502 of record NC_091843.1, read on the forward strand.
TTAACAATGAGTTTATCAGATGTAACCAAGGAAGAGTAAGACAAGGAAGAGTTGTGTCTTTCTGTGGGCCTATTTCTGGGCTCTCTATTCTGTTCCATTGATCTATTTGTCTGTTCTTTTGCCATTATGGGGTAATTATTTTTTTAACAGTATACAAACTATAATTAGTTGTTCATCTAGATTTATGAAAACAAGGGAGAGAGGCTGGCCCCGTGGCCGAATGGTTAAGTTCACGTCCTCTGCTTTGGCGGCCAGGGTTTTGCTGGTTCAGATCCCAGGCGCGGACATGGCACTGCTCCTCAGGCCATGCTGAGGTGGCGTCCCACTCGGCACAACCAGAGGCACTCACAACTAGAATATACAACTACGTATACTGGGGTCTTTGAGGAGAAGAATGATAAAAAGAAGATTGGCAACAGTTGTTAGCTCATATGCCTTCTTTAAAAAAAAAAAGAAAACAGAGGAGAAAGCTCTTCTTACATGTTCTTCAAAGAGGTCAAAATATTTTAGTTATACTAATTACTTTTTTTAAAGTCTGTGAGAAACCTTGGGCAGAAACAAACTTAATTCTCTTTCCAGTGAGTTGTGAAATAGAATCTTAAATTTCCAGAGGAAAGTTCTGGAATTTTGGGTCTTGGAAGGAGGCTTCCTCATCTTTTCTTTCCAGTGCTGAAACTCAGACTCTGCACTGGATTGACAAGCTTTCTCACGCTCCACCCTCTCCTGGCTGGGGCAGAGAAGGTTCCCATGCCTAGGGGCTTGTGCTCCCAAGGTAAATTTGAATGTGAAAGAATCAATTCTGCTGGAAAGAAAGGGTGTGGTGGGAAAGGTTGTTCTTTTCCTGAGGATTGCCCCAGGGCAGAAAGAAGTGCTCAAATTTCCCTCCCTTCACTGCCTTTACCTCTCTTTTTGCTCTCTCTTTCATTTACCTAAAGATTCCTTTGCAAAGACACTCACTGCAAATGTAATGGTTCTAAAATTTGTGTTCTCGAATTATCTTTTTCAAAATACAGATTCCTAGGCCTCACCATCCAGAAGTTATTGGGTCACAGGCATCTGCCTTTTGAGCAAGCTTCCACCAGGTATTCTGATGCAGATGGCTCCAGAATGCACTTTGAGAAATTTCGGCATAGAGGTAGTTTAATACTAATAAATCAAGTGCCAGAGCATTAAAACAACCAAGTGAAAAGAAGCTGCAAAAGATGTGCTAAATACCATTTAAAATTCAAGATCTCATCAATTAAAAATGTAAATAATCAAATAAAATAGCAGTAACACTTCTGAGACATTACTACTTCTAATATTCTTAATTCGGAACAATGGACATACATAGATGTATATGCCCATGTATGTAACTAATGGATCCAGAAGATTATAACCAGGCTCATGAGAAGGCAGGCAGTGGTATTAGTATTTATTGACACAACTTGACCACGAGTTTTCTTATTTGATACTGCTTATTCCCCCAAATTTGTTTTCCAAGTGAACATATCATTAATGAGCCTAAAATGGAAATTAAATTTTTAGACAACTTGTTTTCAAGTGCTGGTACTTTTCAGGAAAGAATTTATATTAAACTAAAAATTGATAGAACATGAAGGTGGAACTCATTTCACTAGTCCATGATTTCATTTGTGATTGCTGAATATATTCCATTTTTTCTCTTTATCTTTATTAAAATTCCACATTGCCTATGCCCAAGGTATCTCAAATGTACCTCTTTCCTTGTGATCTATATGCGGTTGGCCAAGGCGTATTTCCAGCCCAATGTAGGATCTGAGTCTTCACTAAGATAGTACTCATAAGAAGATTTTTTCATTTAACAACACACTGCCTTCCCTTTGAAAATTTATTTGAAAGAGGTTAAGAAAAATGTGGTAGAGCCAAACCTTATATGTCTCACATTGAACAGGTTGCCTATTCTCTATTTTAAAACCTTGAGATCTTTAGTATTTTTCAAGGAACATAAAAAGAAAAATCCTTCCACCAATGATTAAATGTATAATTAAACCTATTTTGGTAGTAGTTAGCTTAATTTTACTATTAGCTTTTCAAGAACAATATGAACAAAGCTTTTTTATGATTTCTCCCTGGAAAGCAAATGTCATCTGTCAATTCTATCACAACTGAGATCTCTTTACGGGTGAAATCCAACATTAGGAACTCCTCCCTCCTCTCATGGACTAATACGTTCTGAATGTAATAGCTTGATTTATTCATTTAACAACTGTTTATTGAGAGCCTACCTTAGGCAGGCCATTGTTCTAGGCAGTTCATGCAAATGAAGCCATTCCAGATTCCATCATTCACTCCTAACAACTTTTTCTATTAAAAACATTTATAAGATTGAATCATTCACACAGTTACAAAAAATTTCTCAATGTGCTATTGTTGGAAGGAGAAAATAAAGGCTTCTCCTCATCTTACCCTGTTTGTATCCAATTCCCCAGGGTTAGCTATTTTTCAGATATTCAAAGATATACTTGTAGACAATTTTCTATGCATGTACAAGAATACAAATATACATATAGAAACATTTTCTTAAGCTATTTTTAATAAAATGGAATAACATTAAACGTATTGTTTAGCAATTTGCTTTTAAATTTCAGTAAATATAGAATATTTATACATGCCAATCGTCTCATTCTTATTAGCTGATAGTCTCCTATTACTGGACATTAACTTGCCTTAATTTTTTTCTTTGCTATTTACAATAACAGTATAATGGAAGTGGTTATGCATATAATCAAATACACTTTTGCTAATATTTATATTTGATAAATCCTAAAGAATCTTGCATTAGAATTGCTAGGTCAAAATCAGATACATTTAAACATTTTAATAGGTACTAACAAATGATATTTATATTAGTTTTCTATGGTGTGTAACAAATTCCCACAAATTTCATGGCTCAAATAATACATATTTATTTTCTCAGTTTCCAAGGGCCAAGAGTCCAGGCATGGTTTAGCTAGGTCTTTTGCTCAGGGTCTCACAGCCTGCAATCAAAGCATCAGGTGGGGCGGGGGTTTCATCCAGGCTCGGGCCTCTTCCAAGCTCGCCTAGTTATTGGCAGAGTTCATTTCCTTGCATCTGTGGAACTCATGCTGGCTTGCTTTTGCAAGACTAGAAGGAGAGACTCCCTACTTCTTCTGACTCTAACCTCTAGACCGCCTCTTAAAAGGCTCATCGGATTAGATCAGGCCCACCCAGGATAATATCCCTTTTAATTAACTTAAAGTTGACTAATTAATTACATCTGCCATCTAATGCCATATAACCATGAGAATGACATCCCATAATTTTTGCCATACTCTATTGATTAGAAACAAGTTATAGGTCTCACCCACACTAGATGTGAGGGGAGTATACAAGAATGTGGGTCATTGAAGGTCATTTTAGAATTCCATGTACCACAGTATTCTAAGAGTGTTATATTTTCATCAAACTTTTTGAGGAAGCCTTTGTCACTCAGGGTTTAGTCAGGAAAACAGAAGCTACTGAATGAATTCCACAAAGCAGAGATTTTAGTACTGGGAAGTAGAAGCTTCTACAACCATTGGAGGGGTAAGGAAGCAGATCCAGATAGCTGCCAGCAATGATTTCTGCCTGTAGCAACAACGTGGGTGGTTCTTTAGAACTTGCCAGTAAATTGCTAAAATCTCCAAGAATCTCTGGGAAGCTCTGACCAGCTACCTCAGTAAGCAGCAGGGAAATTTGTGAGTCTTTAGAACTAGACAGAATCTCACATCTGCACACTCATCTGGCTGCAACGACCCCTGGAGAATGATAGTCCTTCCCTCCCTTCAGCTTCTCTAATCTGGCACAAGTGCGTCTGGCTCATTGGCGTGGTACCTGGATCCAAGCAATGAAGGGGATTTAGAGAAAGGCAATTCTGGCTTCTCTTCTGTGGTGAAAAGGACTTTAAAAAGTGGATTAGTGATGCTGAGCTAACACCAGACAACCTAGTGCCTATTCTCCACATCATTTTAACACTAAAAATGATCAGTCTTTTAAAAATTTGCCATTCTGAGAGGCGTGAAAAATAGTCATGTGTACTTAGTTTTAAGTCACGATTCCTTGATCACCAGTGAGATGGATCATCTCTTTGTTCTAATATTTTAATCCAATCTAAGCAATAATTCCAGTTTATCTCTTGGTAGACACTGATACAAACTGGGGGTATCCAAACCTGTTTCTACATATAATATTCAGGCTATTCCAAGTCCCCCCATTCAACCACTGATTTAATCAGAAAAGAAAACAGAGACAATTCTGGAAATCCATCTTTCATTTCCAGAGTTTTGTTAAAACTCCTTTATGATAAAGAAAATGCTTAAATATTCAAAGAAACCCAAGGATCAGATAGCATAGATAACTCTAATGGATTAAATAGGGAATAAGCAAAGGGAAAATAACATTTTCTATCAGGGCCCTAGTGTTAAACCTTGAAGATAGCAGTGTTGATTGTTATAGTTTACATTTAAAAGCTAATTTGAATTTCTTTCTTTCAACTTCATATCTAGCAATAAACTATTGTTACTAGACACAATAAGTGGGTAACACACAAAAATGCATTATATCTAGACCCCTATGTCATCAATAATTCAAAGGCTAAAAATGGGGCCTAGTGGCAATCATTGCTACTAACAAAAATCATTATGTTTAATTTCTCATGCTTATCAGTCAAACTTGGAAAGCATACACCAATATTTCTTTTATGTGACATTTCTTGTTTCATATATAGTTTAGGGTCATTTAGCTGTTAAATTTATATGTTGTATCTGTGGTTTTGCACTTCGTGGTTTCAGTTACCAGCGGTCAACTGTGGCCTGAAAACATTAAATCGATAATTCCAGGAATAAACAACTCATAAGTTTTAACTTGCACTCCATCCTGAGTAGTGAGATGAAATCTTGTGCTGGGATTTTCCTACCTGGCATGTGATTCATCCCTTTGTCTAGTGTTTCCATGCTGTATGTGCTACTTATTCATAAGTCACTTAGTAGTCATCTCAGTTATCAGATCAACTGTCGCAGTATCGCAGTACTTCTGTTCAAGTAACCTTTGTTTTACTTAATAATGGCTCCCAAGTGCAAGAGTAGTGATGCTGGCAATTTGGATATGCCAAAGAGAAGCTGGCAAGTGCTTCCTTTAAGTGAAAAGGTAAAAGTTCTAGACTTAATAAGGAAAGAAAAATAATCTTATGCTGAGGTTACTAAGGTCTATGGTAAGAATGAATCTTCAATCCATGAAATTGTGAAGGAGGAAAAGGAAATTTGTGCTAGTTTTGCTGTTGCACCTCAAATATGTACATACAGGAAAAAACGTAGTATATACAGGGTCTGGTACTTTCTCTGGGTTTCAGGCATGCACTGTGGGTCTTGGAACTTATCCCATGCAAATAAAGGGGGACTACTGCATTATCGAGCTTTGCTTTTATTTCAGGAGTGTCTATTGTGATTCCGTTTTTAATCCGACCAGCAGAAAACTAGGTGGATAGCAAAAAATTTCACTTTTTGGCAAGCCTGAATATGATTATTTTTCATTTTGTTCATTGAATGCCTTATATGTACTCTACAAGAATGCTATCTCAATTACTATCCATTGATACTATCTATTTCCACCTATTACATCAATAAAATTCAATATTTTGAGAATGTTCTTGAGCAACTGATTGTATAAGATGGGAATTTGCTAACCATAGAAATAAATAAACCCCTAAATTTCAATGGTTAACAACAACAGAAGTTAATTCTTACTCATGTAACAGTCTGAAGCAGGTGTTTCTAATCTGCAGGCAGCTTTCCTCCACGTGGTGATTCAGGGATCTCAGTTTCTATTATCTTGTGGATACCTAATCTCCTACGACCAAAGAGATGTCCTCTGCATCTAGCTTACCGTGGGAAAATCCCCAGTAAAATCTTTCAGTTGATAAGATTGCCTCTGGGAGAAGATCACACTAAGTGTATGGTACCCAAAAAAACATTCAGTTGGACAAAATGGCTCATGGAAGAAAGCAGATTAAATTTTTAGCTTTCCTCAAGAAAGCCTGGAGTTTCAAGGAGTGCTCCTTAAATTGAAAGAGAAATATGGGAGTGTGTGTGTGTGTGTGTGTGTGTGTGTGTTGCAGACAGAAGGGATGGTGGTGGTGGAGGTCTTGGTGTTGAGAAGGCAAAAAACATAAATGAAAACAAAACCAAAGAAAATATGAGACCATGTCTTGAAATGAACTGTGGTCATTTCATCAAAGAAACCTATCATTTTTTTGGGATAAAGTTGTCTTGCTAAGGAATCCATGAACCTGGACTAAAGGCCTGTGATTGCTCAAGATTTAAAACAAGTCTTGAGATTCCATCCTTCTCATGTGCAGGTGACTGAGACATCTGTGCAGCCCCTGTGAGGCTTCTTCTAATGACCACTTCAGTCACAGCCAAAGAGGATACTGAAAAGGAAAAAAATCTCTTAAAGAATGGAGCCAGGGAGATCTTCCTAAGGTGTGGAATTGGGGCCTAACTAAGGAATATCGCCATACTCTTGACTGAAAGACCTCATGTTTGCCCAGTGGGATTTCAGAATTGCTACAGGCCAGTGGGTTCCATGTGTCTTTCAACTATCCTATTTCCAGTAAGACTTTTATTATGGTTACTGCTCCAACACTGTGCATTGAGTGACTGTAGGACAGATGGATTCACATTTGAAAGTGATTTAGAGATGACTAGCCTCCCTCAAAGATAATAGACTTTGATGAGGATGCCAAAAGGATGGGCCTTCTGGCTTTCTCCCTTGAGGAGGGCTTAAATGGGATCCATGTGTGGAAAGAAGGGAGCAAAGGAATGTTTGGTGCTCAGAAAGGCAGACTGTGGCAGACATATGGATGCTCACCCAATGTTCCATCTGCTCGCTTACATTTCCCGGCCTGAGTCCCTGTTTGTGTGGAACAGAGTTCCTTGCAAAGTTCCAATAAAGCGCCAACACTGGTAGTGGAGGGAGCAGGTAACATGAAGGGTGAGGCATGGAACTGGGGGAAAAGTGGAAAAGTTGGACATGTTTAAGACATGTTTTGCTTATTTTAAAATTTGTCTAGGAATAATCCAGAATCCATCATCCTTTTGATAGAAATAATAGCAGCTGACGTTTGTCAAGCATTTGCATTTGTCAGCCACTGTATCAACTCAGTTGGTCATTGCCATTGCCCTGTGAGTTGGTACTATTATTATTCCTATTTTACAAATGAGAAAACTGACACAGAGTGAAGTTAAGCAGCTTTTAAGGGGTGCACAGCTAGTAAGCGGCAAAGACAGTACAAGTGACCTGAAGCAGATTTATAAGCAGAGCAGAAGGCACAGTCAGGAAAGGTTCAAGGACGAAGGTTAGAGCGCCAGAAGGCTGTGTCGTTACAGCAATTGGTGCCTTTGCCAGAAGGGGCAAAGTGAAGGGTGGCAAGCACCAGAGACTGGTTATTTGCAGCTCTACTCTGTGGATTTGCTAACTAGGTGATAGCTATTTGAGCAGAGAATTTTACGATAAAGTTTTACTTAAAGCTATTTCTTTTTTCCCCTTTCTCTTTTTGTATTTCAATCATGAAGCTATGTGAAATATGTTTAGCTAAAATATGTAATAAGTATTTTATAAACCAAATTTCAAATTCCAAATGCTAGTTTAATACTATGTAAAATTAGAATAGGACTTCAAATTGTATTTAAAAGTCATCGTATGTATAAGATATGTTATTCTTTGAAAAGATCTCTTTAAAGTTCCCCTAAATATAACATTTTTAAAGGAAAAAGGAACAAAGTATAGTGGTTTACATTGAATTGTTGGTGTTTGGTGATTTTTTGCTTTAAATTGAATTTAATACATTATTCTTCAAATTGATTTGCTCTTAGTGCTACCAAACTATACATGCCATCAAAAATAACGTGGTGTTAAAGTTGCTATATTTTGTTATAAGAACCACCAAATTAACATGTGTCATGAGTGATGTTTTCCTTTTCACTAGGCACTGTTAATTGGGTATCAGAACACTTATTTTATTTTATTCATTTTTTTATTTATTTTTGAGAGGAAGATTCACCCTGAGTTAACATCCCTTGCTAATCCTCCTCTTTATTTTGCTTGAGGAAGATTAGCCCTGACCTAACATTTGTGCCAATCTTCCTCTACTTTATATGTGGGATGCCTCCACAGAATGGCTGATGAGTGGAATAGGTCCACACCTGGGATCTGAACCTGTGAACCCTGGCTGCCAAAGAGAAGCACATGGAACTTTACTCAGCCACAGGGCCAGCCCCAAGAACCCTCATTTTATTTTTTATTGCAATACTGTCATGTGCTGCATAATGACATTTCAGTTAATAGACAGACCGCATATACAACGGTGGTCCCATAAGATTAGTACCATATAGCCCCAGTGTGTAGTAGGCTGTGCCATCTAGGTTAGTGTAAGTGCACTCTATGATGTTCACACAAGGACAAAATCACCTAATGACGCATTTTCCAGAAAGTATCCTCGTCATTAAGCTATGCATGACTGTATTAGTTACTCATTAAATTACTGCTCTGAATTCATTTTTAAATTTTGAATTCTAATATTCACATAACAATAAATTTAAAAAGTAAAAACTAAATAAACTATAATAACACTGTGGTCATGTTATACTTTTGTCTGATCCTTTCCATTTAAAAATACGCATAATTTATGCTGCTGCTAAAATATTATTAATTTTCTTTTTATTTTCTCAATGAAAGAGGATACATGCATTGAAAATGGAACCTAACCTAAAAGCGATGGCTTAAGATAAATATTTGAGCTTGAATTAGTCCTCCCTTAATGCACCCTAAACTTCATAAGAGTCGCCTCATAGTACCAGACAGAGTCTTGTGATGGATAAAAATATTTCTATCCTTTTAGCTGTCATAAGAAGTTGCTTACTGTAAGATTCAAGTCCAGAACTCACTGTGCTAATTAAGAATAACACCTATTTTAGTTCAGACAAATACCTCTTGTTTTGGAGATGACTTAATTGACGTGACCTAATAGGTATACCATGCCCAATGGAGCAATCTCATCTGAGCATGGTTTTTTCTACAGTTCTCATCATTGTTACACAAGGGTTGACTTGTGTAATATTAATAATGTTTTCAAAACCTATGCAACAACGTAATGAACTCAGAGAAGGCTGCTCTGGTGTATAAAGCGATGAGCAAGCACACTCCAGTTGACACGGGAATCTTCTGTGATTCACATCAGTACTTCAAAAGCAAATTATGTGCGCCATGATTTTGCATTTTATTCCCTGGGATAAATCTAACAATATTAATGAAACATCCAAGGAACTCCCTGAAATTCTAAAGGATAAATAAAATGTTATTTCGCTTTTCTGATATAAATTTTGTTGCATATACCTGTAGAAGTGGTGGCTCTAATGAGCAAAGGACTTGTTAAACAAGAATTCCAGGGCTGCATTTTGAATCTGAAATTACACTTGGTGTTAGGTGATTGGCAACTCCCATAAAAAATATGACATTAAACATTATTTACTGACTATTCAGCTAGTTTATAGAGTTTAATATTTATCTGACTATTTAGAGAGTTTTCAGGTTTTCTATAGCCTTATACAAAATGAATATTAAAGAGAAAAGATCTCGATTAGTTTTTTACTTTTTTGACTAAAGCTAGTCAAAAGTAATAGTGCTCTTTTAAAATATCTCATTATTGGATATATAATCATTTTTAACTTTTCTTAATATTTTAAATAATTGGACAGGAGATAACATAGGTAAGCTTGATGAACAAAATATCATGATGTATTTCATTTATCAAATCAAAGCAAATGAAGAAAATATGAGTCCATCCAAGTAAACATCCCAGGTAGACTGTAAACTTTAGCTGTAGATAGATGTTTAAAAATGAATTAAAGAAAAAAGCTAAAAGGAATGGACTGTTACAGTAGGGGTAGTTTGAGGCCATTAACTGCTTGAGTGATCAGCATCAGAAATAATAAAGCAGACAAAGAGATGTATTCAGTGTCTAGAATATTAAAAAGATATTTGGTGACACAGCAAAGCAATGCTTCCACTTGTGAGGAGGTATTTGGTTACTAATTTTATAAAAATATTTTAAAATACATGTATTTTGACCATGCAAACATGTAAATTTAAAACAATGCCATAATCTTTTCAAGTCTGCCTTCACCCCACGAGAGTAAGATCTAGCCGTGACTCCACAGACAGGGCTGACCCTCCCACAGGGTCAGGTTTCCAAGGCATGGAGCTTGTGATCAATGCTCCAGCAAACTCTGTTAAGGGAATGATTACTAAGAATGCTGGCTGGAATGTGCATTTTAGCGGAATTTATTATAGATAACATTGTATTTCTGGTGACATTACAAGGGATGAAAGCTCCATTAACCTGTTAAGCACAGAGGGTATAAAAATGCTAATAGGTAGAAAATCATGAAGACTGGGAGGAAAGATTTTGCTGGAGTGCTATGTTCTAAATGGATGAGAGAGATTCAGAAAGCTGTTTGTACATGGAGCTAGGTCTTAATCTTTTTGTCACCGAAGGGGAGGGACTTTTTGAAAATGGACACCTGCTTAATCTCCTCCCTCCTCAGGAAGCCCTCTGGCAGCAGCACAAGTTATGTGACTCCAACGTGGGCATATAGACGTGGACCTTGGCTACACTTCCCGGCACATATTGCTCTCTGCAGAAGTCTATGCAGTCGTCTGGTTGTCCCTGGGTGGCCATCTGTGGCCATTCTGCAGCGTGTCAGTGCTTGCCGAGTGCCTCAGATGGTATTCTAGAGAATTGGCCGTTTTCGTTCCCATTCGTGCACTTTGGGAGGGAATTGTGGAGAGCTGTGTAATAGAGACAAGGGCTGCCCCCGAGGAGAGGTGCAGGAGACATCAGCCTCACAAGCGTTCAGTCTTGCTTCAAAGGTGCCATGAAGAGTGAGAAGGAAGAAATACGGTCTTTAAGTTTGCTGATGTGAACAGGCAAATTATGCTGGCTGACTTCAGGGCAGCCAGCAATGTTCACTGATCCAAAATATCTCCCTTTTCTGCCTGTCCTTCTTCCTAAAATTGCACCAATCAAGTACTCATTCCTTGGGAGTAAGGCTTTTCCCTTTCTAGGAATAACCTTTGGAAATCTATTTATGGCAGTCAGGGAGAATGCTTTCATATTAATTGTGACTTTTTTTCGGGAAACTCGAGAACTTGAAGGAGAAAGACAGTTTGAGAAGGTGAGGTTAGATGAAGATATGGCTCCATTCATTTCTATTCATTTTTTTCACTCATTCATTCAGTAAATGCTAGGTTTTGTAGGGGAGATACAGAGATTACGGCTGTTGCTGACCTCAAGTTCTTACCATATAGAAGAGGTGTTGAGAAAAGTATTTGAATGATAATAATTCAAGGCAAAAGTCTGATTAGTGGTATAACTTAATGGTTGCGCCAAACAGATCCAGTATCAAATGTTTGCTAAGTACCACCAAGGATGGTTTGAAAGTAATTATAATAGGTAACATGACTATTATGTGGCATCTTATCCTAAATGTTTTCCTAGAATTATCTCATTTAGTTCTCACAACAGCTTTAGCAGCGAGCTCTATTTTAGTATCTCTATTTTACAAAGAGGGTAAATAACTTTTCCAAGGTCATACCAATAGTGAGAGACAGTGGGCACCTGAGCCATACCCAAACAAATTGCTGTGGACACCACCATAGAAATAGAAAGAAAAAAGTAATTGGAGCACTTGCCTGAAAGGGCCTAATAGCTCTGTTTTCAAAATACACATACTTGATTGAATTAAACTTTTCTCTTCTCTCAAAATTAGAATCATAATCACGTTCCTAATCAAAGGACCCCTACAGAACCCTTCTCTTGAGGTCAGTTTGATCCATCTAGTGGGATATACTTTATTAGGGTCACCCAAGACCCATTCGTCCACATGGAAGGGCTCATCTTTCGCGTAAATGAAATAGTCTATTTGATGATATTTGAAGGAAATAAAATATTTACTTCCTCTATTTCCCTTCCTGTATCTTTCCCTCTCCCCTCATTTTCCTGCTTTTAGTACTGGACTTTTTTTCTAGAATTGTTACTCTAGATGAGGATATCGGTTTAAAGTCCTTGGTAAATGGTTTTAATTGCCTTTTCCTGCCCAGCATCTATTTCTGATAATAGCACCTTGTTTTGTCTTTGCAGAAGCACCTCTTGCCAACTTCCAGTTGAGGTAGTTTGGCTGGGGCCAAATTCATTTCCTAGGGGCCTATGCTCCAGGCCTGGACAATCAAAGTGCTACGTTTTTATGTCAGCCAGGCCAAGTCAATGGCACTCAAACCTGGGTTTCTTGTCAAAATTCTGGAAAAGAGAAATTCTTTGGTATTTAAAGATAGAATAGGAGGTGAGATTGTAGCTGCTGGTGGCCATCTTGTCACTGTGTTAGAATAACCTACAAGAGAACAAGGCTGACAGAGGAAAGCAGAAGCCAGGGATAATGGGAGAGAACTTTCTGACAACATTACTTGACTACCTGAATGCAGTTGTACCTGGAAACTCTCTAGAATTCTCTGGTTCATGGGTCAAAACATTCTCTCTCTTTGTGTAAGCCAATTTGCACTGGTTTTTCTGTCTTGCAACTGAAAAAGTCCTGACTGAAACAATGAATACAATGATCATAGCCTTTTGCAAACATAGCACCTGAGCCCATTATGAGCCTTTAGCAATAAAGGGTTCAGATTTGCTAAAATTCACCAGGAGACAGGTTGGCCAAGGGCATAGGAGAATCAAGATGTTGTATTAACAGAGTAGTGGAAAAAATCTCTAGGTCATGGACTTCTGGTGAGGGGAAGTAGGACCCAGTGTGAATCAGTATAGTCCTAGATTTACACCACAATGTAAATTCCGTGACAGCAGGAACTTCATTTTACTCATCATTGTATTCCCATTGCTAAGCATGATGTATGGCACTGAATGGGAAAACAGTATACATTGCTGATGAGTGAACATAGGAGGACATGGTGTTGAGAGAGTCATTGACAAGTTCATTCACTTCGTCAGGCTAGATCTGACTATGCTGGTTATTGTGAAGTCAGATTTAATCTTCAAACAATGGAGCAACTTTGTCTCTACACTGGGTTATACCAGGGAGGCTGTAGGGTACGGTGGTCAGAGCACACACTTGAAAGTCAGGCAGAACATTTGGATCTAGGCACCATGATTTGCTTGCTCTATGATCTCAGGCAATCTGATTTAATTTTCCTAAGCCTTAACTTCCTCAACTGTAAAACTGGAAGTATAAGATCTCATGTGTTGTTATGGAGATTAAATGTGGTAATGAACATAAAATCTTAGCACAATGTCTGGCACATAGGAAAGGATGCTATTTTTTTCCTTTTATTGGAATTTATGTCATCATAATTGTTACTATGAGTCAGAACAGTAGAGTGGAAAGAGCTCTAGACATTACTAAAATATCCTTGCTCTATTCCCGATCCTTTGAAAAATTTTTAAACTCTACTTCTAATCTTGGGCAACTCAGATCTCCTAGGTATTGTCTTTTCTGTAAAATGTACTTGTGGAGAAATGAGGTTACATATAAAAGCAGTTAGTAAATTGCAAATCATAATAAGAATGCAAGATATTATTTTCTTCTAATTTACATGGTTTTATAATTTATGCTTTTGGTATCTCTTATTTGTCTCACTTGACCTTGGCTCTCAAACTGCAGTGTTCGTAAGAAACACCAGGGAACTTTAAAAATGCACTTTCCTGGGCCTCGCTCTCAGAGATTCTGATTCAATAGGCCTGGGGCGGGGGGGGGGTGAAGGGGCATTTTTTAGCAAGTTTTTTTGTTGATGCCAATGCAGGTGAACAGTGGGCACCCTTTGAGAATGATCACTCTGTGATGTGTAACTAATTTGAAGACTGCCATGACCACTCTGGAATTCTAGATCCTGCTTGGTCCTGGAGCAGTGGTTGGTGAAGGCTACTGCGAGAGCTGTGGCCCACTGCGCATCGTCATTTCTATTTGTAGCTGAGTGGAGTTGGCAGCAGGCACAGGCTGGCAGCGGCTTACAACACACTCCTTGTCAAAGCACATACTGTTTCTGCAGCTGGCATCTATTCCCTGTACATCCCAATTATAACAGTATTACTGAGTCTTGTGACAGTCACACATTTCATCACCTTGGGGGACTGGGCAGAGCAGGTTTGCCGTGGCGTGGGTGCCCTGCTCCCTCCTTTCTTCATATTCATCATTGCTTAGGAATCTTGTTGGTCTCTCTTGGCACGGAGCATTTGCTGTTCCTGTCTGTGGATGTTTGGAGCCCAGACCAGGTCAGAGATTATGTACAAGCTGCAGGTTGTGGAGAGTCTACCTGCTGTAAAACACTAATTTTTGAAGATTTCTGGTATTAAAGTTGTCACTATTATCATCACCATGTCTTTGCCCTCCTTTGCTGGGCCCATATGCCTCAGCAAACCATTCCTACCCCTGGATGCACATGGCTGGCTCTCTATAATTTGATAGAACTATAGGGTACGTTTCATTCTACCTGCACAATGGAGAGTTTTGACTCCTGCGTAGCTTTTTCCTCTTAAGGGAAGTGAAGGGGCTTAATAAAATAGATGTTGTGCTATTGTATGAAATATACAATTGATATAAGATAAATACTCAAAATGCCTCTACTTAGTAACATGATGAAAAAATAGAGTAGCAAGTTGATACACAGAGAAAATACGTTGAGAATATCCATCATTTGGATAATTACTGGAGATATGTTATACTTAAAAATTACAGTTAAGCAGGATATTAAAATAAACAAGCTTTCTTCTTTTTAATTTTAAGCTATCCTACATGTATGTGAGATCAATAAATGTTAGTGATAACACATTTTCCTTTGAGATTAATGTTGCTTGTATTTAAGTATTTAAAAGTTACTTGGTATCAGCTGGAAAAAGATGATTACTGATGGTAAATTCTGGGATAATAGGCTAAATATAATTGATACAAATAAGAGAAATGACTGGCAAATGGAAACATTAACAGTAGTGTAGTAGTAGCCATCTTAGAGACACAGTGAATCTTAAGCTATACATAAGTCTGTAGTAGACGCTCATAAAAAACTTAGCGTGGTCCTAGAATGTAAGAAAATGCAGAAATTAATAAAAGATTTATCTTATTTGAATGTTCTTCCCTCCACCACTTAAGGAAAATAGAAGGAGTTTAGAAGAGAAAAAGAAAATGTTCACGGACTTTATAAGAACAGAAATCCAAACTTATGTGTTGAAGTTCAAAGAATGAGGATTTATAAGAGACAGCTGGGATCTGATTTCAATTTTATAGAGGTCTTAAAAAACTGGATGTAAAAAGTTAATACAGAAGGTGATCAATTTTCCCTCCCACTCCATTTTAGCAAGAGCAAGAGGAAATGTGCCTTAATACAAAGTCTGATAGATTGAGATTTGAAGTTGGTGTTTCTAGAAGAACAATTCCTGAAGGATGGAACTATGAGAGAGAGTTAGGGTGGTTCTTGGGTGGCTGTGGTCAATGCTGGAAAAGTCACTGTACTTCTTACGGTTCCTCAACTCTAGAATTCCATGATTAAGTCTAGATATGGCATCGTATCCAGGAGGAATAGGCAATTGCTGTGAGAGAAGTTCTCAGAATTGTCTCGAACTCAAACTCAAAGGTTAAAAGAAATGATAGGGCAGTTTTCAGTTTAACTTGGAGCAGATAAACTATAGTTCCAGGAAGACTGGTGACATGTAGTGATCTGAGGTAAATTTCCTGTTGCAGAAGTGCCACACCGACTGTGAAAAAGTGGCATTGCTGAAAATATCAATTACGACAGTCATGAATCAGGAAGTTGAGAAGACAGTTCTCATCCTAATTTTTATCCATGATGATGAAGAGTCATTTCTTTGGATACAGCAGGCACCACTGATTTCCTAAGAAGGAAACATCGATGAAGTTATTTTGCCTAAAATTAAAATTTTTTTGTTGTGGTAAAATGCACATGGCACCAAACTTACCATTTTAACCATTAAGTGTACAGTTCAGTGTCATTAAGGACATTCACATTGTTATGTAACCATCATCACTGTACACCCCTAGAACCTTTTCATCATCCTAAACTGAAACTCTGTACTCATTAAACAATAATGCCCCATCCCTTTCCCCAATAAAGCTACTTTTATAATTGACCGTATTAAGAAACTGTTGAGTAGTGGGTGTATATTAGTTTTGTCAAAAGAAGAAATTCATTGATTATTATTATTAATTATTAATCTATATTTTTTCCTATCTTTGGGGAAAAATTGTGAAGCATTTATTCCTAGTTGAAGGATATTGTCATTCATGGTTACAGGTTCTATAACTAGAACTTCTATTACAATTTTTAAAAAACAAACTTCAAAGCAGAAGGCGTTTGAATCTAAGACGGTGATTCTCTCCATCCTCCAAATTTGTACACATCTGAGTATTCTGGCTTTGGTTGGACATTCTTTCTCAATTATAACTGTACTCTTACTAGGCTGTAGCTGTAATATATAGTTGGGCTTATATTAATAAATCATTGGCTCACAGGTAAAAAAAAAAAAAAAGGTTAGTTTTACATTACAGAAGTACATCTTCAGACTGCTGTGCCTTTCAGGCTAAGTTTGGGTTTCTAACGACCACAGTTCAGTAATAGATTCCATTACTAACTTTGATGAAGAGTGTTTAACAATCTATATTCAACTTTAAATTATTTTAGCTGTTGTAAAATGTTTGCTGTTTAGTTTTGTAAAGATACTGGTGCTATTCTTATCTATGTTTATTGGCTATAAAAACAAAGCTGGCTCCATTAACGTACACAATTGTCTGTAGGATGTGCGCAAAAATGAACTGAAAAACTGGAAGGGATATTTAATAATCCTAGTAATTTTTTAGGTAAGGACTATGTCAATTTTTGTGCTTTAAAAAAGTTATCTAGCTTTTCTCACTGAGCTGTTAATATTTTCTCTTTCCTTATTGTTCTGCAACTTCACTATGCTGTGCCTAGGTTGGACCTATTTTTATTTTTAGATTTTATTTTTCCTTCTTCAGCCCAAACCTCCCAGTGCATGGTTGCATATTCTAGTTGTGGGTCCTTCCAGTTGTGCCATGTGGGACGCTGCCTCAGTGTGGCTTGATGAGCGGTGCTAGGTCCATGACCAGGATCTGAATCCGCGAAACCCCGGACAGCTGAAGAAGAGCACGCAAAACCAACCACATGGCCACGGGGCCGGCTCCTGGGCCTATTTTTATTTACACTTTTTGCATGTTAAATCTTGGAAAATTCTCAGCTATCATCTCTTTAAATATAGTTTATTTTTCATTTGCCCTTGGTGGACCGTATCAATCTATCTGTCTTATGATGCCGCACTCTGAGTGGTTTGGTTAGTCCTATCTTCTAATTAGTTGAATCTCTATTCGTTTGTGTTAATACAGAGATTTTAAAAAAATTTAATAAATATGTTTTGTCGTAAATTTCTAATTGGTTCTATTTTTTATTCATGTGTTCTTGATTTGTTTATGCTATTTTGGTTTCATTCTTACTTTTTCTCTTTTTAAAGATAAAACTATGTTTATAGGGAACTCCAAGACTTTTTATTACAGTTGTTTGAAATTTTTTTTAAAAAATTTCATTTTATTGGTAGTGAATGAGTCTCTCAACTATTGATTTTGTGTTTCTTTGTCTTAGTGCTAATCTCTAGGGGCTTTGGAATAATCCTTCCTAAATTTATTATGAGTGAGCTGTCTTTCTTGCCTGCCTGCCTTCCCCCATCTCCCAAACTCATTACTACACTTTAATTTGGGGTGGTTTTCCCTCTCCTGAGCTGCTAAACCAGACCCCAACACTGAGCTGGTGACTAGCACAGCCCAGGTCCTGTCTAGAAGTCCTTTGGTCTTCCAACCTCTGACAGGTCACAGCTTTATTTGAGGGCAGCCTCAGGCAATGGAGAGTTTTGTCAACGTCCTTTCACTGGCCAGCAGCCCAGTTTATGCCTCTCCTTGTTTCTTTCCTATTTCTGGTCTGTTTCTGGTGCATGTCTTTTTCTTTATTTTTTTGAGTGTGGTTGTGTCTTTCTAATTATTTATTTTTTTTAAAAAAGTTATTGCTCTCTTTGGAGTGGAGGAAAAAAATTCAAGGTTGAACTGAGAGTGTCAGCCTGCCTGTGAGGCTGAGGTCTACATGTACAGAGTATTGAGATAATTAATGGTAGAATCTACTTATGAACTTAATAAATCAACTAGCCTCTTTGAACTCAACATTAAATAACTTATTTTGTGTATGCTTTAGCTTGAAACTTGGGAGATGGATCAGCTGATTTAGAACAAAGCCCCTCTAGTTATTAAATGATTATTTCAATGAAAATTGGAAGAGAGACATGACTGATATGAGGCAATTTGACCTCTAATAGCTAGATGATTCATAATTATAGATCTAGAGTCCATTATTTTGATATTTGTGTATATTTTATGTAAAAGCAATTTTTGTCTTGAATGACTTGGATAATTATCTTAGATCTCAGAAAAAAGTGCAAGTTTGGGAAAAATGCTTGGTGATACACATGATAAGGGTGAAAAATGGAAATAGCTACAATAATCTGCAGGAAAAATTGAAACTAGTTAGTTTGAAATTTCAAGTGGGTCAGTGCCCTGAGTCACTAACGTCACAAAGTTTTCTTGGGTATATTTCTTTTTCTAATGAGTTGTCACATGTGCTTAATGTCAACAACCAATAAGATGCTTCTTGTGAGATTCAAAAATGGTTGCCTTTGCTTGAAATATTGAGCACATGAGTCATTCAAAAAAGCTTGTAGGATAATTAAATAAGAATAAAAGTAATGAGGTATAAAGATCACACTCACTAGCTCAATTTAAGACTGTTTTGTTGAGCTGCCAAGAAAATTAAAATCAAAATATTCCCACATAACTTTATAAATGGTATGGAAATCTTTGACAACAGTATAAGGTTGTTACCCCATTTTTAAATTAAATGTTCAGCCAGATGTCAGCAAATTTGATGAAATGGAACTGGAAAAGCCTCATGTCTTTAGTTTTTTAAAAATTAGTCCTTAAAGGCTTAGTTTTGCTAAGACACGATTCACGCAAATCTTGCCTAAAGGAAACCATGTGTGTGTTGAGCAGAAGACAAGTGAAGCAGACCACACTTCAGCTGATTCACACACAAGGGATATCTGTTCTGGGGAGTGGACAGAAAAGTAAGGGTTATGTAAACATGTCTCTTTCTATCCTTGAAGAAGAGGCTAGGCAACTGAAAAAAAAATTTACCCATACTGTTGTCAGAGAAACTCTGAGGATCCTTTAAGCCTGATTTGGCACACCATGTAACTCTTCCAGGCACAATGTACAATTTTCATAAACAGATTGAACTGAAAGATTCCCTGCCACTGTTGTGCCATTCAGCTGATCCTGAGTGTAACCAAACAAGACATTTTAGCCTAGGTTCTATGCAATATTCTTTTCAGAAAAAAAAGATTGATAATTCGGGACTCACAAAAGTTACAGATATGACTTATAAAAGCAATGATCAATTATTTGTTTCTGTGTGTCAGTGGAAAAATTGCTGAATACATTTCTTTGGCAATCTCTATGACCCCACTGGCTCATGTTGTCAAACCAATATAATCTATTTTTTGAGAATTCATTGAGATGTTCCAAAAATTCAATGGCCATGTGTAAACATGGTTTGTGAATTCCTCATCTTATTAAGTAAGAGGTAACCAGAACTTTCTGATATGTTCTCTTTTATGTTTTCATTGGAAATATTCACCTGTGTTTTCACCATTTTTATTTCTTTGTGCACTTCCACAAGATTTTGTTTTCTGGGACAAGAATATTGATATTTTATGTTCTTGACTGTCAGGCACAATGAATGTAGTCAAAGGATAAATAAAAATAACAAACAATTTCACATTTTTCAGTAGAGAAATTAAGTATACCAACATTTCTTCATGCTTCTAAAGAAATTCAAGAACTTGGCGAGCAAAGATGGTGGTTAAGACCTTGAATAGAGATTGGCTCACTTTGCTCATCTAGGGCATGGAAGTGATAAGGATCTCTCTGATTAATAATATATTAATAATAATATTAACTAATCCAGTTAAAAATGCTCTGTTCATTATACCAAGGTTCCTCCATTTTCTATTCTTTATTCATAGGATACCGAACTCTGATTAGGGACACCAAAATCTCAGTAATGTTTCCTTAAATGTCTTTGGCCTACTGAGGAGTGTGATCAAAAATTTTTTAACCCAGGAAGAACTGCACAAATCAGTGATTATACTGAATAAGGATCATAACATAATGCTGTGTTTACAACAACACAATAAAAAGTGTTTGCAACAGCACAAATTTCCAGCTTGCCGACAGACTATATTGCAGTCAAATGCTAATAGATTTTAATTCTTGATCATTCTATTCTAAATATTATTTTGAAGTAGATCATAGAAAATAGTGTAGGATAAAGATTTTTAGTCTCCTGATCTGAGATTTATATCAAAACCATAGGAATCTACTTTTGCATTTCTTGTTTTCTTCAAAAATTTAATTAGAAATATTTAAGACCTTCAGAAATGAATAAAAATCAGTTCACCCAGTGCACCTACCACACAACTTAAGAAATAATATATTATTGTGGCTGGCCTGGTGGCGCAGTGGTTAAGTTTGCACATTCTGCTTCTGCAGCCCGGGGTTCACTGGTTCGGATCCCAGGTGTGGACCTATACAATGCTTGTCAAGCCATGTTGTGGTAGGCGTCCCACATATAACGTAGAGGAAGATGGGCATGGATGTTACCTCAGGACCAGTCTTCCTCAGTATAAAGAGAGAGAGGGATTGGCAGCAGATGTTAGCTCAGGACTAATCTTCCTCAAAAAAAAAGAAAGAAAATATTATCTATATAAGTAAAGGTAGAAAGCATCCCCTCTGATTCCACCCACCTCCACCTCTGTCCTCCTCTGAGGAAACCACTCTCCCAAACTTGATATTTAAAGTTTCAGTGCACTTCTCATAAGTTTATGTCATAAATATGGTTTAAGTTTTACATATCTGGTACTAGACTGGATGCATTCTTCTGCTTATTGCTTTTATCACTTGATATAAATATTTGAGATTCATTCATGTTGGTATATGTAGCTCCACTTTATTAATTTTATGTGCATTGGGTAAATGCACATTTACTCATTTATCTCTTCTCCTATATGTAGACAAGCTATTTCAATTGTTTCAGAATTAGAAACAATGCTGCTATAAGCAGTCTTGTATTAGTACCCCTGTATCATTCAGGAACGTTTCTCTAGGATATATAACTATAAGTGAAATTGCTAGGTTGTAGGATATTCTATCTTTAATTTTATTATCAATTGTCAAATTGTTTTTCAAATCGACTGTACTAATTTATGTCCTGGTCAACAGTGAATAAGGGTTTCCATTTTTCTATATCCTTGTCAACTCTTGATATTATCAAATTACTTTTTTCTTAATCTGATTAGTGTGAATGTTATTTCATTGGTGTTTTAAGTGGTACACTCCATTCTATAAAAACATGAGCCTCTTTTTAATGTATTGATTGATCGATTATCCATATTTTGTCTTCTACGAATTGTTTAGCTCATAATTTTTACTTACTTTTCCTTGTGGCCTTTATTTTTTCTTTATGAATTTGTAAATTTAAAAAAAGTTATGTATACTAATCAGCTGTTGTTTATATATGTTGCCTATACCTTCTCCTGGCCCATATTTCATTGTTTGATGCTTTTAAAACTATCTTTTTTCAAAGAAGAGTGATCTTTTTTAATTGGAAAAACAAGTGTAAGTGTATATATACATATTTATGTATATGCATATGCACACACATACATATGCATGCCTGCATACATACATACATACATACACACACACAGAAAAGCAGACTTGGAATGATATGTACCAAGATGATATCTCTAGGTGCTGGAATTAAGAATTTTTTTCTTTTTAAAATCTTATCTGAGCCTTGAAGTTTCTGGTGAGGAGCTTGGAAGTTGCCACTCTATCCTAACAGCAATCAAAAAGCTGAACAAACTGAAAAATCAACTTTTCTTAGATCCATAAGAGAAGTGAGGTCATAGAGCAAACTGTTGCCCCTGAAAATGGAGAGACAGACAAGGCAAATACAGAGAATCACAACCCACCAGGACAGAAACTTCTGTAGGAACCAGTGCTGGGATAGGAAAACCTGAACTATAATTCATGAAGTGCTGGGGGTGTAGGATGGGCAAGTCTGAGTGATAAAAACTCCAGGGGAAGCCAGTCATCAGAGTGCCTCTACACTTTTGTGAGTTTTACCTCCTGAAGCTTTACCAGATTCTCACAATGAATACTGGAGAAAAATCCCCTCCTGCTTTTGGTAGAGGGAGGGGAAAGGAACCGTTTTGGAATATGACAAAGCATTCTGTTCTTCTTAACAAAGTCTGCCCTTAGGAGAAACTATTTAACCAGATCCTAGCCTGCTGGGGTTGTCCCAGAGCCCAACTGGCCTGGGAAAAGGGAAATAGCCAACTCCAGCTTGCTCTAGCTTTCCACATGCTGGAAGAAAACAAATTCCAGCCCATGCTAGCCATTCTGTCTCACCTGAGGGGTGGAAAAACAGAGAAACATGTTTGAAGTTCATAGTCCAGAGGCTAAGGCTCATTAAGTGACTGAAACCTAATCATAGGGTTATAGAATGTTCCCCCTCCCCCATACCTTACTACAACATTACTAAAGGCTATTTACAGCATTTTGTTTAACCCAGTACATCATGTCTGGCTATCAAGAAAAAAATTACAAGACATACTGAAAGGCAAAAAACACAGTTTGAAGAAACAGAGCAAGCATCAAAACCAGACTTAGATACAGCAGGGATGTTGGAATTATCAGACCTGGAATTTAAGACAATTATGATTAATATGCTAAAGGTTCTAATAAATACAGAAGACAACATGCAAGAACAGATGGGCAATGTAAGCAAAGAGATGGAAATTCTAATGGAAGAACCAAAAAAGAAATGCTAGAGATCAGAAACACTGTAACAGAAATGAAGAATGATTTTGATGGACCTATTAGTAGATTGGTCACAGCTGAGGAAAGAATGTCTGAGCTTGAGGACTTCTCCATAGAAAGCTCCAAAGCTGAAAAGCAAACAGAAAAAAGACTGAAAAAAAGAGAACAGAATATCCAAGAACTGTGGTACAACTACAAAAAGTATAACATACTCATAATGGGAAAACTAGAAGAGGAAGAAAGAGAGAAAGGAACTGAAGAAATATTTGGAACGATAATACCTGAGAATTTCTACAAATTAATGTCAGACATCAAACTACAGATCCAGAAAACTCAGAAAACATCAAGCAAGATAAATGCAAAAAAAACTATCCTTAGGCATATTATTTTCAAACTACAGAAAATCAAACATTAAGAAAAAGTCCTGAAAGAAGCCAGAGAGGAAAAATACCTTTCCTGTAGAGGAGCAAAGCTAAGGATTATCTCAACTTTTCCTTAAAAACCACACAAGCAAGTAGAGAGTAGAAAGAAATATAGACAGAGGAGAGAGGAAATGGAGTAAAATATGGGGTTGCTAAGCCAGATTACCCAAAAAGAGTGGGAGATCTAGATTTTTTTATTTTGAACTATTTTTGAAAAACTTTATTAAGGTAGAATGACATGTATTATTCAATGACATGTATTATAAGGTAGAATGACATGAATTGACATGTAATAACCTATATGTATTTAAGGTGTACAATTTGAAAAGTTTTGTCATACATGTAAACCCACACACCCATCATAATCATGATAAAAGTAGGAATAGAGGAGAACTTCCTCAATTTGGTAAGAATATCTACAAAAAAATCTATAGTTAATATCATACTTAATGGTGAGAAGCTCAAAGTTTTCTCACTAAGATCAGGAACAAGGCAGGGAGGTCCCTTCTCACTACTGCTTTTCAATACTGTACTGGAAGACCCAGTAAATGAACTAAGACCAAAAGAAAAAAAAAAAAAAAGGAAATAAAAGGTATACAGACTGGGAAGGAAGGAGTAAAACTGTCTTTGTTCACAGATTGTCTATGTAGAAAATCCAAAATAAAGGACAAAAAACTCCGGGCGCTAATAAGTGATTACGATGAAGTTGCAGGATACAGGGTTTACATAAAAAGTCAACCGCTTTCATATACACTCATAATGAAGAAGTGGAATTTGAAATAAAAAACACAATATCATTTACAATAGTACCCCCGAAAATGAAATACATAGGTATAATCTAACAAAATATGTACAAGATTTATATGTGGAAAACTAAAAATCTCTAATGAAAGATATCAAAGGAGAACTAAATAAGTGGAGAGATATTTCATGTTCATGGATAGGAAGACTCAATATTATTAAGATGCCAGTTCTTCCTAATTTGATCTATAGATTCAATGCAATCCCAATCAAAATCCCAGTACTGTGACTATTTTGTGAATATTGATGAACTGATTAGAAAATGTATATGGAGAAGTGAAAGACTTGAATAGCCAATACAACATTGAAGAGGAAAAACAAAGTTGGAGGACTGACACTACCTGACTTCAAGACTCACTAAATAAAGCTACAGTAATCAAGACAGTGTGGTACTGGCACTTTTCAGATTGGATTCTTTCACTTAGTAATATGCATTTAAGTTTCCTCTATGTCTTTTCATGGCTTGATAGCTCATATCTTTTCAGTGCTGAATACTATTCCATGGGCTGGATTTACCACAGTATATTTATCTCTTCACCTACTGAAGGACATGTCACACATCTGTGTGCAGATTTTTTTGTGGACATGTTTTCAACATCTTTGGGTAAATAGCAAGTGGCCCTTGTACTTTTAATTTTTTTCTTGTCGTATTTCTCTGGTTATAACCTTTAATTACAATATTGAATTAGTCATAATGGACAGTCTTTTTTCCCCAGTTTTATTGAGATATAATTGATTTACTACATTTTATAAGTTTAAGGTGTATGATGTAATGATTTGATATATATATATATTGCAAAATAATTACCACTATAAGTGTAGTTAACACATCCATCACTTCACATAGTTGCAACTTTATGATCTACTTTCTCAGCAACTTTCAAATACACAGCACAATATTGTCACCATGCTGTACATTACAGCTTCAGAACTTATTAATCACGTAACTGGAAGTGTGTACCTTTAGGCCTTCTTCACCATTTCCCCACCTCCCACTTAAAGCCTGTGGCAACCACTGATCTGTTCTGTTTCTAGGAGTTTGTCTTTTTCAGGTTCCACATATAAGAGGGATCATACAGTATTTGTCTTTCTCTGTGTGAGTTATTTCACTTAATTTAATGCTCTCAAGCTTCATCCAACTTGTCACAGACGGCAGGATTTCCTTCTTTTTGACGGTTAAATAATGTTCCATTGTATATATACACACCACATTTTAAAAATCTATTCATCTGTCAATGGACACTTAGGTTGTTTCCATGTCGTCGCTATAGTAAATAATGCTGCAAAGAACATGGGGTGCAGATATCTCTTTGAGACAATGATTTCATTTCCTTTGGATAAATACTCAGAAGTGGATTTGCTGGATCATATGGTATTTCTATTTTTAATTTTTAAAGGAAGCTCCATGCTCTTTTCCATAGTGGCTGTACTGATTTACATTCCCCAAAACAGTGTACGAGTATTCCCTTTTCTCCACATTCTCACCAGCACGTGTTATCTCTGTCTTTTTGATAATAGCTATTTTAATAGGTGTGAGGTGATATCTCATTGTGGCCTTGATTTACATTTCCCTGATGATTACTGATGTTGAGCATCTTTTCATGTACTTGGCCATTTGAATATCTTCTTTGGAAAAATGTCTATTCAGGTAGGTCCTTTGCCTATTTGTAAATTATGTTATTTGTTTTTTTGCTATTGAGTTTTTGAGTTCCTTATATATTTTGGATATTAACTGCTTATCAGATATTTGTTTGCAATATCTTTTCTCATTCCACAGGTTGTCTTTTCATTTTGTTGATCATTTCTTTTGCGTGAAGAAGCCTTTTAGTTTGATGTAATCCCACGTGTTTATTTTTGCTTTTGTTGCCTGTGCTTTAGATGTCATACCAAAAAAAATTATTGTCAAGACCAATATCAAGGAGCTTTTTCACTATGTTTTCTTCTAGGAGTTTTATGATTTCAGGTCTTACATTTAACTCTTTAATCCATTTCAAGTGAATTTTTGTGAGTGGTCTAAGATCAGGGTCTAGTTTCATTCTTTTGCATGTGAATATTCAATTTCCAAAAACCATTTCTTGAAAAGACTGTCATTTCCCCATTGCATATTTATAGCTCCCCTATCATAAATTAATTAACCATATATGCATGGGTTTACTTCTGGGCTCTCTAGTCTGTTCCTTTGATCTTTGTGTCTATTTTTTATGCCAATAGCATACTGCTTTGAGTACTATAACTTTGTAATATAGTTTGAAATCAGAAAGTGTGATGCCTCCCTCTTTGTTCTTCTTTTGCAGGATTGCTTTGCTATTCAAGATCTTTTGTGGGTCCCTACAAATTTTAGGACTGTTTTTTCCTACTTCTGTAAAAAACGCCTTTGTAGTCTTGATAGAGATTGCATTGAATCCACAGTGAGGCTAGTATTGACATTTTAACAATATTAATTTTTCCCATTCATGAGCATGGGATATCTTTCTATTTATTTTATTTTCTTCAATTTCTTTCATCAATTTCTTATAGTTTTCAGTGTACAGGTCTTTCACTTCCTTGGTTAAATTTATTCTTAAGTATTTTATTAAGTATTGTTATTTATTTTTTGATGCTATTGTAAATGGGCTTGTTTTCTTTGAGTCTTTTTCAGAGATTTCATTCTTATGGGCATTCTTATCTTCTGAATTTAGTGGAAATTTTGCTTGTTTCACAATTAAATATGACATTTGCTGCAAATTTTTGTTAGCTACACTTTGTCAGATTAGAAATGCTCCATTATTGTTAAGAGGTATTTTCATGAATGTCAGTTGAATTTTATTAAATACTTTTCTGCATCAGTTGAGATAAACATGTGGTTTTCAGATTTAAACTGTGAATATGAATAAATTATAATAAAAGATTTTCTTATGTTAGACCATCTTTGAATACCTGGAATAAATCCAGCTAAGTTATGATTTTTTTAAACTTCGGAAGATTCATTTTGCTAATATTTTGTTTAGGATTTTCACATCTATTTTCAAAAGTGATTTCTTTCTGTCTATATCTGCATATTTTGCTAGCAATCTGATCTCAAAGATTTTTTCCAATAAAAAATACTTTATTCTAGAGATTACTTTTCAACCCTTCTTAAAGAGAAAGATGGAAGAAATGTGGTTTCTGAACTTTGGGATCACTTATTTTTAAAGGAGCTCATCAAGATTTATACATAGTTCCTGCAAGTCCTAAAGCTATTTTCCTTCTTACATTTTTTAGGTTTCTTTTCCTTCCTAATCTCTCCTAGCATTTATTGACTATGGAATTCATTTATAATTCATACGTAATTTTCTGACTATTTTCTATTGTTTAGAATGTTATTTTGTGCTTTTTATGTCTTCCTCAAATATTATAAACACTTCTATTCACATCCTCATATAGAGCTTTCCTTTGCGTTTTTTTTAGAAACTCAATCAATATTTTAGTTTTGATTTGATTTTTATTAATGAAAATAGTATCTTACTTTAAATAATAGTTTGGTGATCTAAGTATTTTGGGAAACTTCTAAATATCTTTTCAGTCCATGAGTCTTAAAATTTTTGTTTTTCATTTTATAGTTTGCTTTCATTTTTGATCAACTCTCTACCTCCCCAGCATACTCTTCTTTCTCTCAGGAGATTGTAGGCTGGCACTTCTACATGGTCAGCTTTTCTAGGTCACTGGGTCACTGAGGTAAGTGTCAGAGGAATGAAAAATGTTTTTGGCTATAATATCTGATCATTCTAGTCCATGCCGTATTCACTTATTCCTAAAAGCATGATTGTCAACAAAATGTCAAGGAATCCTGAATCGCTTCTGAAGGCGTATCAAGTCCTCTCACTTTAAGAGGCAACACAGATCTTCTCAGTGGGAAAATAAATGGTCGAATCTCGTCTCATTCCAAATGAATTAGAGTTGGCAGGCTTGTGTGTCTGGAGCTGACTTACAGTACTTGATGCTAAAATGTAGCCCCTTGTAGTAGTTATAATAAATTAGGGCTTCTGTCAGAGGCTAAAGTTGTGAAAGTTAAAGGAAAAAATATATTGCCACCCTTTATATTTTGGGCTCTGATAGGAATTTTGGTCTTCAGCAGGTTGACAGCACAAAATAGACAAATTCAATATCTTAGGATACTGTGCCAAATTTCACGTGTCGAAGCCTGTGAGTGTCTTGCATTAAGCTGTGAGTTATGGCAGGGAAGGCCTAGAAAGTGAGAAATGGCATATTTCTTGAGGCCTGTGGGGCACGCAAGTTCCACTGTTCTCCCTTTTGAATGACAACATGGTCCAGCTTCCCAGTGAGAAGCAGGCTGGTGTGTTTCTCTTCCTGGACTCTTTGCTGAATAATGTGAAGGTGTTGTTAATTTAAAAACTGTCACTCACAGGGCATAAGAATATTTTCCAGTTAAAAGTCCAGTGACAAGCAGAAGACAACAACAGCAACGGGTACTCTGAGAGAGGCGGTAATTTTCTACAGCTAATTATCATTATTTTTCTACATGAAACATTGTCAAAAACATACTGAATAATATATGCTTTATAAGGTGTGTTTGTGAAAAGCCACATACCATATTACTCTACCAAATAATTTGACTATCCCTTTTTTTTAAAAAAAAGAAAGAAAGTTACTACTGGGTCATTACTGGTCTCATTCAGAGTTGGAATACCTTGGCTGGGATTATTTTTTGTCCTTTTATCTCGGTTATCTTTACTATTGTGACCAAGTGAAAAATGGGGAAACACCTAAAGATAAGCTGGAAGTGGTTTCAAGGTATCAGTGTTCGGAAATTGGATCTATTCGCCTTCCCAATTCTTTCCTTTCCTCATAAATTTCCTAGTAACCCTCGACCCTTTCTGCTCCAGAGCACTGCAGCACAGGAAACTGCCCAGACATCTTCCCAGTGCCTCTAGTAGTCCATTTGTCAGTGGAATGAAAATAATTTCAATGATGTGACTCACTTCTCTGTCCAGTTATTATTTTTTAAATTGTGACAAATTAAGTGGGCATCTTCTAGCTTCAAATAGAGATCCTGAAATATTAGCAGTGGAAACAATCTAAAATATTTAAAAAAGAATCTGAGAATGGCTCAGATTACCTGAACTATAATTACCAGCAGCCATGGAGAACAGCAAGAGTTCATACAGCTTCTGGTGCTGGGTACCAAAGGGTATGAAAATAGAGATTAACTTCCTGACTTCTGAAGATAATCCAGGTAGAGCTGATGCACAAAAAGCAATGTATCAATACGAAACTGGAAAACGAAAGGAAAGCAGATCTATTCCAAATGTGATTTAAATCTCATTATATTTTGAATATTCAGTGGGAATCTCCTAAGGTTTCAGTTTCTCTTTGGGAGTAAAATGGTTCTTAAAAGTGCATTCATCTACGCTGCTAGAGTATCGTTTACTAACAAATGATTGCAGCTGTACCCAAGTGGCCTAAAAGAGTTTTAATGTTGCTTCCAGATGTGCTTAATTTATTTCCAGGGTATAATGTTTGCCTTGGGAGCCTTCGGTGATTTTCTCACTTATCAGTGCCAATTTCTTGAGAGTTGGTAAAATTTTAGTCCTCTTCTAGATGGGGAAACAGAAGAGGAAGATATTGCGGCTTCATTAATATTGAATGAGAAAGCTTTAACAGTCTTGGGTAAAGTATTAAATCTTGTGTGTACTTCATAAGCTTACACACCTGGGCTTGTTTCTGCAAGGCTTTCCTAGGCCTGTTCTTGCCAATATTCAATATTATACAAATAATGATGTCTGTCAGGAATTTTAGAAATTTAGAAATTCGAAAATTGCCCTCTCCATTTAGCTTTCAAAAACACCAGTGGTTACTCTCTTATAAAATACTAGGAGGCTGAAACAAATCAAATTTTATGCTGCTCAAAGGATAATAAATTGTAGCTATCAACATTTTTTGAATATTGGATATGAATAATAATATAAGGCATTTATCACAGAGCAATCGTATAAATTTTATTTTGGAGCACATTAAAATGAAGACCAGTTGCCATGTAAAATCTATAACATATCTAGAGCAATTGTGAGAGCCTTATTATTAAAGCCATTTTGGTAATATGCAGATTACACAATTGGACTTTAAGAGATTTTTCAACATGATAAATCAAGTTGTTAAAGACATTTAAATGTATTCAATTGAGTTTAAATACTTGCTAAAACAGATAATCTAAGCTAACATGTATCAGAAGCATAGTAATCACTTAGTGAACGGTCACTTGGAGTCCACACTGAAACTGAAACGTCCATCTCACGTCCTATAGTTTTAGTACTCTTTCTAAAATAACATGTTGATCTTTAAAAACAGTGAGAACAATTTTCCCAATACGCAAGTAACTCTATTTTGGAAGAGCTTGTAAACTTAATTCCTTATTTCTAGTACCAAAGTTACAGGAGAATGTAATCTTCCCCAAAGGATTAAGTACTTAAGTCAATGACTAAAACAAGAATTGGAAAATTGCACATTATCAAGATTAACCTTGAAAATCTTTTATCACCGTTGGAAACACAAGCAACAGAAAATCCTTACAATCACCCACATATTCTTTATATAGGTTTGCCAAACGTAAGCATCGTTTCAAGGTTTCATGCATTCAATGTCTGATTGATACAAATGACACGATGTTCAAATGCTTCCTATTTTGGAAGTAAAATTCTCATGTGATACAACTAGAATATCTTGGTAGAATGTAAGATCATGAGGGCTGAGTTTTTTTTTTTTGAGGAAGATTAGCCCTGAGCTAACATCTGCTCCCAATCCTCCTCTTTTTGCTGAGGAAGATTGACCCTGAGCTAACATCCGTGCCCATCTTCCCCTACTTTTTTTATATGAGGGACACCTGCCACAGCATGGCTTGCCAAGCAGTGCCATGTCTGCCCCTGGGATCTGAACCGCTGAACCCTGGGCCACTGAAGTGGAACGTGCAAACTTAACCACTGCTCCGCTGGGCTGGCCCCAAGGACTGAGAATTTTGTCACTTGTTCACTGGTGTAATTCAATCATCTCCTAGAACAATGATGGTCATATAGTAGGTGCTTAATAAATATGTGAATAAATACGTTGAATAAATAAACAAAATGTGAATTAGACATTGAAAATGTGAATGAATGAAAGGTAAATAAATATGTCTCCTAAAGCTATTCACAGAGGTTTTAAGTTAACATCAGAATACCTTTCTTTTTTTTTTTAAAGATTTTATTTTTCTTTTTTCTCCCTAAAGCCCCCTGGTACATAGTTGTATATTTTAGTTGTGGGTCCTTCTAGTTGTGGCATGTGGGATGCTGCCTCAGCATGGCTTGATGAGCAGGGCCATGTCCGTGCCCAGGATTCGAACCGGCGGAACCCTGGGCTGCCAGAAGCAGAGCTCGAAAACTTAACCGCTGGGCCAGGGTGCCAGCCCCAACACCAGAATATCTAACTAAAGAATTGCTTATACAGAGATAGATTAAATAAACTTCTGAGGTTTTTGGCTTTTTAAGTATTTCTTTTGGCTTGATAATAATCTTGTATGTTTTGAATAAGGTGATAAAACTGCAATAGTTTTTAGCTGCTATATATAGACAACAACTTCATTCACAGTTAGGTTGCTCACCAAATTAACCAGATCTTTTGACATCAGTTCGACACAGTGGAAATCTGCTACTGCAAGGTGCCTATGTAAAATAAAAGATGATGAGAAATAAGTTGTTGGACATGAAACTTTTACAGGAGCCAAATTATTTCTTTATAATCAAATGTCTCACAAAGAAATTCAACCTTTCAAAACTGAAAATATTTAGATTTTTTAATCTATATCATAGCTTCTTCTAGCTCAAAAACTAGTGAGAAGGCTATTAGTAATTCAGACACTCTGGGTCCACTTGCACTGGAATTGGGCTTCTCCTAGAAGGGCTATCTTTAGGACTTGTGGTGTCCTCAGATTTGGGAATGCCTTCTCTGTGCTCTGTTCTGTGAAAGTTTTATAGATTTCCTTTCCTCTACCCTCCTACTCTTTCCTTCCTCCTTTTTCACTTTCTCCTTCCCCCTGCCGCCTCCCTTCTTTTCTTCTTTGCCTCCCTCCCTTCTTTCCTTCTTTTTCCTTTCAGTTGTTTAGAGTGGGGTTACAGATTTACTTATTTTATCCTTAAATATGCAAGAAAATAGAACCTCTTTACTTTTCCATAACCACCCTCATTTCCATGATGAAATCTCAAATTGTGAGACTTCCCAAATTGTGGGGGGAAAAAATAGATTTAGTCTGCCTGGATAATCTCAATCCTACTAAATAAAAAATTCAATCAAATAAACAGCCTCCTTGCATAAGTGCTTGTATCTTTTAAACTGCTGCCTTACTGATTCCTGCCTCTCCCTTTTCATCCTTGCTAGCCATTGTTCATTCGAGGCAATGATTCTGTGGCAAAGCTGAAAGACCTTCAATGGAGGAGAGAGGTTTAAGTTTGTGGAAGAAAATGCTGCTGTGTTGCAGCAATTCACAGATCAGTCCTTCAATGTTGGTAGATCTGATTAGTTAAAGGAATGACTTCAAGGGTCTAATAAAATAAAACTTCCAAGTTTTAAATCATTAGTTCCATTTGGTTTGGAAATAATTTTATACTAATTGGATATAAACTACTGTTGTAGTAAGAAAATAAGGGCCAACACTGAAATGGTGGCTATGCAAACAGAAAAGAAAGACAGGGAGTTCTGGAAAGATGTACCCTAGAGCAGGAGAAGTAAAGTGGACAGTTGGCCTCACTTGTCTAGCAGTTCGACTCTTAGCTCTCTCTCCTCTTCTGGGGAAGAGAGAATCAACTTTTTAGCTTTTTTCAAATAGCAGCAGAGTGGGAACTTTCCCCTTTTAGTGTTAAATACATTCGATTCATTCTTCACTGGTTTGATGGAAGAATCACGTGTTTTGTTTTTAAACTGCTCCCCATGAGGGATACATGTAGAATTTAGGAAGCAGAGACAGAGCTTACATGTTAACAAATAGTTTAAAAGTATGAAGATAATTACGTAAAAAAAAGAAATCAAAACACAGGCTAAGTACCAATAAATTGGATCTAATCCTGAGTTTCTAGGGTCACAGGAAGTTGGAAATCACATTAGTTAATATTGTCCCCTCATTTTACAGATTTTATGGCTTAATTTTAACTGTTCAATTAAATATATTCTCCAGGTGAGTTTACCAAATTATTTATTTTATGCTTTTATTTTAATTTGAAAAGTCTTAACATTTCTATACACATATATGTATGCCTTAAATCATGGAATTTTGAAAGACAAAAATTCTATCACATCTTTGAACTGTGCAAAAAGACTTTACCTTGAAGCCAAAGAAACTTAAGTTACTTATACGATAACAGGAGATGCCCTAATAACATGTCCACAAGGTCACACAGTTTGATAAAGTTTGCTAAAATAAGGTATGATGTCTCTACCCGGACAGCCAGTGACTTACCTAACAAGAGAGGAGATTGAAATCATGTACATATACAATACTAGATCCAAATTTAGTGTATCCGCAACTCAGCTTCCCCTTGGCCTGATCTGAGACATGCCCCCCACCATTCCAGGGCCATCTGACAAAATAGAAGCTGTGCATGAAAAGAAGAGACAGTGGACATAGTTGGAATATTCCAAATGCCCATTGGGCTGATTTCCCCAAGTGTGTTGCGCCAGAGGTCTTATCATGATATGAATGCGTCTTACAGTGGTCAGCACGAGAAATCTGTGGGTGGAGGATGAGAAACAAGGTCCAAAGTATGTAAATGCAGAAGCTGGTTTGTAGAAAATATTTCTAGTCATCAGATGTTTAAAATTGTAACCGGAGGATTCAATTAACATCAACACTTAGTCAAAACGGAGGTTCTTGCCTATCATGAATATACTCAGTAATGTATCTTATGAAATTCAATGTGCCCTACATTATTTTTATTTTTTGATGGGAATTTTGCAAAAATGGAACATATCAGAATTTCTGTGTTATAGGACACAAACTTCTAGCAGTTCTACAAATGGTGATTATGTTTTTGTTGAGGTTTCATGTTTTATGCATCTATTACAGTTATGTGTCACTTAATGATGGGACTACATTCTGAGAAATGCGTCATTAGGTGATCTTGTTGTATGAACATCATAGAGTGTACTTACTCTATGTGGGATAGCCTACCACACACCTAGGCTATATGGTACTAATTTTATGAGATCACTGTCATACGTGTGGTCCACTGTTGACCGAAACGTCTTTCTGCGACACATGACAGTACTAGTAAAAACTAATTTGATCAACTATGTTAGAAAGATTGAATTTTTTATTGTTTTTAAAGAAAAAGATATTACAAAATTGTTGTTATACGAAGAGGTGATCAAAGAATATGCAGCAAAAAATGGAAGAAAAGCATTATAGGAATGTGTTAGGGAGTTTACTCAGTAATAAAGTCTTATGTATTATTTTCCTGCATGTTGTAATGTTTGCAATATTTTCCACATTTGATTTTGCTGTGTTTTCCTTTCTCATTCTAAATGAATATTCATGGGGACACGAAATTTTGTGTTCGTAATGTAACCTTTTTCTGAAAGAGAACTACCCAGATTGTATATGATTCAGGCTCCACAAAACCTGAGTACACCCTCTAACTGAATCTAGAACAACTGTAGCTACATACAGTCAGGGAGTGGGGCTGTGAAGAGTGGGGGCGGGGTAAAGGCCGGTGGATTCATGAGGGCAGGAAGCCACATCTTCATCAGTTCATTTAGCTGTCCTTATTCACTCCTTCTCAGCAGACATAATGGAAAAATGAGGTCCATGCACAATTTTTAGATGAGAGTTGGTACCTCCAAATGCATCTAGAAGCTAATAAATGGGAAGGCAGGGTAGCTCATGGAGGCCAAGTGTAACTTTTTCTTTGAAATCTGGCTGTCTGAAATATACCTCCATTTGCCATGAAGTGTTTTAATTTTTGGAATCTTTTCATTAATTTTCCATACTCTTCATTGGAGCAGGTCTATTTTTCTTCTTGCGGAATGCCTTTGATAGAGTCCTGATTCTTTTGTAGCTCAAAACACCCCAAGACTGAGGAGCCCTCGACATGCTGCTTCACCCAGGGATGATGCCACCAGTCCATCCCGTGTCCCGGTTCCTTAGCCCTGACTTTGTGGCATTATTCCCTACACTTGTTAAGGCCAACACTTTCCTCTATAGGAGTTGCCCTCTAGAGTTTGCAACTCTTTGAAGATCTAATAGAAAGCTAATGCAAATGGTTCATCTGCTTTTGGTTTGTGGGTTCTAAACACATGGTTTCCAAACGTCACATTTGGAATGTAGGATTCAGTAATTCACAAGCATTTTGATCAAATCATTGATTTTATCCATTGTCTTCTGTGAATGAATGAATACACGATGTCTGACTCTTTTCAAGCACTCCTCTTCCTTCCTCTTACATATGATATAATCTTATTCAGCTGACATATTCTTTCAAAGGTTAGAAGCATTTGGAGTGTGTGTGTTTTGAGAAGAAAGGTGAACTTACCAGCTTCACTTTCTAAACATTAATAATGTTACCGAAGCCTGGGATGCCATCTTTATCAAGTTCTCTCTTTTGTTTTTCTGCCACAACTTAGAACTTATAGTGAATGGCAATACATATTAATAAGCAGGCAGCTTAATAAGACTCAGGTTAATGATGATAATTATTCCTACATGGTGTGTGCTGACAGTGTGTGCAAAGATATTCACTCTTCAAAAAGCCCCAAGGCAGTACAGATAATTCTGACACCGTACGTTATCTGAGAAGAAAGTTAACAATGCTATGTGATACTTAGCTTTTTTTTTTTTAAGTGAACATTTTAATTACCTGGGAATAATGTCCATGCCTGGAATTCAGTGAGTGGGTATAGGGCTAATAACATTTTGGGAGATTGCTGAGAGAGAGTTAGAATTTAAACCATTAAAAATTATAGGCTTGCAAACAGGGACACTATTTAGAAATAAATAAGCATAGTCAAGAATTAAGAAAAGGTCAATGTTTTAACACCAATTCTCATGGTGGGTTTCTAGTTGGAAGTGAATATTTATTTTTTGATTAACTATGGTAAAAGTATGAAATTGTAAAGTTCTGCTTCCTGTATTCTTTATTCTTTCCTAGTCCACCAAATTCTCCACAAAGCCAAACACTCTCATGCTCAACGACCTTGTGTTCTGTTTTCCATTCCTCTGTTCTGGGTTGCTCTCCAAACCCTCATTTACACCTGACGTATTAATGACAAATGACTGATTAACAGTTCAGAGCTCCATTCCACTTTTTTCCTCCCAGGGTCAATTGCCTTTTCAGAAGTATTAAAACCTTAAACCAGGCATCTTAAATAAAACACCGGCTAGGGCCTGTCAGCTAACATTAATGAGTGAAGCTGGCCTAGTGAGAATTGTAGTAAAACTGAAAGCGCAGCTTCTAGAAGGGGAGCAGTCATTGCATATCTCCAGCAGATTATTTCCATGTACACATTCTGGTCTAGATTTGCTCAAAACTTACTTTTTCAATATGCATTTTTGTGAATTCTTCCCATGCTGAAATATTGTTCACAAATTCAAACACTGCATAGGTCAAGCACAACACGTCCAGGGCCGAAAATGGTCCGAAGGGCACAAGTTGGTAACTTCTGCTTTGAGCTGATATGTAATTCACACACTTCTGTTCCCAAATTCAAGAAACTGAAGGACCCACACTGCTCTAATGCAACTGCCACCCTCTGCCCTTCCTTAAGCTGTTCAATTTGCTCTGGCTGTCCACACTGCCCTTTCCACCCTGGGAACCTGATCACTTTTGATGGCCTTGGTTAAATCTCTCACTCTCTATAAAGATTTCTAAGCCCCTCCTCTCCTTCCAAACCACTTCTCCACCGTCTCCCTTCCTTGTAGAATAAAAATATTTTTTCACTATGTTGCTAGGGCATCTGGCAATATACTGTAATAGGCACTTAATAAAGTGTATACTAAATACCTGGGGGTGTGTTGGTCTCCCCAGTTAGAATGTGAGGTCCATATGCATAGAGTCCTCTTTTTATTTCTTTCTCAGCCTCAAGTGGTATATGTCTCATAAGACAATAAATATTTGCTGAATGAGTGAATGGATCAATGAATGAATATTAGAAAGCTACGTCAAGATTTGAGTATCCTTGTAAAACTCTCTGCCCATAGCAGAGGCCATAAATATGGGAGACATTTCAGTACATATTTATTAAATGAGAAATAAATGTCTACCAATTGGGGAGGGTTATTCTTTGAAGAGTTAGGGAGTGGCACTTTGGAAATTCTCAGTGCTTTTATCCCTAAAATTATTTCCCACTGCGATAAAATATTCTTTTAAATTTTATCTATAAAATAGATAAAACACTTTTTTATCTATTTATATCAGAATTTTATATTTTATCAAGTTATATCAGAATTTCTCTCTGATCCTAAAATTTAATTTAAAATTAATATAAATTATCAAATATATATATATATGATGGAGATGTATTCATTGCTTTTCATGATGACCTTTTAACATTTCCCTTAGTGCTGCTTCTAATTGAGGCAACTATGTAAAGGCCTCAATATCACAACTGAGTAGATGCTATTGAGGCAATAAGATCTAATGTTTATGAAGTAAATTTTCTCAGAAGCAAGTCAGGATGAATTTGAATTAAAAAACCCATCTGGTAGTACTATATCCAATTGGTATTTATTATAAATGCAGACACAGTTATTTAAAACATATTTGTTTATATCAAAGATATTTAGTGTGCTCATCACATTAGTGAAAATCTGCTTGAGTCCTCTGTCCTGCGTCTTCTAGGAAACTGCCTCCTAGAGCCTGATTTTAATTAGCAAATCTAGATTAATTTGGAAATATGTTAATGATTAAGTTAACGGTCTAGTGTAAAAGTATCATCCAAGAACTCTATCCTACATGTTGACCAAGGAAGATATATAAAGCTGGAAGAGATGACGTTTGCTCTCTGACAGACATCTGCCGTGCGTCCGCTCAGCCCTTCATTTTGCACAGACAGCATCAGAAGAAGACTAGCTAATTGTTCTGTGGATGAGTCTAGCTAGCTGAATAGTGTTGGGGACAAAATGAAATGATGCAGGCCAGTTGTTTAGTCACTTGTAGATTTTGATAACAATTAGCTAATCAGTTGTATGAGAATCAACCAATGAATTAAAGATCTAAGTTTTCAGACAGCTGCGGCACTGCGGTTGTTCTTTTAAAAAGAAAATACAAGTCATTTGTTTCTTGGTGTTAGCATGCTGCATGCATAGCATAGCATGATACTGTTTGGCAGCTTGTGCCATTTTATCTGATATCGGACACTTCAACAATGAGCAGTTATGAATCATACACATTTTTCCCATTGGGGCAATGCATACAATGCAACCAAATTCAAATGAACAGATTTTTCAGAGTGTGTTTGAATCTCTTCCTGGGGCTAAGATAGACCTGCCACTGGCCTCTCCATTTCCTTTCTTAAGCCCTTGTATATTAAGCAGCGGAAAATAAAACAACAAATGTTATTCAGCAGAAAGATAAAAGCCCAATCTGTGTAAAGTGAGACAGAAGAAATGGAAACATAGCATGTGGATTTTGCATGCTGAGCCTCATAAAATGCAAGCGTGAATTTCCTCTCATAGTGAGTGTGGTCCAACATTAAACGAAGCATGGGGCATGATTATGAGAGATAAGATCAGTCGTTGGAGAACATGCAGCAAGCTGTTTTACCCACATTGAATGTAATTTCACTCCTCTGATCTATCAGGCCCTCCTGGCACACATCATTGTAGATTTTTGCTAGTTCTCAGGAATGCATTAAAAAACCCTACAGGCTATAACTAAAATTACTGAATATTTTTTAATGTCTCACATGTTGACAGTCCTGATTTTTGTTACATAAGAAATAACTGTCGATAGTGCCATTTAAATCCCTACTCTTTAGACTTGTGAATGCTAATGGCTGGGCTGTCGAACTTCGGCTTTTCCTGTAATCGTTATTCCTGGTTTCCTGTGGTGGGTATGTATTGAACATAAGAAATTAGCTGCAGAGAGAATTAGAGGGTGTAAGTCTGAGTCATGTAAATGCCAAAAGCTTTTTGTGACATTTTTCAGACTTTAAAAATGGAAATATGTTATTTGCACAGTAGCTCCTGATGGAATATGACATACTGCAGCGATGTGGTGAGTTTAAGACTGGGCTGCAGGCCATTAGGAACCCTGTGTGTGAGAGCCCGGGGCCTGAGCAGGGGAGCAAGAGCAAGCTGCTTGGAGGAAGCACAGCATTTGCTGACAAGCCAAAGAATCCTCGTTAGATCAAGAGCTGCTAATGAGAACTGAGAACTTGCTTGAACCTGTTATCATAAGTAAGGCTTAGGAATATAATTTTCAGCTTGATGTAACTTTTGTCTTTATTCCAGATGGTCTTACATCATCATCATTATATCCGCATGTGAAAAAAAAGTCATAGAGCTAAGTACATACCTGAATTCTTATATTTCAATTAAGACTGAGCTCTTTAATTCAGCTGAAGTAAGAAATCTTTCTTAATGGATTCTGAACCTCTGTTGGGTCCTGACAGGCATGGAGCACGGGTGTGGGGGTGCATAGCAGAAGTTTCTCTAGAGGAAAATGGTGAGCTCCCATCTGTCACGCTGTCCTTCACCTCCTGTTCCGACCCCTTTTAGCTTCGGAGAAAGCCTCTTAGGGAGGCAGAAACTGTCTCTGGTTTCACCTTTGGGTGGTAGGGTAGAGCTCCTCAGAGGTTGATTTTCACTTCAGGGGATAGCCTTGCAATCCACGGAACTCACACTTCTTATAAACATGGGAATATGGAAGCACATTTATTTTTTTCTTTTGGGGGATAAAGTAACTCAGCAATCCCATGCTAATTTTGATATTTTCCTGCAGGGTGTAATGGACTATCATGAGAAACAAACTTGCTCAACCTTCTCTGATTTCTATTCTAGAAAATTCAGTATTCAGTAGTTGAAAGGGAATCTGGGAAAATGCATGGATGACACTTGCAAGAAGAAGAGACAGATAACCACAAGGACTTCTGAAAGAATTTTCTAAGTGCAGTCTGGAAATAGGTGAATAGTGAAAAAGACAAAACAAAACAAAACAGGGGGCAGGGGTTTGACTCCTTTTCCTTTCAAGACTGTCTTCTGGGAAGCCACTGTCCAGACTTCTCTGTGCACCCCATAAAGGCAATTCTGCTTTTCCCCTTAAATTTGCAGTGATGCTTAATAATGCCGTGAAAACTGTTCTCCCAAAGCAAAAACCTAGCTGCCATCCTTGACAATTTCCTCTTCATCTGTTCCCTCCAAATCATCGCCAAGACATGTTGGTTTTATTGCAAATCTCCTCATTTCTCCCCACTGCTTCTTCTTGATCCTGATGCTTATTTTATGTCAACAAGATTGGGCAGGGTTTTTTTTTGGTGAGGAAGATTGTCCTGGAGCTAACATCTGTTGCTAATCTTCCTCTTTCTTCCTTAAGGAAGATTGTCCCGGAGCTAACATCTGTGCCAATCTTCCTCTATTTTTTGAATGTGGGATGCTGCCGCAGCATGGCTGGATGAGCAGTGTGTATGTCTGCACCTAGGATCTGAACTGGCAACCTCTGGGGCTGCTGAAGTGGAGCGCGTGAACTTAACCACTATGCCACTAGGCCAGCCCCCTAGATTAAGCAGTTTTAATTGGTCTCTCAGCCTCTTGTCTTACCCCATTTCATCTTCACTGTTTACATAAATATTTCACAATTTTGTGATTGTGAAATATTAATGTATGTTTTTCCTTCTCTACTGATGCCCAGGCACCTTGCAAGTATGTGTGAGTCTGAAAGAAGTTTGCTGCCTCCTGGAAGCCATGAAAACTCACAATCATGTCCTTTTTCTCCCCTGCTCAGCTGAGGAACTCTCAGTCTTTATGTTTTCCATGTGAAGAAGTCATCATCAACAGTCAAAGCTAGTCACAGTTTGGTCCTTCCTTAGCTCTCGGATTTACTCATCATTTTCCCCTGTGTTCCACTGCCTGCAGGCCAGCTGACAGTGTTACTGCTTCATGAATTGTCATTCATTTTCATAACTTCATACTTTTTTTGCATTCAGTTCCCTCTGCCTGAAATGCCTTTCCCCATCTGACAAATATCTAGTCACTCATC
Organism: Equus przewalskii; assembly: GCF_037783145.1. Classification (NCBI taxonomy): domain Eukaryota; kingdom Metazoa; phylum Chordata; class Mammalia; order Perissodactyla; family Equidae; genus Equus; species Equus przewalskii. Next base: position 62,974,995 of record NC_091843.1, read on the forward strand.
AAGACCCCTCCTAAATGCCATCTCTTTTATATTTTCCTAACACCCTAAGCCGAGTTAGGGGTTTCCTCCCTGCAGGCCTTATACGTTGATATGCATTTACCTCGTTATATGTCTGGCCTGCCTGTGATATTACAAGACCCTCTATGACTGCGATTTTGTTTTATTCATCTTTGGATTTCTAGCATTTAGCACTATATCCACAAAACAAGACACACTGTTGAAATGAAAAAATAAGTGAATGAATCGAAGATGTAGCTCCTAATACTTTCTCTTTGCATCAATTTTCAAAAGCAGTGGAAATCTAATACACTGACTATCCTATACATTGCCTGTACTGAATGCAATCCAGGCAGCAGTAAATTCATCGAATGAGCATCTGCATTCTTCCTTACACAGAAGTTCTGCTCACTTCGAGCTTTACCCATCAACGCCATTTGAAGAAACATTGTTCTGCTAACAATGTGCCACTTTATTGAATTCTGTTAGAGAATTTCACTACAGGTTTAATTATTGCTCACCTTGGTGTCAGGCTGCGTTGCCTTTATTAACTAATCATCTACTGGCCCGGTGGGGTTCCTGTAGCCTCCAGGCTTCTCAAGATATGTCAAATCAGATTATCTGCCCTTATCTTACATAGATTAAAATTTAAGTTTTTTCTAAACTCAATGAAGAAACACTCTCCCACTGCTTAATGCATGCAAACTATACCAAGGCATGCATTTACATAACCTGAGCTGAGTTACTCATTTGAGCTTGTTAATTAGCTTCAGAAAAGAAAGTTAGCTTAACCAGAGTAGTAAATTGATACATTTGATGAAATTTTTATTTTACCTTACAACAAAGAGTACTGTGGTATCATTACAATGATTTTTAAACATCACTTATGGAATAGACACCCCGGACCCACTTTTGTATGCACTATCATGACGACGTCATAGTTCTGAATTTATTTTCGCTTTGGCATCTCTCAGAGAGGAAGATTCCACGAATTCAGTTGGCCTTGAAGTAAGAGTTACTTGTAAACTATTTTTGTTGGTTCCCAATCGATATACTGAGAATTAGTTTTATAAAGCCTCGCTTTCTAGAAGGCTTTCATGTTGAAATCTTCTGAAACTTAAAGGTGAGGTATTTTGAAATATCATGAAGTGCCACATGGCATAAAATATGTCAAAAGTCTCTTGATTTTTAACCAGTTTGAAAACTAGAGTTTAGTGTTTTATGATCTTTTAGAGCATACTTGAGTCCCTCTAGTTTATATTCTATGAAGCCAAGTCATTATGTGTCATAGATAATAAAGCTTACAATAATTTTTTTTTGTCTTAGGGTGTAACTTTTATATGCAGGCCCAATAAAAAAATAAAGTGTTAGATCTTTTCTGTAAGTATATATAATTAGTAAAATTCTTTACATGAGTTAGATCAAGAAACTTAGAAGTTACATAATTTATTTACATAAGAGTAAATTTGAGTAACATAAGGGCAAGGTTTGTGATTTCTCTTCCTTCCCAGATCACATTGCATTTAACAATAATTAATAATTTAATCCATAAGTAGTGCATAATCAGAAAATCTTTGCTTTTTCCCATAGTTGTAGTAGTTATTACATTTTTTTCTGACAGTTTTACTTTCAAAACAATGTGACAGTAATTTGTGATAGAATTTCAGTTTTATTGCAAACGGAAGGGAGGGCCAACCCAAGCAGAAAATATATCTGAGTTATAAATTCACTTGAATTTCACTGGGATATTGTTTGGCTTGAATTCTCTTGAATTAACATGGATTTACGAATGAGAGAAGCTATGAAGGCTGCATTTTTGTCTTCATTTGTCATTTAGTTATTTAACAATTTGTAGTCTATAACGAATATAGAAATTTTCGGTTATCTCATTGATGTGTGGATTCCCTTTCAGTTCTTTCTGTGTATTTTTTGTTTTTACTTTTGTTAGTTATTTGTATGTGTATGTGTTTTAAAATCTCTTTAATGAAGGTTTGATTCCTTTTTCTTGTACTCTTGAATCAGTAAATTTTTTATAAATGTCCTGAGCTCACATGCTTAGCATTTTTTTAAAAAGTCCACCTTTATTAAGGAATCATTTTATACGATAAAATACACAGATTTAAAAATAAATTCCAACATAACTTTACAGATATGTGCATACATGTAACTCATCACTCCGGACAAAATATAGACCATTTCCATCACCCTGGAAAGTTCGCTTTGTGTCCTTTGTGGCCAGTCTGCACACGGCCTCCCACCTCAGAAAACCAACAGTTGGAGTTCCATGCCCAATGATTAGTTTTGCGTCTCTTTGAGCCTCATGTAAACGGAAACAGAAAGTATATATTCTTCCATGTCTGGTTTGTTTTCTTGACATAATTCATCCATGTCGTGTTATCGGTAGTTTGTTTCTTTTTACTGCTGAGTAGTATTATTGTGTGAATGTGCCACAATTTGTCTATCTTTTCAACTGCTCATGGAAATTTGAACTGTTCCCATTTTTTTTGGTTTATTATAAATAAAGCTGCTCTGAATCTTCATGTACATGTCTTTCTTTTGCCTAACGTGTTTTCATTTCTCTTGGGTAACTATCTAGGAGTGGAATTGCTGAGTTAGGGATATGTTTAACTTTACAAGAAAAGGCCAGATTGTTCTCCAAATTGGTTGTACCATATCTCACCCACAGCAGCAACACACGAGAGTTCCTCTTACTCTACGTCCTCATCCACACTTGTTTTTGTCAGTTCTTACTGGTGTGAAGTAATATTACATCATGATTTTAATTTGTTATAATTAATAAATTTAGCATCTTTTCATGTGCTTAGTGTTGGTTAGTATGTCTTATTTTATGATGTGTATGTCTTTTGCCAGTTTAAAAAAATGTTCTTTTTTTCTTGCTGAATTCTAAGTGTTCTTCTTTATATTCTGAATACCAGTCCTTCATCAGATACACGCATTGCAAATGTTTTCTCTTAATCTGTGACTTGACTTCTCATTTTCTTGAAGGGGACTTTTTAAGAACACAAGGTTTTAATGTTAATGAAATGTAGTTTATCAATTTTTATTTTATGGTCTGTGTTTTCTCATTCTGTCTATAAATGCTTTGCCTTACCTAAGGTCATAAAAGTTTTTCCCTTGCTTTCTTCTAGAAATTTTATACTTTTATTTTGCATTTAGATTATGATCCATTTTGAATTAATTTTCATGTATGGTACTGATGCAGTATTCATTTTATCATCCAATGGCTTGTTGTTAATATACAGAAATAGTGGGCCAGCCCCATGGCCAAGTGGTTAAGTTCGCACACTCAGCTTCGGTGGTCCAGGGTTCCCTGGTTCAGATCCTGGGCATGGACCTAGTACTGCTCATCAGGCTGTGCTGAGGTGGCATCCCACAGAAAGGAACTAGAGGAACCTATAACTAGGATATCCAACTATGTGCTGGGGCTTTGGGGGGGAAAAGAAAGAGGAAGATTGGCAACAGATGTTAGCTCAGGGCCAATCTTCCTCACCAAAAAAAAAAAAAAAAAAGAAAATGCTACTTTAAAAAAATTTGATTTTTGTATACTTATTTCCTGCAAACTTATAAATTCATCTACTAATTCTAATCAAATTTTAAGGATTTTTGTATTAACACAATTGTGTTGTTTGAGAATACATAGAGTTTTAATTCTTTGTTTCCAATAGTTATGACTTTTATTTATTTTTCTTACCTTATTATTCTGTTAAGAACCTCTAGTGCAATAGTGAATAAAACTGGTGGAAGCAGAAATCCTTGCCTGTTTATAATCTTAGGAGAAAAGCATTTAATATATTACTATTTAGTATGAGGCTAGCTGTAATTTTTTTTTTTGGTAGATGCACATTATCAAATGGAGAAGTTCTAACCTATTCTTAATTTGCTGTGGATTTTTATTTTTAATAGCAGCTGAAATTCGTCAAATGCTTTCTTCTGTGTTTATTAGGATGATTATATGATTTTCCTCTTTTATGCTGTTAATGTGGTGAATTATGCTGCTTAATTTTCGAATGTTGTAACAGCTCTGTTTAGTTCTTGGAAAACCCCACTTAGTTGTGGTGTATTATCCTTTTTATATATGGTTGGATCCTATTTGCAATAATTTTGTTAATTTTTGTGTCTATTTTTATGAGAAATATTGTCCTGTAATTTTATTTTCCCTCTTTTTCTGCTTTTCTGGTTTCAACTGAGCATTTTATTTGATTCCATTTTACCTCCTCTCTTTGCGTATCAATTATACTTCTTTTAAAAAAATGTTAATAGTTGTCCTTGGGCTTGCGATATGTATTAACTAACCTAAGTCTACCATCAAATAACATTCTACCACTTCACAAGCAGTGCAGGTATCTCTTAATACAGTACTTCTCTTTCCTCCATCTCATCCCTAATGACATTACTGGCCTTCATTTCATTTATCTACATGCTGTAATCAGGCAATACATTGCATTACTTTAAATAAAATATACAACTATTGTAGATAAATTGAGAATAAAAGAAAGAGAGATTTTGCTTTGCCTTTATTTTTTCCTTCTCCAATGCTCTTTCTTTATGTAGATCCACATTTATGACCTATATGAATTTTTTTCTCCTTGAAGAATTTCTTTTAACATTTCTTGCAGGGTGGGTCTGTTGGTGATGAATTCTCTGTTTTTTTTTTTTTTTTTTTCCGTCTGAGAAGTCTCTATTTTTCCTTCACTTTTGAAGGATAATTTTGAAAAACAGTTAGTGTGTTTTTTTTCCCTTCACTACTTTAAATATCTCACTCCATTCTCTTCTTGATTGTATGGTTTCTGACAAGAAGTCTGTTGTGATTCTTATCTTTGTTTCTCTTTAGGAAAGTTTTTACCCCTCTGGCTTCTTTTGAGATTTTCTTTTAGTCGTTGGTTTCCTGTAGTTTGAATATGATATGCCAAAATGTAGATTTTACTGTATTTTTCCTGCTTGGTTACTTCTGAGCTCCCTAGATCTGTGGTTTGGCATATTTCAATAATTTTCTAAAGTTCTTGGGCATTATGAAAACATTTCTTCTGCTCTGTTCTTTATTCTCCTTCTGCTATTCTAAATACACATACGTTGCACCATTGGAAATTCTCTCACAGTTCCTGGATGTTCTTTTCTGTTGGTTTTTTTCTGTTCTGTTTTCTCTTTGCATCTCAGTTTGGGTAGTTTTATTAACCTGTCTTCAAGCTCACTGATTCTTTCCTTGGCTGTCTCCAGTCTACTGGTGAGTCCATCAAAGGCATTTTTCATTTCCGTCTCATTGTTTTTGATTTCTAGCATTTCCTTTTTATTCTTTTGTGGAGTTCTCATCTCCATGCTCAAGTCAGAGAAATGCTCTTCTCCCAGGCTGATAAGGCTGGTAAAGTCTTTCAGCTGGAGAATAGGCATTTGTTATAGAGAAAACTCTGGGCCTATTTCGTAATGATTACTCTACCCATCCCCACCACCAGAGCCAAGATGACATCTTTCTCACTCCTCACCATGAGAATCTGGTGGGGTTCCTGGAGTGAAAATATGAGCCCCTCCTAAGCTTGCAACCCCAAGGAGTTTCTCAAACTAGTTTACTCTCAGACTCTGGAAATTCATCAAAATTATCACATAGGGTTCCTACCTCTTTATGGCTTTTGCTCCAGGAAAGCCGACTTCAGCTATGACTCTCTGGATTTGCCTGTCTCTCTAGATTTTGTAGCGGTAGTTTGCCTTGTTGCTTCCGTTATCTCATGGGTCCAAGTTGTTGATTTTAAATTTGTTCATCTTTCTTCTTGTTATTTAAGGATGAGAGTGATAATTTCCAAGCTCTTTCTTGTCAGAGCTGAAACTAGGAGTTTTCTATTCTTATGATACCTTTGCTACTCTTTGGTATCAGGGCAATGTTGTCCCCATAAAGTAAGTTAGAAAGAATTCCTTCCTCCTCTATTTTCTGAAATATTTTGTGTAAGAACGACATTTTATCTGTCTTAAATGCTTGGTAGAAATTGCCAGTTAAAGTAAGATAAGATTTTTTTGGAAAGGATTTTTTTGTTGAGAGACAGATTTATTTTAAGGAATTGGCTCATGCCATTGTGGGGCCTGGCCAGTCTGAAATTTGCAGGGCAGGCCAGGATGAAACACTGGTAAGAGTTACTTTTGCAGCTCAAGTCCAAGTCCAAAGGCAGTCTGCTGGTAGAAATCCTTCCTCTTCAGGGACCTCAGTCTTTTCTCTTAAGGAATTCAACTGATTGGGTGAGGCTCACCCACATTATAGAGGTCAATCTGCTTTACTCAGTCTGCTGATTTAAATATTAATCACATCTAAAATTCATTTCACAGCAACATCTAGACTGGTGTTTGTCCACACAACTGGGCACCCTAGCCCAGCCAAGTTGACACATACAACTAATCACCACTTGTTCCAAAGCTCAGGAAATACCATCTGCCCCAGTGCAGCTAAGCCTACGCCCAGTGCCAGCTGCACGTACTGTGTCATTTCACAGTTCTTGCTTATTGTGCATCCTTTAACCTGTCTGAGCATGCTAATGCCCTCCCTTAAAATGGGAAGCACACACATCTGGCTCAGGCACAGTCTGCTGTCTGTCCCAAATCACAGGACATCTTTAATTGTGTAGTTTGGTCTCCTCCATTGCTGGCTTGCTTTGCCCTGCTGTTAGTTATCACATTTCAACTGTTCATTGACCTAGTCAAGAAATTCTCTGTCTCTCTCTTTTTTAAAAATTATTTTATTGAGGTAATAATGGTTTATAACATTGTGAAATTTCAGTTGTACGTTGTTATTTGTCACTTACCACATATATGTGCCCCGTTACCCCTTATGCCTATGCCCCAGCCCTCTTCTCCTCTGGTAACCACTAATCTGTTCTCTTCGTCCATGTGTTTGTTCATCTTCCACATATGAATGAAATCATGTGGTGTTTATCTTTCTCTGTCTGGCTTATTTTGCTTAACATAATACCCTCAAGCTCCATTCATGTTATTGTAAATGGGATGATTTAGTTTTCTTATTGGCAAAGTGGTATTCCATTGTATATATATACACCACATCTTCTTTATCTAACCGTCAGTGGATGGACACTTGCATTGCTTCCACATCTTGGCTATTGTGAATAATGCGGCAATGACCATAGCATGCATGAGTCTCTTTGAATTGCTTTGGGTAAATTCCCAGTAGTGGGACAGCTGGGTAGTATGGTATTTCCATTTTTAATATTTTGAGAAATCTCCATGCTGTTTTCTATAGTGGATGCACCAGTTTGCATTCCACCAGCAATGTAAAAGAGGAGTCCTTTTTCTCCATATCCTCTCCAACAATTGTTATTTTTTTGTCTTGGTAATTATAGCCATTTTAACAAGTGTAAAGTGATATTTCATTGTAGATTTGATTTGCATTTCCCTAATGATTAGTGAAGTTGAACATCTTTTCGTGTGCCTTTTGGCCATCTGTGTATTTTCTTTGGAAAAATGTCTGTTCATTTTCTCTGCCCATTTTTTGATCAGTTTGTTTGTTTTTTGTTGTTGAGTTGTATGAGTTCTTTATATAGTTTGGAGATTAACCCCTTGTTGGACACATGATTTGCAAATATTTTTTCCCAGTTTGTGGGTTGTCTTTTCATTTTGTTCTTGATTTCCTTTCCCTTGCAGAAGCTCTTTAGTCTGATGTAGTCCCATTCATTTATTTTTTCTTTTGTTTCCCTTGCCCCAGTAGACATGGTATTTGAAAAGATCCTTGTAAGACCTATGTCAGAGTGTACTGCCTATATTTTCTTTTAGGAGTTTTATGGTTTCACATCTTACCTTCAAGTCTTTAATCTATTTTGAGTTAGTTTTTGTGTATGATGTAAGATAATAGTCTACATTCATTCTTTTGCATGTGGCTATCCAGTTTTCCCAACACTACCTACTGAAGAGACAGTCCTTTCTCCATTGTATGTCCTTGGGTCCTTTGTCAGAGGTTAACTGACCGTAGATGTGTGGTTTTATTTCTGGGCTTTCAATTCTGTTTCATTGATCTGTGTGTCTGTTTTTGTACCAGTACCATGCTGTTTTGATTACTATAGTTTGGCAGTATACTTTGAAGTCAGGGATTGTGATGCCTCCAGCTTTGTTCTTCTTTTCTCAGGACTGCTTTATCTATTCAGGGTTTTTTGTTGCTTCATATGAATTTTAGAATTCTTTGCTTTGTTTCTCTAAAGAAGGTCATTGGGATTCTGAATGGGACGGCATTGAATCTGTAGATGGCTTTAGGTAATATCAACATTTTAACTGTGTTTATTCTTCCAATGGTTGTGCGTGGAACATCTTTCCATTTCTTTATGTCATCATCAATTTCTTCCAATAATGTCTTATAGTTTTCATTGTAGAGGTCTTTCACCTCGTTGGTTAAATTTATTCCTAGATATTTTATTCTTTTTTTTTTTTTTTTTGCGATTGTAAATGGGGTTGTATTCTGGGGTCTCTTTCTGCTTGTTTGTTATTTGAGTATAGAAATGCAACTGATTTTCATAAGTTGACTTTATACCCTGCAACTTTTCTGTAGTTGTTTTTTATTTCTAATAGTTTTCTGGTGGATTCTTCATGGTTTTCTACGTATAGAATCATGTTGTCTGCAAATAGCAAGAGTTTCACCTCTTCCTTGACAATTTGGATACCTTTTATTTCTTTTTCTTACCTAATTGCTCTGGCCAAAACCTCCAGTACTGTGTTGAAATGAGTGGTGAAAGTGGGCACCCTTGTCTTGTTCCTGTTCTCAGAGGGATGACTTTCAGTTTTTCCCCATTGAGTAGGATGTTCGCATGGGTTTGTCATATATGGCCTTTATTATGTTGAGGTACTTTCCTTCCATACTCATTTTATTGAGAGTTTTTATCATAAATGGATGTTGGATCTTGTCAAATGCTTTCTCTGCATCTATTGAGATGATCATGTGGTTTTAATTCCTCATTATATTAATCTGGTGAATCACATTGATTGATTTGCAGATGATGAGTCATCCCTGGATCCCTGGTATAAATCCCACTTGATCATGGGGTATGATCCTTTCAATGTAATGTTATATTCAGTTGTCCAATATTTTGTTGAGAATTTTTGCATCTCTGCTCATCAGTGATACTGGCCTGTAATTTTCCTTCTTTTTGTTGTCCTTGCCTGCCTTTGGGATCAGGGTGATGTTGGCCTTGTAAAATGTGCTAGCAAGTATTCCATCATCTTCAATTTTTTGGAATAGTTTGAGAAGGATAGATGTTCAAACTTCTCATAGGTATTAGAAGGTATATCTAATAGATATATCTAATAGGTATATTCTAAAAACGTATTAAATCTTGTTTGGTAGAATTCTTAAGAGAAGCCATCTGGTCCTGGACTCTTGGTCTTTTGGGAGGTTTTTGATTACTGTTTCGATATCTTTACTTGTGATTGGTCTATTCAGATTCTCTATTTTTCTTGATTCAGTTTGGGGAGGTTGTATGAGTCTAAGAATTTATCCATTTCTTCTAGATTGTCCAATTCATTGGTATATAGTTTTTCATAGTAGTCTCTTATAATCTTTTATATTTCTGTTATATCTGTTGTAATTTCTCCTCTTTCATTTCTAATTTTACTTATTTGAGCATTCCCTCTTTTTTTTCTTAGTGAGTTTGGCTAAGGGTTTGTCAATTTTGTTTATCTTCTTAAAGAACCAGTTTTTAGTTTCATTCTTCCTTTCTCCTGTTTTTTGTTTCTATTTCATTAGTTTCTGCTCTAATTTTTATTATTTCCTTCCTTCTGCTGACTTTGGGCTTTGTTTTTCTTTTTTTAGTTTTGTTAGGTGTAGTTTAAGAGTACTTATTTAAGATTTTTCTTGTTTGTTAAGGTGGGTCTGTATTGCCATGAATTTCCCTCTTAGGACTGCTTTCAGTGCATCCCATATGAGTTGGTAAGTTGTATTTTCATTTTCATTAGTCTCAAGATATTTTCTGATTTCTCCTTTAACTTCTTCATTGATCCATTCGTTGTTCAGTAGCATGTTGTTTAACACCCGCATATTTATGACTTTCCTGGCTTTTGTTCTAATTGATGTCTAGTTTCATAGCATTATGATGAGGAAAGATGCTTTATATGATTTAAATCTTCTTAAATTTACTGAGGCTTGCCCTGTTTCCCAACATATGATCTGTCTTTGATAACACTTCATGTGCACTTGAGAAGAATGTGTATTCTCTTGTTTTGGGATGGAGTGTTCTCTATATATCTATTGTCCATCTGGTCTAGTTTTTCATTTAAGTCCTCAATTTCCCTATTGACTTTCTATCTCAATGATATATCTATTGATGTAAATGAGGTGTTGAGGTCTCCTACTATTGTTGTGTTGCTGTTAATGTCTCCTTTTAGGGCTGTTAATAGTTGCTTTGTGTACTTTGGTGCTCTTGTGTTAGGTGAATATATATTTATAACTGTTATGTCCTCTTGGTGGAATGTCCCTTTTATCTTTGTATACTGCCTCTCTTTGTCTCACATTGCCGTTTTCATCTTGAAGTCTACTTTGTCTGATATAAGTATGGCAACACCTGCTTTCTTTTGTTTGCCATTTCTTTGGAGTATTGTCTTCCATCCCTTCGCTCTGAGCCTGTGTTTGTCTTTAGAGCTGAGATTTGTTTCCTGGAGGCAGCATATTGTTGGCTCTTGCTTTTTAATCTATCCAGCCACTCTCTGTTCTTTGACTGGAGAATTCAGTCCATTTACATTTAGAGTGATTATTGAAATGTGAGGGGTCAATACAGCCATTTTATCTCTTGTTTTCTGGTTGTTTTATATTCCCCCCATTTCTCATCCTGTGTATTTCTGACTGTCATCTCAGTTTGGTGATTGTCCATGATGGTTTCCTCAGTTTCCCTTTATTTATCATTTGTGTGTCTGTTCTGATTTTTTGTTTAGTGGTTACCATAAGGTTTGTATAAAAGATATCACAAATAAGATAGTCCATTTTATGATAGCCTTTTATCTCCTTAGCATAAGCAGGTTCCATTCCTTTCCTCTTCCCCATCTAAGTTATTGTTGTCAAGACTTATTCCACTTTGTGTTGTGACTTTGTGATTAAAATGAAGTGATTATATTTTTGATGCTTTTCTTCCCTTTATCTTTAATGTTATAATTAAGTATTTTTTCACTTGTTCTGATAGAGAGCTGCAATTTTATCTTTTATCTGCCTATTTATTTCCTTTGTCATGTTTTGTAAACTCTTCCCTTTTTTTTCAAGTATGAGGGCTTTCTTAAACATTTCTTGTAGGAGGGGTCTTGTGACATGAACTTCCTCAGCTTTTGTTTATCTTGGAAAGTTATTATTAGTCCATCATATCTGAAGGATAGTTTTGCTTGATAGAGTATCCTTGGCTGAAAGTTTTTGCCTTTCAGTATTTTGAATATATCTTTCCACTCTCTCCCAGCCTGTAAGGTTTCTGCTGAGAAATCCTCTGAAATTATGATAGGAGTTCCTTTGTACATTATTTTCTTCTACCTTGCTGCTCTTAATATATTTTTCTTTGTCTCTTCCTTTTGATAGTTTTGCTGGTATATGCCTTAGAAAAGTCTTTTTACGTTGATGTAATTAGGAGTTATAATCGGTTTATTTACATGTAATTCCAGCTCCTTCTCCAGGTTTTGGAAGTACTCTGCTATTGTTTCCTTGAACAAGCTCTCTGCTCCTTTCTCCCTCACTTCTCCCTGTAGAATATCCATAATCTTTATGCTGAATTTCTTAATTGAGTCAGATATTTCTCAGAGAATTTCTTCATTTCTTTTTAGTCTTAATTCTCTCTCCTCCTCCACCTGAAAAATTTCTATATTTCTGTCTTCTAAATTATTAAATCTGTCCTCCATAATGTCAACTCTTTTTTAAGGATTCTAGATCTTTTAATGTCATTCTTTGTGTTCTTCATCTCCAACATTTCTGTTTTTTTTTTTTTTTTTTGAGGAAGATTAGCCCTGAGCTAACTACTGCCAATCCTCCTCTTTTTGCTGAGGAAAACTGGCCCTGAGCTAACATCCATGCCCATCTTCCTCTACTTTATACGTGGGACGCCTACCACAGCATAGTGTTTGCCAAGCGGTGCCAGGTTGGCACCTGGGATCTGAACCGGCGAACTCTGGGCCACTAAAGTGGAACGTGTAAACTTAACCACTGTGCCACCCGGCTGACCCCTCCAACATTTCTGTTTTGTTCTTGCTGGTTTCAATCTCTTTTGTGAAGAATTCCCTCTGCTTATTAAATTTATTCCTGAGTTAATTGAGCTGTATTTCTGAGTTTTCTTGTAATTCAATGAGTTTCTTTATGATAACTATTTTAAATTCTCTGTCATTTAGATTGTAAATTTCTGTGACTTGAGGATAAGTTTCTGGATACTTGTCATTTTCCTTCTGATCTGTAGTGTTAACATATTTTTTAATGCTGTTGGATGGGGTGGCTCTTTGCCGGTGCATTGTAGTAGTATCTGGTCACAGATTCCACCTGCTGCCACTGGGATGGGGGCAGGAGGTGTGTTTTCTGAGCCTGCTGGATCCACTGGCAGTTGTGCCCACCTGTTGGAAGTTGTGCCAATAGGTCTCTCTGTGTCTGGCCATTGCTGCTTCACAAACACAGGTGCTGGCACTCTGGTGGGGATCCCCTGCCCTTGCCAACTGGCTGAGCTGATGTGCCAGGTGGGATGGGGGGGAGAGGGGACCCTTCCTTTCCCACCTGCACTACTAATCTGCACTCCCTGGCAACCCACCTAGGCTGCTTGGCTTGGTAGATGCTTCTGCAGTGAATTAGCCACCTTGGTGTGGAGTGTTCCCGTGAGCTGAAGAGCAACTCTGAGAGCAAAATTATTTCCATGGAGGGCTGCCTTTTCCCCTGTCTACTCTCAGAGTCACTTACCTGCCACTGTGTGGTGTCTGACACCCAAGATCGCTGTTCCTGGGGATGAGGAGGACATCAGCTTGCCTCCTTCCACTGCTTTCTCAGGGCTCCAGTACCCCCACCTTCAGACATATGGCTGTGTGGATCTCTCAGACGTCTATTGCATTGGGTGGATGTCCTCTGCTGGTTAATGAATGTCCTTTTCATTGCATCTTAGGGAGGAGAGGCTAAGGGAACAGCTCACTCCACCATGATGCTGATGTTACTCCTCTCTTTTTGAAAAGATTCTTGATTACAAATTTAACTTCTTTAATAGATATGGGGCTTGTCAGATACTCCTATTTTTCTTTTTCAGTTAAAAAAAAATCCAAACTGTTTTGTGTTTTTTTTTTTTTTGGTCAAGGAATGTTTCTAGTTTATTGTCTAATTTACTGGCATGACGTACTTATAATATTCCCTTATTATCTGAATGTTCTGTAGTAATAGCCACTACTTCACTGCTGCTATTGCTAATTTTATTTCTTTTTTCTTCATCAGCCTTCACAGAGGGCTATCAGTTTTATTAGTCTTTTAAAGAATGAACTTTTGGATTTGTTAATTTTCTTTCTATTTGTCAGTTATAGATTTCTGTTCTTTACTGCTTCCTTTTTTCAATGTGCTTTGGGTATAATTTTCTTTCTCTCTCTTTTTTTTTTTACCTTCTTAAGGTATAAATTTAAATAATTCACTTTATAACTTTCCTCTTTTTTCTGATATTGGCATTTAAAGCTATAAATTTTCCTAAGAACTGCTTAACTGCATCTCACAAATTTTGATGTTTTACTTTCATTATAATTCAGTTAAAATTTTCCTTGTGATTTTTTTCTACTTAGTGTTTACTTAGAAATATATTGTTTAATTTCCAAATATTTGAAAATTTTCTAGGACATCTTATTTTCATTAATTTGTAATTAAATTCTTTGTGGTCAGAGAACACACTCTATAAGATTTCAGTCTTTTGAAGTCTATTGAGATTTATTGTAAATCTCAGTACATCCTTTATCTTGATGAATGTTCTATTTGCACTTGAGAAGAATTTGTCTTTGCAGTCTTATATTAACGTCAATTATATCATAATGATTGATAATGTTTTTCACATCTTCTATATTTGTATTGTTTTTGTGTATTTGTCCTATTAGTAACTATGAAAGGGTGTTTCATACTCCAACTATGATTGTAGATTTATCTGTTTCTCCCTTTAGTTCCACCAGTTTTTGTTTTCTATGTTTCAGTGCTTTCTTATTAGGTACATATTTAAGCTTGTTATGTATTCTGCTCATTGACCCTTTTGTTATTATGTAATATCTCTATTTCTTGTAATAGTTGTCTTGAAGTATACTTTGTTTCATATTAATATAACCATAAAAGTTTTTTAAATGCTTACAGCTGTGCAGTATATATTTTCCATCTGTTTACTTTCAATCTCTCTGTGGCTGTTTTTAATGTACCCATCTTTTAGAGAGCATATAGTTGGAATTTGCTTTTTAAAACTTGTCTTATAATATCTGCTTTTTAATTTTAGTATTTAGTCCATTTACTTTTAATGTAATTATTGGTATGGTTGCATTAAAGTCTACAATTTTAACCTATGCATTCTATTTGTCTCAATTTTTCCCCTCTTTTCCTCTTTTGATGTATACTTTTGGTTTAATTGAATATTTCTGGTGTTTCATTTATTTTCTTTCATGCTTTTAGCTGTACTTCTTTATATTGTTATTTTAGTGCTTGCTCTACTAAATAAAATATGTACCTTACTCTCATTAGAGTCTACCTAGAATTAATATTTTATCATACACAATTTTCATATCATATATCACAGATAGAAGAATCGTACCACAGTGTACTTACAATCTTCTTTTGTTCTAATTTGTCAAATGTTTTCATTTTACACTGGTTATAAAACACTTTACAATTATGCTAGTTTTGCTTTAATGTTTCACTTGTTTTTAAAGAGAAACTCATAGAAGAAAAAAGGAACTAATCATTTATATTGCCTCACATATTTAGCATGTCTTTTGGCTCCAGTATTTTCTGATGAGAACTCAGTTATTATTCATATTTAGGGTTCTCTATATGGCATGTGGTGATTTTCTTTGCCTGCTTTCATTTCTTTGCTTGCCTTCTTTATCTTTAGTTTATGGAAATTTTCCTGGGTTGTGGATAGGCATGCTTTTCTTTGCATTTATTCTGGGTTTAGTGAGCTTCTTAGATCTGTAATTTGACTTTTTTTCATCAAATTGGACAACTTCAACCATTATATCTTCAAATATTTATGTCATGCCTTTTTATCTCTCTTCTCTCTTTTTGGGACTCTGTCTGCAAATGTTTGACTGCTTGGTATTTTTCCACAGGTCATTGAAGAGCTGTTCATTTTCATCTATATTTTTATATATATTATTCAGATTGGATTATTTCAGTCAAATCATATTGAAGTTTTCTGACCCTTTCTTCTGCTGTCTTCAACCTGATGTCAACCTCATCAAAGTCAAATTTTCATTTCAGATACTGTAATTTTTCATTCTAGATCTCAAGTTGGTTCTTCTTTTTTTTTTTTTTTTTTTTTTTTTTACAGTTTCTCTTCTTAGATTTCCCATCTCTTTACTCATTAAGGCCATATTTTAAGTCTTTGAACACCTTTATACCAGCTACTCTAAAGTCATTGTCTTTTAATCCTATATTTTGATCACCCTGGACTCTTTTTCTACTTGCTGCTTTATTTCTTTGTGATGAGTCATATTTTTCTGCTTTTCCACATGTTTATTAATTTTTATATTGTTTTTTGAACTCTGTTGGTAATATATCATGAATAGCATGAATTATGTAGTCTTTCTTTAAATAGTGTTTAGTTTTGTTTTGACAATTTGATAATTTACCAGGAGGCTCTGAGTTCCTATCAAGACTTGGTTTAGGCTCTGTTAGGATATGGTCTTATGATATAAACTTTTTACTCTTAAGGTATACATTTCCTAGTGTTTCAGCTGAATATCCAGGATGTTGGTGAGTTCTTTGGTTGGGCTAGAACTTAAGTCACTGTGTAACATCTGGTATCTGTGTTTCACTCCCAATCCTGTAAGCACCACTCTCTCCTAGAACTCTCAGAGTCTTACTCTCGAAAAGTATAGTGCAGTCCTTGATCCAAGGACCTCACACAGATTTCTGGGACCACTATTCTTCCCAGCTCCCTCCTGTCTAACAACTTGTCTTGAAATTCCAGCTGCTTTCAGGAGCCCTAAACTCTGAACTTTGCCTCCTCAGCCAAGTGGGACTTCCTTGTTTCTGTTGATCTTCAATTCCTTATGCTGCTTTTGAGAATTTGTCCCTAGACAAAATCCTAGGTGATCATGTATCTCACCTCTTGTGTTTACCTTCTTTCAGAATGAAGTCCCGTGCTGTCTATGGTCCAATGTCAGATAATAGCCACTTCATATATTTTGTTCATTTTTATAGATGATTGCCATGTTTGGGCAAGTCTGATACAAATTAATCTTTCATATTTGGAAGTGGAAGTTTCACACTGTTTTCTTTTAAAGAGGAGAATAACTTCTCACTCAGTGGAATTTGGAACTGTGGTGGTGATTCTAATTTTCTAAAAAGGGATGCATCTATATTATATTTATTATTAGTAAGTGTTGCAATACCTGAGACAACAGAGCAACGACACTTCTTGTCCTCAGATAAAGGTATAAGGAGAGGTTGAGTACTCTCTACTTTGGCACTATGATATGTATTCTCCTCAAAAGTGGTCTCTGATTTTGATATCTCTTGTCTCATTTTGTTGTCTAGAGCATCTAAATACAAATCAGGCAGTGAGGAGCTAAAACTAGAGTGCCTATTTAGCAGGTTAATAAATATTTGTAATTATTTTTCCTTCATATCAAAGAAACGAGGGTGAAACTTTACGTGGTGTAACTTAACATATATTTCAACATATAACAGGAGACATGAAAACGTATATAGTTGCTATGTGATAATAATAGTAATACTTGCCTATTTGACTTGATTTTAAAGCTTATTGCATCTTACAGTATGAATAATAGTTGAAACAACATGGTTAAGTTAATAAGATATGAGAATTTTAAATTTTAGGTTTCTTTCTTTCATGAGTTTCTAACTTTTAGATTTATTATTACCTAACTGGAGATTTTCAACATTAAATATATTTCATAGTAGTTTTTGTACAGTCAACAAAGTAAAAAAGACATGTGTTAAACATAGAATTTTACATGGCAAAGTATTTGGCATGGATCAGATTGCAGTGGCTATTTTTGAACATAACAAAGCCCATGTTTCCTCATTTGATCTTAAGTGAAGACTGAAGCAGCTGGGTCCCGTCCTCTTTGTTCACCCCACTAAGCCAAAAGTCCTGTTTTTTAGCTGTCACTCCTAGTATTTCTGTTTGTTATAAATTTATTTTTTTAACTCATTCCTTTCCTTTAAAATGTTTCTATACATTTTCCTCTTCTTAATTGTTTTGGATGTGTATTGGAGACCATGAATTCTCTTTTCTTCTTGCTTAGTATTATACATCAAAAAAGTTTTGCCTTTAAATTTTCTTAATTGACATCTCACTTTAAAAGACTATACCTCTATTTCTGTGTCATGAGAAATTATCTGCTAAACTGATTCCTCCCTACTCTTGAGAGTTATGTTTCCAAAAATGCCTGTGGTTGGAGATCTAGTGGAAGTTCTCTGTACTTTGTGTGATAGTAAAACTTTGAGGGCTGTGCATTCTGAGTGAAACTACAAAACCTCTTATTAACGGTTTTTACTTTCACCAAAGTAAAGCAATAAAGATGTTCTGAGTCACTGTAATTTACTTAGTAATAAAGTGTTCTCTACTATTAATATATATAAATCACTTGTTTGCTAAAAACAATGGATGTTCCTCCTTCTCTTGCTCAATCTGATGATTTGTAATTGTGTATTCCTTTGTTCTAGTTAATATGCACTGAAGGGTGTTTCTTTTTTTTGTCTGATACTCCATGCAAATGGATGACACCTTTATGACTTTATTTTTCAGGCTGTTTGACTCCCTCTGTTCAAGTTCCTTGTGGCTCCAGTGAGCCAGTGTGACTCATTATTGCCAGAGTTGGAAAAATCTTTTTCACGTATCAACATGATCTTTCATTCATTTTTACATCCTATTTTTCTCTTCCACCCTGAGTACTTTAAACTTCTCTCCAGGAAAAATTATTTATGATTCATTGTAAGTGATTTTCATGTAAGGGGAATTTGAACTTGGGAAGGATTTGATATACCTATTTGTCCCCATTGTTTAAAAGACATAGAAAAGCATTCCATTTTGGAATAACTCTTCAGATTTATTATTACATTAAGCATATGATAGATGATCAATGAATTCTTGTTTAATGAGTAAGTAGTCAAAATTTTAACTACCCAGTCACACTATCCATGCACTTCTACACCAGCATTTGATTTCCTTCCAGTTGTGTTTTAGTAATTGCAATTATTTTCCCTAGTTCATATTGGAAATCTGGCTTTTCTAGAGACTTTCCATGTGTAGAATTAATTTGTTCTTGCGATTTAGAAAACTCAGATAGATGTTAAAATTTGATAAAAATCTAATGTCAGTTTCACAGCTAAACAGATCAGAAATAAGGGTTAGGAGGGCATTTTATACTTGTTATAGCTTTACAAACTTGCTTAGATTCTTTCTGCTCAATTGAGTCCTTAGACAGAACCACCCAAGTCAGAACTTCAACATAACTGAAGGTGATAAGAAAATCAGCATGTCTGAGATAACAATTTAAGCACTGCACTATTTTCTCCTTTTTAATAATATTTTTCTTGTTATGTAGTATATTAATTACTATTCCACTTTATAGTATTCCTGAAACATAATTTAACTTCAAATGAATTTAAGATAAATTCTGTTGTTTAGGCAGCTTTCAGTGTGCACTGAAGAAAGGAAGAGGTGAAAACAACCAGTTGAGCCAAATATTACCTAACTTCAAAAAAAGACATCATTCCAGTACCTAGTAATATGGAATTAAGTATTTTAGAAAGATTTAAATTTGGTGTGCATAGTTGTAATTTTTTAATGTTGACATCACTGTTTAAATAAACTGTTTTCTCCCCACCAACAATGTTTTCTTATTTCATATTTTAAAATACATTTTTAAATTTCTTTAACAGGCAAATGATATGTCGTTCAATAATGACAGAGTTTAAAGTAATGTTCTTGTATACCCAGAGCACAAACAGTAGAATGGATCTGTAAAACTGGCTTTGAGCAGGACCATGGCAGGAATAGAGAATGAGTAATGGGAGAAGAGAGTCTCATCTGATGGCTATGAGTCATCTTTTTTGCTGGTAAAGCTGACATAGCCCTAAGCAGATTTGGTCATCATTGCTTTAACAAAACATTTTATCCAAAAAATAATTCCAAAGCCACATTTAGGTATATTTACGGAGTCCAACTTTTATAGACAAAACTGAAGTAGAATTTTGGAAAGTGTCAATAAAAAGGTTCATTATGTGGATTTGATTACAGTGATGTTAATCAATGCAAAGGCTGTGATAAGGCTTGGAAAGGGATGGGCAGGCCAGCCAGGATCCTCACCTTATTCTGTCTTGGGAAGTTCCTTACTTATAACACTAATATTTATGGGTTGAAACAATTCAACTTTTCATTTTATGTTTTAATTAAGGATTGTGCATCTGAAAGTCTAGGACATTAGCTAGGTGATTCAAAAGTGTATTTCAGACTGCTAATTTAGTCTGCTGGCTCTCTGTGATGATTTTCTCAGTTTTCTCTTTATTTATCGTTTGTGTCTCTGTTCCATTTTTCTGTTTAGTGGTTTGTATAAAAGATCTTATAGATGAGATAGTCTATTTTCTGATGGCTTCTTATTTCCTTAGTCTAAGCAGGTTCCATCGCTTTCCTCTTCCCCATATAAGTTATTGTCACAACTTACTCCATTTTGTATTGTGAGCTTGTGGTTAAAATAAAATGATTATAGTTATTCTTGATGTTTTCCTTCCATTTATCTTTAATATTATAATTAAGTGTTTACTAACTTGTTCCGAGAGACAGCTGCAATTTTCTGATTTTGACTGTCTATTTATCTCCTTGCTCAAAGCTTTGGAAAGCCTTTCTTTTTTTTCAGGTATGAGGGCTTTCTTGATCATTTCCTGGGAAGGGTCGGGTCTTGTGGTGATGAATTCTCTCAGCTTTTGTTTATCTGGGAAAGTTTTTATTTCTCCATCATATCTGAAGGGTATTTTTTCTGGATAGAGTATTCTTGGCTAAAGAATTTGTGTCGCAGAATTCTGAATATATCATTTCACTCTCTCCTAGCCTGAAAGGTTTCAGTTGAGAAATCTGCTGAAATCCTGATAGGAGTTTCTTTGTAGGTTATTTTCTTCTGCCTTGCTGCCCTTAATGTTT
Source organism: Equus przewalskii (assembly GCF_037783145.1). Lineage (NCBI taxonomy): Eukaryota > Metazoa > Chordata > Mammalia > Perissodactyla > Equidae > Equus > Equus przewalskii. The sequence goes on from NC_091843.1 coordinate 62,995,322, forward strand.
TTTCTTTGTCATTCACTTTTTCCAGTTTTACTAATGCATGCCTTGGAGAAGGTCTTTTTATGTTGATGTATTAGGAGTTATATTAACTTCATGTATTTGTAATTCCACCTTCTTCCCCAGGTTTGGGAAATTTTCAGGTATTATTTCCTTAAACAAGCTCTCTGCTCCTTTCTCCCCGTCTTCCCCCTCTGGAATATCTAAAATCCTTATGTTGAATTTCCTAATTGAGTCAGATATTTCTCAGCGAATTTCTTCATTTCTTTTTAGTCTTAGTTCTCTCTCCTCCATCTGAAGCATTTCTATGTTTCTGTCCTCTAAATTGCTAATTCTGTCCTCCATAACATCAGCTGTTATTTAAGGACTCCAGATTTTTCTTTATCTCATTCATTGTGTTTTTCATCTCCAAGATTACAGGTTTGTTGTCTTTTAGTTTCAATTTCTTTCATGAAGAATCCCTCTGCTCATTAATTTTTCTCCTGATTTCATTCTACTGTCTGAGTTTCCTTGTAACTTCTTGAGATTTTTATAATAGCTCTTTTGAATTCTTTGTCATTTAGATTATAAATTTCTATGCCTTCAGGATTGATTTCTGGGTGTTTGTCTTTTTCCTTCTGATTTGGAGTGTTAATATACCTCTTGATACTATATGATAGAGTGGTACCTAGCATAGTGGTAGTATGTGGTCACAGATTCCACCTGCTGCTACTGGTAGGTGGGGGTGGGGGCAAGAACTGTGTATTCTGAGCCTGCTGTGATCCCTTGCAGCTGTGCCTGTCCAAGCCTGGGACACCCTTTGGGACTGCAGTGGCACTGGGGGCTCTCCCACCAGGTGAGAAAGTAATCACACTGGGGCTCAGGGCTGCTGCTGCCTGCTCCCATGGTCCCACTGAGACTAGCTCCCACCTTCAGGGCTGCATAGAGACTATGGGTGTTCAGGGAAGCTGGGAAATCACTTGTCTGCATGCACAGATCCACTACCACCTCTTCCTAGGTCACATTGGCTGTTGTAATTGGTGGGTCGGGCCTCTCCATAGGTCAGAGCCTGGGACACTCCCTGGGACTGCAGTGGCACTATGGCCTTTTCCACCAGGTGGGAGAGTGATCACACAGGGGCTCAGAGCTGCCATCACCTGTTCCCACAGTCAAGGTGAAGCAGGTTCCTATGCTTGAGGCTGCAGTGGTACTATGGGTGCTCAAGCTGGGAAAGCAGTTGCATGTGTGCATAGGAATGCTGGGGGCTGGAGAGTGTTCACTTATCTCCACCCCCTCCCTGGGGATAGTCCATCCTCCTTTAGTTGTGTAGCTGCATGAGTCTCTCAGACATCCTGTTGTGCTGTGTGGGTATCCTCCACCGATCAATGAATGTCCATTTAGTTGTAGTTCAAAGAGGAAGAGATAAAGGAACAGCTCACTCCACCATGTTGCTGATGTCACCCTTTCCAATCTCAATTCAATTTTCAAGGATGGTTTAACTGTGAAACTTTAGAAGCAATCCTATTAAAGTCATGAACAAGACAAGAATACTTGCCGAGACAACTTCTATTTACTTAACAATTTGATAATATACTGCAGGTCCTCCTGGGACCCGAACCCAGGTGTCCAAGCTCTCTGCCTATTTCCTGCAAGATCCCAGTCTGAAGAAATCCCTGGGCTTGCAACTTCTGGCCCTTCTAAGACATCAGAGGTTTAACCAACTCTCTGGTTCTCACACTGGCATTCCTGGGCCCCGCTTTCTACTTTTACATACTTAACAAAATTCTACAATGGACATTTGTTGATTTTTTAATTGCAAAATAGATTTTATTATTAAATATGTATATCCTTTGGCTCATTAATTTTACTTCTGGAATTGTATTATAGGAAATGATTACAAATAAAAAATTATTCTGCATAAACAAGTTCATAACTGAATAAGTATTAAAATAAAGGTTTTAACTAAACTCTAAACTTACTGACTATGTACAATATGGTTCATTCATCTGAAAGATATTTAAGTGGCTATCAAAATGATAATAATGTCTAACATTTTATTGAATGCTATTATTATATGCCAGGCACTGTTCTAAAATTTTAAATGTCTTATAATTTTTCATTATAAGAATAATTCTGTCAGACAGGCACTTTTATTTTTCTTCATTTTATAGATGAGAAAACTGAAGTATAGAAAAGTTAATTAACTTGCCCAATGAAAAGCTTTTAATGATATGCAAAACTACTCATGTTGTCTTAGGTCAAGTTCCCATAGATGGGATCTTGAATTTATGCAGGAAGAGGGGCCACCCATGAGATCAATACCAGAATGGAAGTAGAGGAAATAGGATTTGGCTGAGAGAAGATTTAAAATGTGATGCAGATGTGATGTGGTCACAATAAAGCTCTCAGCAGACCCTGAAGGGAGCTCTGGAGCTGGGGTGGCCCTTCAGAAGTGTCCTGAATCAAAGTAAGGTGGCTGGGCCTTTATACCCTTGCTGTGATCAGTCACTGATGGATGGGTGTGACAGTAGAGGAAGGGGTGTGATTTTGGACAGCCAGCTCTCTCTTGCTGAGGGCAGTTCTCTGAGACTGCTTCAGCTGAGCTCTGCCATCTTCCAACTCTCCTAGCATTTGAGGAAACTAGTGCCCCAACCTGAAGGGGCGAGCTAGGTGGTGTACACAGCACCTATTGCACGTACAATAATAAATCATCATAAATCCATGTAGGGTAAAAATACAAATATTTATACATATTTATATTTTTTACCCTATATGGATGTACTATGTATACACACACACACACACACACACACACATATACATGTAATATATACTTAGAATAAAAAGGAAATATGCTTTCATGGTAGGAAATAATTTTTTTTCTAATTTAAATGACCTCTTTTATAAGTGCAAATGCTTCATTTTAAAAATAAATGGTTACTCTCAAAACTTCCTTCAGCCAAGTGAACTGAAAAAATTCCAAGTATGTAAGATTTTTCTAATGCATGTATTAGAGTATATAAAACAAAGCGATATGAATGAAAAGAAACCCAGGGTTTAAAAAGACTATTAATTCCATATTTGAATAAGAAGGATAACAACAGTCATATGTCAGGAACTTAAAATATGTGTACTTAGAAAGTTTCATATAATAAAATATAACTTTCTTATTACTGTTGGGAAGTTCTGTAATTAGAATAACCCTTTTCAGCCAAAAACTTCAAAGACAAAATCCATAGGTAATATGAAGTATTTGACCATATGTAATTTATTTCTTGAGTTATGCTAGCAGACTTTTAAAATTTCAGCTTTTCATTTCTTCATTCTTACATTCTCTTTTCCATAGAAAAGTGGAGAGAGTCAAGAAAAGAAAAGAAATAAAAGGAACCTGGAGTCAGGAGGATAAAATCATCTAGATTGATGACAGGAATGGCTGCTTCTGGGTGTGTCAACAGCACAATTTAGCATGGCTTCTGGGCAGCTTTCAATATTCCTGACCAGCACCAAGGTGCCAATTGCCAGCTGCCTCTGGTTATTGCAGAGATCATTTCCACAAATATAAACTGGTCTTTTATAATTTTCTCATCTGTTCTCTGAGCTCTCTCTTGTGTGTTCTGCTTTTAGGGGACCCAATATCAAGTTGACGCCGTCACTTCAAGCACTCTTTTCCTGTATTCTTTTTGGCGTTCTTAAACCCAATGCTTCCTCCTAAAACAATTTATTTTCTCCATATCATTGCTCTGCTGAGCACCCTTGATTGGGAATCCAGGAAATTAGAGTAGGGCTTATTGATCTGACCCATCAGGATAATGCTTAAGCAGTAGCTTGAAGGGACATGTATGGTGGGAACAGGAATGCCTCAAAAGTCACATTCCTGGGTGGGAATTTATTACATTTTGCAGCTATCCAGCATATAATTGTTTATGGGGTTTTTATGTTTATGAATTTCTCCACTTTAGGAGTTTTGAAGGGGCATGTCGTAGAGCTTATAGGAGCTAAACATACTATAGCACAGACATTTGACCTGAGCTCTGTCAAGTAGTCTCATCTATGCCAGACTTGTACTCAGGAGTTAGTGTCACAAGGAAAAAGAGCCTGAGAGCTGGTTTTCTCTTATTGGTGGTGACAATAGTGGTGTAGGCTGCGTGGAGCTCCAGGGGCAGAGTGGCATCAGGGTGGTGGTAGAAGTAGCTGCTGTAGTCATTAGCGCTCCGCCTTCGGGACATACATTAGGATCACGCTTGCTGGCTTTCTTGTTGTTGGATAGGTGACTAGTCTTGACTAATGAGTTGTGAGCAGAAATGATAGTATCGTTTCTGGCTCAGCATGTTTAATAGCTACCATGAGACCCTCTGGACCTCTTTCCCTCACCACAGTGAACAGTAAAATTCCAGATATTGGCTTCTATCAGCCTGGGTCCCAGAGTGGGACAATGCAGAGCAGAGTGGACTGTGACCTGTGATGGGCAAGTAGTATGAGTGGGAAATAGTCTTTGCTGTTTTAAGGGACAACACAACCTCGTGCATCGTGACTGGCGTAGTAGCCACCAGAACTCCATTCCTGGTGTAAAAGTGGCAGCAGAGCCGATTAGTGTTGGTTTTTAAGTTTTTAAGCACGGTTTTGGGTTGCTTCCAGAAAACAGTCTTTAGTCTGGTTCTTCATCTTTTTCAACATTTCTGTGAACTACCTGGCATCCTTTGTAGACTCCTTTTTGTCTCAAATAGCCCGAGCCAGCACAGCTCTGTCCAACCCAACTCCCAAATAGCTTGATTTCCTTCAGGATCCTGCTATGAATTTCTCTCCCATAAATCTGTATAAAATCTTTGGAAGCTATCAATTTTTAAAATCTAAACCTCCTCTTGAGTGTAACAAACTTCAAAAATTTGGTAAATGTATAAAAAATGTGTAGACTATTTTTCCTTAAATTTGTCATTTTCAAGCTCCAAGGGTTTATCTTAATTCTTGTATAATAACATCTGATGAATAAATATGTGTCCACCCCTGTTTTCCTTAATCATGCTCTTAACCTCAGAAATATCCTCCTATTCTTTGCTGTCCAGATTGAACCACCCTGATCTCATTAAAATTACCATTTTGGATGGCTCCCAGAGGGTTCCAGGATGGTGTCGGCCACTAAAAATCAAATCCATCCACTGTCATCCCCACCCTTGCCCCTGACTGCCAGCTAGGAGTGTGCCATCTGTGGGGGATCACACAGCACACCTTCTCACTGTGCCATGCAGTCTCATCTCTAAGCGAAGTCTGCACTGGATAACCTCTCGAGTCCCTTCAAACTCTAAACTTCTAGGATATCTTTCTTTCCTAAGTAACAACTGCTAGTGTAGAGCCCATCTTACTGCAAATATAGTTTTGTGGCCTTTTGTTTTCTCACTTTGCCTTTGTCCATTCTGAAGTGCAGGCTTGCTTTCTCAATGGGGCAGAGTTCCTCATTCTTGGTTCTACTACATTTGGGGCCAGATAATTCTTTGTTGCAGGGAGCGGGGCTGGCTGGTGCATGCTAGGATGTGAAACAGCACCTGTGACCTCCACTTACTACATGCCAGTACATCCCCCAAGTCGTGATGACCAAAATTGTCTATAGACATTGCTAAATATCTCCTGGGGAGCAAAATTACCAAAAAGAAGGAAATCAGCGTGTCAGAGTATCTCCATTTGCATGGTATCTCCATTTTACTGTCCAAAAGAGCTGTTTCATTTTTAAACTTGAGAATTTCACTCTGCAATGCCTCTTCTAGATAATTCATAGAGATAGTAATGTTAATTCCAAGTAACAGGAAATAGCAACATAATCCCTCATTGCAGTTGCCACTAAACTTTTATCATTGTAGGGGTGTAGTCATGGGCTACACACAAACATTTACAGTTTTAAAAACTGGAGTATCATGTCACTTTGTCTCCATTTCAAACATTAACAGTAGAGTCTCTATAGAATTTTAGCACTATCGAACTACTTTAAATCTCAAATAACAAGGGTGAGGTAATTCTACTTTTTTCATTCTTCCAAAAAAAATACAATATTCCACCCAAGAGGTTTAAAATGTTTCCAAGTGTCTTCTCTGTAGAGAGGAAGAAGAACTAAGCTTTTATTATTCTGTATATTTAGTGATCACAGCACTGTTGGTGATAAAATCTCTGTTGTCAGAAGAACTTATTTATTACTTTTCCCTGTTCTTATTCTTGCATCCTTTAGCCTGGAGGTCACTAGTATTCAGAGTGAAATAGCTAGCAGGGGCCCAGAGTGACAGCTGACAGATTTGTCTGGGTGGTAGTTCATGTGCACATGTGTATGCATCCATGTGTGTGTGTATATTTCCCCATACATCTAGTCATCCAGTGTTTTTTTTTTTTTTTTTTTTTGGTGCAGGAGACAGATGTCCACCCTGATAATCTTTACTGATAACCCCATGACTAGAAATTGACTTGCTACCTATGATAAAGTGAAAACGAGGCTGAGTCAGATAAAGAGGAAATGAAATAGAGTCTGTAGAGAAGAAAATGAGCATGAAGTCAATAGGTGAGAGAGAAGGCTGCTGCACAGTGACTCAGGATTACTTGATCAATGCAGGGGGAAATAGCTGGCCACCCAGTTGTTTAGTGCTCTATCTACCAATCAGTCAGAGAGCTGTCTGTGAAATGATTAGCTATTTCAGTGTTGAGTGGGTAATGCCATAGTGAGAAAAGCGGGACACGTGAATGAACGAAACCAACTGAGGTCACAAGCCAGTTGTGTGGATAAATGCTACTCAGAAGAAAAACAGTGTGAAATTATGATTTTAACATTTTTTGGCACAGCACTACCCCTCAGTATTACATACCTTTCGCATTACTTTTAGAATAAACAATAAATTGAAGGGAGAGCAAAGGCAAAAGACAAAAGAGGCAAGGCTTCCTTAAAAGTACAAGTCTGGGTTTAAAAATTAATGAGAAGACCGATGTCGGAAGAAACAGGGAGCTTGCATAGGATGCTTACTCTGAAGTAGAGAGACCCTTGTGATTCCTTTGAGGCCTGCCTATCACTAACAGTCGCCCCTTTGAGTCTTCGTAGCATCTCTTCACTATCATCTTTTGAAAGTGGTATTTGCTTTTTTTCAAGTCCGGCTCAGGAATATGTTTTAACTACATTTATTTTTTTGCTCTGTCAAACTTAAAAAGAGCTGCTTTGTTTTGGTTTCTCATGAGTTTTGAAATATTTTCGTCATATGCCTGAAGATATGTTTTACACAGCAGGTGTTAAGGATCCAATAAGGTCTGTTGGACAAATGATTCATAAATATGTGTTCGCATGCTGTACAATAGTTGAATAGAACCACACAGATGGAGCCACCCTATTCTATTGAGGAAGTGGTATGTGTTTTTGTAAAAACTGTGATACACATGGTTTTTAGCCAAGGAGCCAGACTCTGAGAAAGTTTTTGGAATAATTTACTTATGTTGTACTGATTTGTTCAGTGGGAGTGTGATGTAAATATACCCTTATTACATATTACGGAAAGGGCTGGAAGGTCTTAATAAAAGAAATTTGAGACATCTCAGGGAAACTATGAGGAGAATATAGATAAAATGAATGCTACCAATGAAAAAGATGTTATCTGGTATTTTTAAAGTGATGGAGATTAAGAAGTAAGCTTGAGTACTTTGGTGAAGGATGTGTTTTAAATCAAATAGAGGGTGTACAAATGTCACATTGAGAGCAGGAGACATAACTGTTTTCTGAAGGTCTGGGAGATGGGGCTACCTAAGGCCTTTCTCGATCCTGTTTTAGCTAAAAATTAGCTAAATGACTACTTAAACTGCTCCTGGAATGACAGGGTTTTAATAATATCCATGCATTGCACCTCATGAAACAGCTTTCTATTTCTGATGGTATATTTAGAAAAGATGAAAGACCTTGTCCTCATTTATGTGAAAACACTTTTTTGTTTGTCCTCGCATTTCCCAGGGTATCTCATCATCGTATAGCCATTCACGATGAGAGGAGATTAGTGAAGAGACCCATAGAGCCTGATTTTGAGAAGTACTTTCAATTCTAGGAGGAGCAGTTCAGATTTTATTCTACACAGAGAGGGGACTCATCAAGCAAAGGAATGACAGGACTATAGTTGGGCTTTGAGAAGATGATGCCAGCAGAACTAAGAAGATGGAATTCGAGGAGAGAGAAAGAGCACAGTAAGATTATATAGTGCCATTCTTCCTCAGTCAGCGAGCAGTACACATGAATTCACTGAATGACTGACAAATGCAGGCCATAGGTGCCCTCAGGCTGTTCAGTGCATTGCTCAGGACTCCCTTGCTCATTCCATATCCACTCAACCCAAATTTATTTATTTTTTATTTATTTTTGTGAGGAAGATTCTCCCTAAGCTAACATTCATTGCCAATCCCCCTCCTTTTTTGCCTGAGGAAGATTGTCCCTGAGCCAACATATGTGCCAGTCCTCCTCCACTTTGTATGTGTGATGCCTCCACAGCGTGGTTTGACGAGCGGTGAGTAGGTCTGCACCCAGGATCTGAACCTGCGAATCCTGGCCCACTGAAGTGGAGCATGAAGACCTCTAACCATTCAGCCATGGGGCCAGCCCCCCAGTCAACTCAAATTTGAATTCTTAGGTCCTGCCTTGGGCCTTTGGATTGTCTGTATTCCAATTTCTAGGTCTTTGGGTCATTCCTTCCCCTAAAAGACTTTGAACTTTCCCTCTCCTGGAAGGCTATCCACCAGGCAGAACGCCCTGCCAGTCACTTGGATTGTTCTTCAGCCTCAAACCCCCACGTGGTGAATAGGATTTGGACGATTATAATGATCTCTATATTCTGGCTGAGAGGTAATGAAGGTTACAGCGGGGAGTTAATGACTAAGGGGGATTTCAGAGTCAGAGCAACAGCATTTAGTGACTAATTTAGTATGAGGAGAAGCATAAGTAGAAGGAAAACCTGTGATTGTGGCCCTGAAGAATCTAGAGGATGGTGGGGGCCTTAACTGAGATAAGGCACAAGAGCGACAGGATTTTTTAGAAGTGAGTGAAATATTTGGCACATTAAATTTGAGGGACCTGGGACATATATTTGTGGAGTCGTGAGACCAACTCTCACGGGAGGCTACATTTAGATACCTAGATATACAACTGATTTTTAGAGATGAAAGCTGAAACATTTGGAAAGGTGATATTTTCCATAATAAAGAGTCGACCAGGAAGACAGAAGGCCAAGGATGGATACTTGAGTTTTATCCACCCTTTATTGATTATCAGAGGGACGGAAATCAGCAAAAATATTCAAGCATTCAGAGGCACAAGGAGAGGCAGGAGTACTGTGAATCCTTATTCTTCTTATTAAAAAGGGTATAAAATAATCTGCTATTGAGGGAGCCAAGAAAGAAATACATTGGCATGGCATTTTCCCGAATAACTTATTGTTTGATGCCTTTTCTTGGTTAATTGTGCTTCTTCTTGGTTGTGTTCTGCTAGCTTGGAAGTAAAGGCCAATAAAGGTATAAGCACAGTTCCCACCGAGCACAGGTGAAGGCAAGCCTTTGATTAGTGACTGTAACTCTAGCTTAAGTGTTTGTCACTATTTTTGACTTGCTTGCTGGATTCATAATTTACATGAAAATGGCTAATAGGTGTGCAGCTGCTGGGTTCCTCAGCTGGCCACTTGGTGTTTTTGGAAGCTTCATTTCAGTAAATTCTGGAAATGCTTATTCCAGCTTCCTCACTTGTGACTTCCTACTTCAGCTGCCTGTATAATTACTTGCTTGGGACCATGCTGCTCTTTATGGTTCAAATGGTCCAAATTAGTAGATTCATATTTTGACTGGTATTGGTGGGGTTTTAATTAATAGTGATATATTTCTGTTCAGTAGGTCTTCATGTGAAAGTGATGAAATTTCTTAGGAAGTTGTTCACATGCTCTTATCTTCTGAACATGAAGGAAATATGTACGCATAGGTGTGTGTGAGGGGGGGAGGAGGGAGACAATGGGGGAATAGAGAGAGGGAGTGAGGAAAGAGTGAGAGCAGAGAGTACTCTGATGGGTTTTCAATTCAGTCCCTTTGGGATTATAGACGAATTGATCAACCACCTGAGTGTTTCAATGACATTTTAGTCAGATTTTTCCTTATTTCTTCATGCTTAGTTATATGCATTGCTTCTGGCCTGAAAAAGTTAATACTATTTCCAGAGGGTCTGATTCAAAAAACTGATGAATTTCAGATCTTATGGGAATTAGACTCAATAGGAGATAGACCCTTACCCCTTTAATATTTTTTCTTTATATGTGAGAATAAGGAAACAGGGTTTGTTACTATAACAACAAAATATTTGCATATCACCAAAGGATCACTCCCATTCTTCAAAAGAGCAGCTCCAGATTTCCATGACATGTACAATTGTTGAACTAGAGTTGGTACGAATAACACTTTAAGGACTAAAAGATTTAATGTAGATGAAAATTATGCAGCCATAAAACTATGTATCAGTCAAAGGTCTTTCTGTGTGTGATTAATAATCATGCTAAATGAACATCACTAATATTTTAGAATTGAAAATAACATAAATAATCTCAACATATATAATGAAAGCAAATGTCATATTCATGTCTTATTAATTATAATATTGGTCCTATGTAGTGTGGGATGTGGCGTAAGAGAAAAAGAATCAAGGATGAAAAATACAATATTCTCCTGAGCAACTGGAAGAATGACATCTCCACTTAATGAAATGGGGAAATATGGGGGAGAACAGGTTGAAGTAAGAAAAACCAGTCATCAAAATTAGTGTTGGACATTTTAATTTTGTAATGGTTGTTAAATGGAAACATGAAGTTTAGCTCTGCGTAGGCCTGGATAGTTGTCTTATTTATTGCAGAATTTCCATTACCTTGACCCAGTCTTTCTTAAGTAAATTACTAAACAGGGTTCAGGGTAGAGGACCAGCTGGAGAAATAAATTTTGCCAGTGTCAGCATATAGATTATTTTTAAATTCGAGAGTCTGGATGAGATTACTAAGAGTGAGACCATAACTAGAGAACAGAAGTCAAAGGTCTGAGTACTGGCGTGTGCTGAATCCTAGAAAATGAGGAGAATCTTTATCTCTGTCTCTATCTCTATCTCTATCTCTACATCTGTATGTACATCTATATTCATATCCATGTTCCTATCCGTATCTCTATATGTACATCTATATCTACATCCACATCAATATCTATATATATTTCCATTTCTATATTTTTATACACATTGATTCACATACAAACATATATATCACAATGTATGGAAAAGGGATTGTACTATACTCAAACTTTGGCTGTTTGGGTTTTCAATTTAGTAATATTCCTTGGAGATCTTTCCATGTCATCATATCCAGCTCCACCTCATTCTCTTCTAGTAGCTGCATAGTGTTGTATTGTTTCAAAACTCAATAGTTTGAGTAAACAGTTGCCCACAGACTGACATTGAGTTCCTTTCTATTTAGATTATTTGCTATTGCTAATAGCGTTCCAGGGAATATCCTTGTCCCTACATCAATGCACACTTATAGGTGTATATCTGTAGGATGCACCTCAATAGATACATTTATGGTTAAAAATATATGCATTTTTAAGTCAGATGAACATTGTCAAAATGCTTTGCCAAAAGGTGGCCTTCTCACTAATAGTATGTAAGATTTTTTACAAAGTTATTCATAAGTTGAGTGATTATTATGTCAGCTGATTTATTTGTATAAACTCAAAATAGTGACTGACACAGGTCACTGAGAATAAAGTTTTGATTGGTGCTGGTAGGGAATGGAGTTATTCCATAGTCACAAAGCCCTGGAACACCTGTGGGGTTATGGATTTTGGTTCCATAAATGCCCAAACCAGGGCAGAATTTTACTATTGATGTGGTCAACTTAGCATTCTACAATTTTTGATTGCAATAAATATAAACCAAACTTTTATGTAAGCATTTAGAATTTAATTGCATAATGTACTTGTGATAATTGATTAGCTATTTAGAAAAAAGTAAATTTATATATTCACACTTTATCACCTAAAATAATACCTTCAAGTGAATTGGAGTGTTAAACATTAAAAGTCAAATCATAAAAAGACTGACCATCCACCACCATCATCGCCACCACAGCAGTAGTAGCAACAAAAACAACCAATCTAGGAATGAATGCTTAACTACAAACTTAAGAGTAAAGGACTTTCAAATCTACAAAAGGCAGAAAAAACTGAGAAATTTTGGTAAAAATGAATTTTTTTGCATAAAACAATCAAATTAAAAGACCCACTATTTTAGAAAAGCTTATGAGAAAATGTAAAAAGTAAAGGTTAATACTGGTTATAACAAATATCAAATCCAGTCAAATATATTAATATGTAAAAAATTATATTACAGACATGCATCACTTAACAATGGGGATACATTCTGAGAAATGCACCATTGGGTGATTTCATTGTGCAAACATCACAGAGTGCACTTACACAAACCTAGATGGTATAGTCTACCACACACCTAGGCTATCCAAGATAGCCCATTGCTCCTAGGCTACAAACCTGTACAGCATGTTACTGTACTGAATACTGTAGGAAACTATAAGACAATGGTAAGCATTTGTGTGTCTAAACATTTAGATGTTTAAATGTCCCATTTAGGCTGGGACATTACTGTACACTACTGTAGACTCTATAAACATTGTACACTTAGTCTACACTAAATTTACAAAAAAATGTTTTTCTCTTTTCAGGAATAAATTAATCTTAGCTTATTTATTTTATAAACTTTAATTTTTTAAAACTTTTTGACTCTTTTGTAATAACACTTAGCTTAAAACACAAACACATTGTATATCTGTACAAAAATATTTTCTTTCTTTATATCCTTGTTCTATAAGGGTTTTTGTAATCTTTTAAAACTTAAAAATTCTTTTTTAACTTTTTTGTTAAAAACTAAGACACAAACACACATTAGCCTACACCTACACATGGTTAGATCATCAATATCACTATTTTCCACCTTCACATCTTGTCCCACTGGAAGGTCTTCAGGGGAAATAACACGCGTAGAGCTGTCATTTCTTATGATAACAATTCCTTCTTCTAGAATACCTCCTGAAGTACCTGCCTGGGGCTCTTCTTGAGGAGGTGTCACTCTTTTCAGAAATATATCCATGCTGGTTTGCTTGATTTATTTCTTTTTTTCATCATAGATTTGCTTGCAAGCAGTTAATGCACCATGAACATTCCTCTCTATTAACGAAAACCTTTCAATGTTGGGGTCCATGTTTTCAAAGTTTTAAGGAGCTTGTTGAGGTCTGCAAAAGGTTCTGCTAAACCCTTCACTGTGAATTTTCTTGAGGATTCTTCTTTTTCTTCTCCTGCAGTTTCCTTTTTTCTTGCTTCTTCCTTAGGTATGCGTTCCTGTGCCAGTTTCAACATCTCATTTGTCAACTCCTCAGGAACCACCTCTAGGAGCTCCTCAACGTCATCCTCCTCCACACCCAGGTTAAAGTTGTTTGCCATCTCAGCCACAGCCTTGGTGATTTTTGCAACCTCCTCATTTCTGGAAAATCCTTTGAAGTCATGGATGAATCTTTTGAGTGTTTTCTTCCAGATGCCATTCCTACAGTCCTTGGTGACAGACATCACATCAAGCCCAAGCAAGGTTCTTGATGCAGTCATAGAAGTTGTGATCTTTTCAGAATTTCATCAGTGTCTTCCTCAGTTGCAACAATAGCCTGGGCAAAAGTGCTCCTCGGGCAGTGGGCCTTAAAAGCTGCTATAACTCCTTCATCCAGTGGTTTGATCAAAGAAGTGGTGTTTGAAGGGAGAAACACCACTTTGACATTGGGACGACGATCACCAATAAAAAAAGGGTGTCTAGGAGCACTAACAACAATTAGCAAAATCTTGAAAGGTATGTTCTTCTCCAAACAATTCTTCTCCATTTGGCTGGCATAGCAATTCAGGAGGGCATCTTGGAAGAGGAGCTGGGTCATCCATGATTTCTCATCGCTCCCGTAGTACACTGGCAGTGGTGCTTATTGATATGCTTGAAGGCCCTGGGGTTCTCTCCGTGCCAGATCACAAAGAGTTTCAATTTGTAGCCAGCAACACTGCCCCCAGGCAACACTGTTATCCTGTCCTTAAAAGCCTTGAAACCTGGCATTGACTTGGCCTCTTTATGGATGAAATTCCTTGCAGGTATCCATTTCCAGAATAAGGAGGTTTCATCTAGATTGAATATTTGTGCTGACATGTAATTTTTCTCCACAATCAACTTATCTAGTTTCCAAAAATTCTTCAGCTGCCTTCATATCAGTACTTGTGGACTCACCACTCGCTTTCACATTATGTAATGCATAATTATTCTTGAATAGTTTAAAACACCCAGAGTTAGCAGTAAATTCAACATCATAGTCGGGTCCAGCCTTTCTTTTCAACATCAGAAACAAACTTTTTGCTTTGGCCATGACTGTCACGGTGCTGAGAGGGATACGCTTTTCTGTCTGGTCTTCAATCCAGGTCATTAGAAGTTTCTCCATGTCTGATATAGGTCGTTCTCAAATTTTTGTCAGTCTTGTTGCCTTCAATGAAGCAGATCCTTTAATAGCTTCCATCACTTTATTCTTGTTCTTCAAGATCATAGCTATGGTGGAAGGGCACATGCCTGCCTGGAAGCAATAACCATCACTTTTGTAGTCCTTAATCACTTTTAATTTTGTTTCCAGGTCAGTCACTTGACGTGGCCTCTTACTGGCAACATTAGCAGTGGATTTTGTATGCTTAAGGGCCATATTAAACAAAACAACATAAAATAAAAATCAAGCACAAGAGAAAATGAGGTAATCAAGAGATGTGGTAAACATGAGACATATGAGGCTGTTGCTAGCCTAACATGGCATACTGTTTTACAGTAAACTTTTTTTTATAAGTAGAAAGAGTACACTCTAAAATAACAATGAAAAGTATAGTATAGTAAATACATAAACCAGCAATGCTGTTACTTACTATCCTTGTCAAGTATTAGGTACTGTACATAATTATATGTGTTATACTTTTATACAACTGGCAGCACAGTAGGTTTGTTTATACCAGCATCATCATAAACACATAAGTAATGAGTTGCACTACAATGTTAGGATGGCTACGATGTCACTAGGCAATAAGAATTTTTCGGTTCCATCATATCTTATGGGACCACTGTTGTATATGCGGTCCATCATTGACTGGACCATCATAATGTGGCATGTGACTGTATGAAACTAAACAAACCAACATTAAGACTTAAGAAAATTGGCAAAGCATGAAAAACCATGTTAAAGAGAAATTAGATCCATAAACACATATCTGGACTAATAGTGCTCAATTTCACTAGAAATCAAATAAACACAAATTAAAATGATATACTACATTTAATCTATCAGTTATAAAAACACTTAAAAAGATAGAAAATCACGTGGCTGGCAAGACTGATGTGAAATGGCCATATTTATAAATAGCTGGTGGCAATTTTAGAAAGCAATATAGTGATAAAGACCACACTTAAAGATGTTATCTTTTGATCCACGTATAAATTATTTTCTCTCTCCTGAGAAACTAATGTATATATGAACTAAAACCTTAATCATTAAAATTATTAATAGCAGCAGTATTTATGAAAGCAATAACTTTTATTCTACCTAAATATTCAATGATAAGGAAATAGATACCTATGAATATACCTATGTGATGAATTATTGTGCAGAATTTAGCATTGCTTAAGAAGGGTAAGTAATAATTAAGGACATGATTAGTATATAATAAGTGAAAAAATACAAAATCAAAGGAAGGTTAAGCTTTGGAGAGAAATACTCACTGATAGATTAAAAAAAGGAAATATATCAAAATATTTATAGTGGCTGTGTTTGGCTGGTGGGTTTCCTGGTAATTATTTTTTAAATACTTGAAATTCTCTCTAGTTAGAATGTACAATTTTGTGTTGAAACAAATTTTTACAACTGTAATTTCATGAAATGAAAAATATTTTTGTTCTGTATTATAAAAATTCACTCTGACTCTTCTTTTTCAACTTCAGAGAAATAACTTTTAACCTCCAGATTCTGAGGCTTTCCCTTAAATTCCATGTGATAGGAATCCAAGCCTTACTTGAGTGAAGAATTATATACCTGAAAGAAGCAGTCTCTGAGTCACTAATTTTGCCTCCTAAAGGATTTTCAGTTTCCCAGTCTTCAAAGCACTCCCCTCCATCCTATTTGAGAATGACAAATTCTGTATTGTGCAAGTGCCGACATTAGCAACAGACGGTGTCTCTCCCCCAACCACTTGAACCTGTGTAAGTGTATCCATTTTAAAGTTCCTGAGAGTGTAAATCATGCTGAGTGCTTTGAATTGGCAGAGAATGTATCACCGTGGCTGGCAGACCAAGCGCTGCCAAGTACTGTGCCCCAGTGAAGGGAACAGAGAAAGGAAATGGAGACATTAGATAAGTTGCCCATGGTAGGGTAGTTGAAAAGGAAATATACTCAAAATTCCCCCTAAGTGATCGCAATGTCCTTTAAAATTTGCAAATTACCAGATACATTCAAGTGTTTAAACTTGTTTTATCTTATGACCACTGAGTTAGCAGAATTAAAACTCAGGAACATGAACGACCGTGTGACTGACAGCAACGTTTCCCTTGAGGGTAACTCAAAGTAGGAGTAGATGTGCGTTCTGAAGATGAGGACTTTCCAATATACCTTTTCTTCACCCAGGTCCCTGAAGATCAAAGTCTTAGCATTTTTCAATAGACTGTGTCAGACCTGAATTTTAAGTATAGTGATTAATCAATTAACTAAAAGTAATTGTGCATATATGTATACAGGACACAAATACACATATTTGAACACATACGTATTTTATGTGAGGCATGTTACACACTCCTTCTAGTCAGTTTAAAGATTATGTTTAGCTTGTTAAATAGTGGAATGTGGTAGGTTATTTCCTGATCCATCATCAAATCTCTCAATTATTATCTAGTTAAACTAATTAGGAAAAACAGTATTTACTCATTTAGAAAATACAAAGCCAGCCTTTAATCTTCAAAGGAGTTTGCTGTGTTAATTTATTCTTATATTCAGGTGCGTGTTTGTTATTTTTATACTAACCTCTGAAATGTTTCCTCCACATCTCATTGTGAAGAATAAAAGACTATTTAATGCATTAACAAAGTAATATTTCTCACACAGGTGGTCTAACTTTTGACACTGATTCTTCAAGGCAACAGTGGAAGTCTCACAAAAGGCACTGGTTTGCCATCCTCTGGAATATTGAGGAGCTTATAAATGTATTTCCCTGGAGACCTCATCAGGTTATGCATTTTTGAGGAGACACCTAGCACTACCAGCAAGTCAGAGGCAGTCTCCAGCACTGCAGCTCTTCCATCTGGCCTGAGTTTTGCTGCCTCTATTTGTACATCTTCACATGAGGAGCACTCTAGGAACCAAAAACTGTTCTCTCCTTCATTATGCATGTGGCATTCGATGCAATTTACCACCTAACAGATGTCATAGCTAAGTACCCAGGATCACGTCATGATTCACTCATCTTAAGACAATCTGCTTCAGAAATGCATGGCTTTTTATAAATTGGGAGAATTTGGCTTTTGAGTAATTCTCTAAATGCTGTATGTTTATAACTTCATTTTTTTTTTCTTAAAATACAATTACAGTTTCAGATTGTTTCCAGGTTAGCTCCCTCTTTTGGGTTCCACTTTGAATATCTCTGCCACTGGAAAAATAATGAAAAGCATCAAATTTTTTTACCACAATGCTTATTGAAGTAACTCTGGAGATTATCCTCAAATTGAGGTTTTGATGTCTAGGCAAATCTGGTGAAACATTATTTCTCTGCCCTTGTAAAGCAGGCAAAAAATTCCTGCCGGGTGGTATTTTACATAATATTGTCATTAAACATGGTCTATCTTTAGCGGAAGAAGCAGACGGTAATAAGTCAAATAGGGATGAAGAATGATCTGAATCGGAGGAGATACACTTGCAAATGAGAAACCGAAATTATTATTAAAGGTAGTAATATGACATCCAGATTAATAGAGTAAAAGGTTGAAAGAAATGTTTAACTATTGGGAGTAATTATCGAAGGCTTTTTCGTAAAAGAATATGTTACATCGTCTCCTATTTTGGGAGGCTGACTTTTTTATGCTGGAATAAAGAACCCGTAGATTCTTCGCCGCAGCTGTTTCGGTCTTGATTAATCTAAGTACTGGAACCATAAAAAGAAAAGTAGCTTAATTAAAAAATGTTAGAGCAGAATAGAATACATTTACAATAATTTCCCTTCCCTTTTTGGCTAAATGTGAGAAAAAAACATCATCTTTTCTTTTAAAGGGAGCAAATCAATATCGGTGCCTTTGCAATTACCCTCGAGGCACAGCGTTACACAGGCGGGTGCACAAACAAAGGAATCCTAGGTTAAAAACCATATCCCTCAGCATTAAAAAAAATAAGAGAACTATTTAAGTCTTGCTACGTTTATTTCTGTTCTCTTCCCCCAAACAAACACCATCATTGCAACTTCCAACCTTAATCCCATAAAACTGGTTCTCCCAAATGTATAGACTGTTCTTTATTACTGAATTCTGTTTTTAATCTCCCTGCAAAGGGATTCAGATTGATTTCTTTATTACCTTGAGGTGACTATGTCTCATTCGGTTGATGCCTAGATTGTTTATAAAATGAATTTATCCTGTTAATATTTACACAGCTCTTGAGAAGTATGAGGTAAAGCCCCAGCAGGAAAGTTTCCCAGTCGGGACTTCTGTGTTTTCCTCTCCTGTGAATATAAAAATTGATTTCCTATGTGCATTTGTAGGAGCCCTATGGGAGATAGTTTTCTTACAATTGTGCTGTCAATTGCTTTCAGTAAGTATCTGTAACGATAGGCTATATGGGAGAGAATACATAGTTTCAACTAGAACGGGTGAAATTTAAAATTTTGATTGTATGTTGGTAAAAGTTTCCTTTTCGATAAGTTTAAGAATATATCTGAAATTTTTCAATAGTCGCAGCAGGAAAAGCAACACTCTTAGGCAGAGAGTTTTGTAGAGTTAGTCATAAAGATCTATGATTCTAATAGCATTGTCTTACCTTCCCCGGCAATTATCTCCATTTCTTTAGCATATAACCCACCTAGTTCCATGGCAGTTGCTTTGCATCACGGCCAAGACAGATTACAACCCAGACATAATTTATTTTTCAGTGAGAATTTCCCACAAAAAATTGAATTATTTATTATCTTCAATTCTGCCGTGTTTGGTTTAATTTTAAAGGAGTTTTTACTACTCCATGTGAAAATAATAAAGCATTTTTAATAATGCCCAATAATACTGTATACAGAATAAGACCAAGCACCACCCACTGCTTAGCTCCCTGGAGTCCATATTAAAAGCTACGCAAAACATACCACACAAAATTAAGGGAAGGAATGGGACCCAACTGGACTGAACAATAGGAGACTATTTTATTTCTCTGGCTTAAGTACATGATGGGGATATAAAGTTATCCATACTCCTTATATAAAATTGAAAATAATACTTTGCTTTGCAGATCCTTCAGGAATTGATAGAAGAAACAATTTGGTTAAAGCATTTTCTAATTCGTGTTCTTCTGGCTAAATGCAGATCTATAAACTGAATACGTTTGAAAGAGAAATTCCTTTTTATTGTTTTTAGAAACATGAAGGAAACCTCAATCTTTTTTCATCTGGGACCAGTTTATAGATTCTCTGTTTCTTCTATGTAGAAAATATGCCTGTTATCCTGTTGGCTCCTTTGGAAGAAGGAGCTTATTGGTGTGAACAAAAGTACCTAAGAGGACTCAGTTGTCAAGTTGTCCTGAGTTGCCCTTGAATTATTGAAAAAGTGAGAGACCTGATTTCAGGAACCTAGACAGTAAGCTGTCTTTTAAGGGCATATCTTGTTCAAAACGGGCAACAAAGAGTAGCTGCACTGGAGGTACCGCTGAGGGAGAAGAATCTATAACCCCCGCCAAGTTATATCTAGCAAAAGACTTGGCTAGGGAGAAGCAATACATATGAGGTTTATTCAATCCACCCTTTCCGTTAGATTGGGAGGTCTCTAGTCTCAAATTCACATTCCTTCAGAGGACAGGCAAGTAACGTAAGAAAGTGAAGGAGAGCGGGTGAGGCTTGCATGTTTGGGATTAAAATTTGAGTTTCTAAGGAAAACAAACAGGAAATGAACACATTTGTTTTGGTATGAATGCACATGCCAGACACATACACAACTATCTGGCTCTATTGATCGCCCCCAAATGTAGCAAATCCCAGCTGGTTCGCTTACTAGCTGTTGTGACAGAGCAAGTTCCTTAAACTCTCTGTGCTTCAGTTTCCTTGTCTGGAAAATGGGAATTATAACAGTACCTACCTCACAGGATTACTATGAGGAATAAACAAGTCGATACACTTAAAGTGCTTCAAACACTACCTGGCATATACCAAGGGCCATACAAGTATTTACTGTTAAGCATGTTTGTTCTGTGCTTCTTTCTCAATTTTTTCTCTGTCCTTATACACACACAACACACATATACACACATACTTACAAATCTACTCATTCATAAAAGTATTTTTAAAATTGGATTTGGAGGGGGCCTGGCCCAGTGGTGTAGTGGTTAAGTTTGCACGCTCTGCTTCTGTGACCTGGGGTTTGGATCCTGGGCATGGACCCACACACAGCTCATCAAGCCATGCTGTGGTGATGTCCCATATATAAAGCAGAAGACTGGCACAGATGTTGGCTCAGGGACAATCTTCCTCAAGCAAAAAGAGGAAGATTGGCAACAAGTGCTAGTTCAGGGTCAATCGTCCTCACCAAAATAAATAAATAAATAAATAAATAAATAAATAAATAAATAAATAAATAAAATGTGGATATGGAGGATAATAGAGAAGCTCCAAACACTGGATAATTTATATTTGCCCCTCAAGAACCCCTCTTTACCCTCCATCACCCTTTTCTGTCTTTTCTGTGTCCCAGGAGGCTGACCTCTACAAATGGCTCACATGCCTTCTGGCTTACAGTCAAGTTTGCTTAAAGGGAGTCACCCACTGCAGATCAGGGAGAGTAAAGAGAATGAGGTCAAGGTGTTTATTTCCCTGCCTCCTCCTTGTTGGAATGTTGCTGGTTGGCTGGTTCCTCTGCTGAAAGCCATAGCCCCTTTCATGGTCGCCTCAATTACGGCTCCTCTCTCTCTCTTGTCCTTTTAGGCCTAGGAAGTGACAATTCCTACTTGTTAGCCCTGCTGTGTTTAATCATACCTTAATGTGCATGCTCACATTTGTTAATAACTTTTCTCAATAAGTGTGTTTGATTGTGTCATCACTTTCTTGCCCGGACCCTAACTGATATAGGCTCTTATTTGAAATGATTTAATATCTTCTTAATATCTTTCCCTAAGTCCTGCTAAAATGGTAGAAGACTTAGTAAAATGATGATGAATCCATAGAAAGCCCGGGTATCCAATGCGGGTGACAGCAGCAGAAAATAAAACAAGTAAATTCCACACTGACAGTGAAAATCAGCTGAACTGAGGACCATGCCTCCTACACAGGTAACCTTCAAAACGATTGACTTTTTTTTTCCTGAACAAAAGCCCAGAATAATCTATATTGAGGGAGAGCAGAAGTCAGTTGAAGTAGAAGCTACTGAGATTGGCGTGAGGTTCCTAATAGGGTAAAACGACTGAAGCAGTCCTATCCCTGAGAGGAGTTCCCTGTGAACAAGCTGTGAGTATTCTTCGAAGAGGGTGCTTTGACCTCAGAGACACCCAGAATGCCTTTTGCAGCCCAGAAAAACAGGATGGTTCCCTAGGTTACAAGTGGAAAAAGAGACATCCGCATGGAATGGTGCTGATAAAGTTGTACCTGAGTTGTAGAATAGATAGTCTTTGAAAATACCAAGTCAACATGAAAATTACAGTATTCTTGTTCCTAGTTATCAGGAAACCTAAATTCATATAATTGTTACAGAGTGAAAAAAAGAACAAATGGTGAAAGCACATTATTCAGATAAATATAAGATTATCTGGCAATTTGGTGTATTTGAATCTATAAAATTGGATTTTCTCTACTCAAGCATTTGTATGAACATCTACGCATAAGTGAAAACAAATTTTGGAAAAAATGACTTTCTAGATTCACTGAAACTTTACAACACTATCAGTCAAGAATGTCAAGAATGGTTTTCTTAATATAAATGTATAGTGCTCGAATTGACGGTAATAAATGTGTATGTGTACATGTGCATGTGTGCATACATGCACACACGTGTGCTCGTCAAAGCAAGTCTACACTGCTGAAAACCAATGGAATGGTGTCCACATGGTATGTTCTTTCCCTTCATTGCTAGCAACCTACATTTTATTGTACTTTTCTCTAGAAAGAGTGTACACAATATAAATGTGCAGTTTTATAGTTGCTTACATTTTAAGGAGATGAGAAAAAGTAACATTTTCCCTTTAATTTTCTTACATAGTGAATGTAAGGGATATTTAATGGTAGTAAAAATGAATTTATTTCCTAAACTAACAAAAGCAACTTACAACCATCAAGAGTCCAACCAAAACACACTCCAGGACATTTGGTCATTTTAAAATAACTTAGATACTGTTTATTTTTTGACTTTATCAATTCATTATAAATAGCCGAAAACTTCTGAACATTTAAAGATGTTTTAAACATGGCTTGAAGTGGCAGAATTTATTATTATGAAATCCCTTTAACCAACTTATCATTATGTTTTCCTAACTTCTCCCCCAACCAAAGCAAAACAAAATCAGAAACAATGGGCATGAAAGGAAAAAAAGAAGAATCAAACGTGGTTAAGAGAAGTAAATAAACTAGACATAACGCTTTGATGTCTGAGTCATGTCATCCATACCAGTCATACTAATGCATTTTAGAAAAATTTTAGAAAATGTAGGCTATGTATACATTCAAGAAAAGTTTCTACAAAAGTATAGTTTGGGGGACGTTTCCTTCATTAGATAACAGAAGCTTTGTTCTTGTCTGAACCCCTACAAGTGACTCAGGGCATCAACAATAATATTCCCCAGTCTTTCTCTAGACATGAAGATGAACATATTAGTTAGCTACCCTTGATGGAGATAATTCTACTGGATCCTAAAGGGAGTTTTGGTACCAGGTTTCCTGAACTTGCCTTGGGAATATCTAACTCATCAAGGACTTTTAAAGATGGTTTCCTGGGCACAGGCAATTGGGTGAAGTTCATTTTAGTAAGTCCCAAAATCCATTGGTGCTTTTAAGCCCAGAATAGAGCACTGAATTTTAGTGTCCGAAATAATAAAGTTAATTAACTTTCTGGGTTAAATGGACAAAGCAGTTTCAAAATAATGTGAATATTTGATTTTATTTAACTGAAGAATTAAGAATTAAGAATCCCCAGAAACATTTCTATTTATTTTTTGAAAAGAAAATAACTTTTATTGTGGTAAAAAAAATATACATACATACATAAAATATACAAACGTTTACCATTTTAACCATTTTAATGTGTACAGTTCAGTGGCATTAAGTGCATTCACATTGTTCTACAATTATTGCCACTGTCCATCTCCAGAACTTCTTCATCTTCCCAAACTGAAACTCCATATCCATTCAACAGCTCCCCATTCCCGCCAGCCTCTGGCAATGGCCATCCTACTTTCTCTTTCTATGAATTTGACTAATGTGAGGACTTCATTTAAGTGGAATCGAAATATTTGTCCTTTTGTGTCTACTTAGCTCACCTAGAATAATGTCTTCAAGGCTCATCTGTGTTGTAGCATATGTCAGAATTTCATTGCTTTTTAGACTGAATGATATTCCATTGTTCGTACACACCACATTTTGCTTATTCATTCATCCAGCGATAGATATTGAGTTGTTTCCACCTTTTGGCTATTGAGAATATTGCTGTTATAAAGATCAGTGCAAATATCTGTTTGAATCCTTGCTTTCAATACTTTTGTGTATATACCTAGAAGTGGAATTGCTGGATCATATGGTAATTCTATGTTTATCTTTCTGAAGGATCGCCTTACTGCTGTCCACAGAGGCTGTACTATTTCACATCCCCACCAGCAATTAACTTCTCTCCAAGGGTTCCAACACCTTGACAATATTGGTTATTTTCTGGGATTTTTTTTTTTTTTTGATAATAGCCATCTTAATGGATGTGAAGTGGTAACTCATTGCAGTTTTAATTGTATTTCCCTATTGATTGGTGATGCTGGACATCTGAAAAAAAATAATTTTAAGGTTTTTTTTTTAAATTCCAATCAACACTAGAACCAGAGAGTTAAAATTTCTTTTTAAAATCTTTTCAGTTGATCTAATACTTTTATATTTTTAAAAGAAAAACTTAAAAATCACTGCATATTAAATTAAAATTTTAATTAAATTCACTTTATGGATAAAAGAGCATCACAATTGTTCTTTTGATCAAAACAATGGAAACATATTTTCTACACCATGTAAATTGCTAACTTACTATCTCATTTCCGGATTATATGAGTAGCAGATTCTCATTAAGTGAAAAAGTATTCTAAAATATGAAGAAAATGTGTGAACACCAAAAGAAACAAACAAGCTATCAAACAAGCAAATTATGGTATTGACTAAAGCAACAGTTGGACTGAGTATCAAGAAATGCCAAAGAAATACAGTGTAAATGTTTAAATTTAAATTTTTTAAAACTTCTTGAAGAGACAATAGCAATTTAAAGGGGCTGTGAGATGAGATAGTGTTCTCATTTCGAAGATCTTTATTAATCTTTTAGATAAATAACGGGGAACCTTGCTGGAAGGAGCATGAAGAGGGATGTTTAAGGCCAAAAATATGGTCTATTTGGAAAACAGATGGCTTGTAAAAATCAAGCTTTATGAACGGAGGTTTGTGGGAATTTTGCTGGTTGGATTTAAGATTTTTTTTCTCCCCTCTGAGTATTTCCATTTGATCAGAGAAAGCTTTGTGGTGATATTTCTGAAACTAGTGATTCTGATGCTGCCAGCCGAGGAGTTTCAATGGTTTTCTCTGAAAAGTAGTTTCATACTTCCTTTACCAAGACAGTAAATTACCCAAACAAAAGTAACATGTGTAGTTTGCTGGAGGCCATAGAAAGAAAGAGAGAAATGTGTTTGCGTAGCAACAAAAGACTGTGGCTTTATTGGCAACACCATCAAAGCTGATTCATCTGCTTGCCAAGGCAGTGTGAATCCACTGCAAGACGTGTCAAATGTGTTAGAGAAATGATTTTCCTGGAGCACCCACTTGTGGACTGTAGCTCTTGCTTCAAGCCCCCTGACTGAGAGGGAAGACTTTCTGTGATCGAGCAGAGCTGCTTTCCTCTTTTGATTTTTCTCCTTTTGGAAATTATGTATGTAAGTAACAATTTTGATTCTCACTGGTCAGTGATTTTTCCATGAAATCACTGAAAAGATTTACTCTGGAAACCCTCTCCTAACTTTCTGATTAACAACCACTTCTGATCTTAATGAGTTGGAATCATTTAAGATGTGACTTCAAGAATTATTTTGGACCATTTTAATCTACTGATGGACATGTTCATCAACTATTGCAAAGACATTTTGGAGAATTAACAGGGAATATTCCAACTTAGAGAAATTTCATCTCTGTCTCATGATATTATATGCTAAATGTATGAATATGGGGCAATACAAATACGCAAAAATCTTGTTTAGTTTCAAACTAAAGATTTTGCTCTATTTCTTAAGCTCTCATTTAAAGACAATGAGAAATTTAAGCTAAAGACTTTTGCTTGTGAAGGTAAACCTTTACAGTGCGAATCACTGAACATCTTGTTATCTGGTTGAGCTTGCAGCCAGCTAAAATGACAAAAACAAATTCACAGAACCCTGATTCAAGTTATAAAAGTCTTGACTTTGAAGGCTAATATAGTGGTTTAGATACTATAAATAATTCTGTGCTGTAATTTGTGTAATGTAATTCAGTGTCTTCTAACTTTTTTTTAAAATGTTATTCACTTTCTTAAGTAGTATAGAAATAGTCAGTGTTGAATGGAATTTACAAAACTAATACGCTCTTAGATTTTAGAATTAACAATAAGTTTGATAAATTTAGCAATGTTAAATAAATGATTTCTTTATTTAATATATTTGATATGGAAATATTTTAAGATATACTAGAGTAATTTTTGTGATTTTGATGTAGTTATATTTTCTGTTGGGTAGTAACTTAGCATATTTGCTAATATATAACAGTACTGGCCTACATGTTGTAACTGATTTGTACTGTATTTTTGCCACGATTTTTGATGTTACTGGATTCTATCACTGGGAGATGACATCTTAAAACAATTGTGGAAAATGCTCTTAAAGGCATAAAAATAGAACTACAACTCTTGGGCCAAAAGGATATCAGATGGCCATTTAGTCCTTTGTCCTTTATCTAGAACTTTGGACTTCTGGGCTTGGAGGGCAGGAGATGAGCCACTGAAGTATAGGAAAATGTTTATTTATATTTATATTTATTTCATCCTTTAAAAACATATTCATATTACTTTAAAAATATAGATCTTCCTTGACTTACAATGGGGTTACTTCCCGATACATCCATTGTAAGTTGAAGATATAGTCAGTCGAAAATGTGTTTAATACACCTCACCTACCGAACGTCATAGCTTAGCCTGGTCTACCTTACACGTGCTCAGAACACTTACATTAGCCTACAGTTGGGTAAAGTCATCTAACAGAAAGCCTATTTTATAATAAAGTGTTGAATATCTCATGTAATTTACTGAATACTGTGCTGAAGGTGCAAAACAGAATGGGTGTGGGTGTGCAGAATGGTTGTGGTTAAAAAACAAAGCCCTGAAAAACACTTAAAATACTAAGAGAAAAGTAGAAAATAAGTGAATTTAAAAAAATCATGCAAATGAGTACAAAAGAATATAGAAGTGATAATTCTATCAGATAAGGTGGAATTTGATGGGCTAAAATTTAAAGATTTTATTTTTTCCCTTTTTCTCCCCCAAAGCCCCCTGGTACATAGTTATATATTCTTTGTTGTGGGTCCTTCTAGTTGTGGCGTGTGGGACGCTGCCTCAGCGTGGTTTGATGAGCAGAGCGATGTCGGTGCCCAGGATTCGAACCAACGAAACACTGGGCTGCCTGCAGTGGAACGTGCGAACTTAACCACTCGGCCACGGGGCCAGCCCCCTGATGGGCTAAAATTTAAATAGACTAAGAATAGATATAATGTAATGAAATTCCTTCACAAAACTGAATAGGTATAGTAGACAAAAATATGGAAAAATATTGAGAATTAGAATACTCTGATCAATATACTCATTTTAATAGTAATGTACACTCTTCAAAAGAAAACGTAGATCTTCTTTATTTATCCATGGAATATTTAAAACGATTGATCAGATGCTAGGCCATTAAGAAAACCCAACAAGGGAAAACAAATTAGTTCATATTCTATTCAAGATCACATCCTTTAGTAATCAATAAGTGCAAAAATCTCAATTTAACTACTTGGAAATTAAAAAACATACTCTTAGGTTATTCTTATATCAAAGAGGAAATAAAAATTGACATGATTAACTCTAGAAAGCAGGGAATATAGAACCTCACATTTCTGCCTCACATGACTGAAACGAGAAGAAAACGCATCCCCAGTTATCACACTCCATATTAAAAATGACAATATCAACAATGAAATAAAAAATACTTAAGGAATGATAAAAGAACAGAGAAATTAGCCAAAAAGAAATAGAGAGAGAAAAAAATGATGAATCTGAAATTGCTAACATAGAAAAAAATAGTTGTAGCAATAAAATTCATTAAAAAAGCTGGTTTTATGAAATGATCAATTAAAGAGATCAAAGTCTTTCAATTATGAAACTGATGAAGAAAAACAGAGACAGAGGAAAAATCTGCAAAATTAACTGTGGGAAAGAAATACAATGACAGAAAAGATGAAAAAAATTGTAGAAGAAATTGCAATTCTTTAGCCAAAACTTTGAGAGAGCAAATGAATTTTTATTAAAATACAGATTAATCAATGCAAGTCAAAGTTAATACTCAATCCTCAAACAGACCACTTACCATCAAAAGGGTTTGAGAATAGATGGTCACAGAGCTACCATTGAAAAACTCACCAAGGCCAGATGGATTCATAGATGAATTCTATCTACCTTTTTAAGATTTGAACTTTCTCGTGCTATTTTATGCATGGAAAAAATGAAAAACTTCCTTAGTAATTTTTTGGAGTTGGTATAAATTTAATCCAAATCTGACAAAGATTATGTAGAACAGTCTAATCCCACTTAAAAATAGAAATACAGGGGCCAGCCCGGTGGCATAGCAGTTAAGTTTGCACACTCTGCTTTGGCTGCGTGGAGTTCACTCGTGCGGATCCGGGGCACGGGCCTATGCACCACTTATCAAGCCATGCTGTGGCAGGTGTCCTATATATAAAGTTGAGGAAGATGGGCACAGATGTTAGCTCAGGGCCAATATTCCTCAGCATAAAGAGGAGGATTGGTGGCAGATGTTAGCTCAGGACTTATCTTCCTCAAAAGAAAAAAAAAAAAGAAATATAAATACGCCAAATTAAATATTGGTAGAGAGAATCCAACAATATGGAAAATGGATAATGTATTTAGATGAGACAAGGTTTATTCCAGGAATGCAAGGGTGCTTAAATATCAGGGATCTAGCAACATAATCCATTACATAAACAAGTCAAAGAAACAATACAATCACAGAAATAGATGAAAATAATATACTTACATTTGCCAGTCAGCTTTTGAAAACCACTAGGTTAAATAATAATAAAAGAAATCTACTTAAAGATAATAAAGATCATCCACTAAAACCAAAAATCAATATTTTTGTAAGTGGCAAAAACTATTACAATTAAAATCAAGAACGAGACAAAGAAGCCTGATATTAGTATTGTTATTCATCACAGTCCTGGAAGCTCTAAATAAACCAGTAAGACAATAAAATGAAATGATTGGTATAAGTATTCAAAAAGTAGAAATAAATCTTATTACATCCAAAGAACTCTGGTTAAAAAAATCCGCTAGAATTGATTAAAATATGTGATAAATTGGATAAAAGACAAAACACAAAATTATGAGTTTTTTCTATATTAACAATGAACTCCTGGAAATGAATATAACAAAAATACCTTATTAACGACACTATGGAAAAATGATAAAATTCTTAGGAACTAATTTAATAAGAAAGGAAGAAGATCTATATAAGGGGAATAATGAAATCTTATTGAATGACATAGGACATAAAGACTACGTCTATAAAGAGAAGGTTATTCAGCTGGATGAAAAATTTGATACTATAAAAAAATTGGACAAATTACTAATTAGAATCTTAAGAGATTCTTTCAACTGGATAAAAATTATATTAAAGTTTATATGAAAGAAGAAATGCCTTAAGATAATTAAGAAAATTATGAAAGAAAATAATAATAAAGGGAGACTTGCTCTATAAAATAACAAAAACATCTCCATTCCAATCAATATGGTATTGGTATGGATACAGATAAGTACATCATAGAACAGAATAGTGAATCCAGGAAAGGATCCTAATGTATATAAAAATTTAATATAGGATATAATGGCATTTTAAATCAGAGTAAAAAGAGTAGTTCTTGTTCAATTAGCCATATATCTGGATGACAAAATAAATTAGGACCTCCATTTTACAGTATATAAAAACTAAATCCCAGCTGGGGTAAAAACTGAAACGTAAAGAGTAAAACAATAAAAACCATACAGAAAATCTAGGGAAATTATTTTAGCCTGGGAAATATAGAGAAAAGGAAGGAAAAGCTTTTAATCCAAATAAAAAAACAAGGAATTATGAAATTAGAGATGGGTATTGAAGACTAGATAAAATTACATAGGATATAATATACAAGCAATAGATAAATAAGGTATTTTGGAAAATATCTGAATGTAGAAGACAAATGCTTAATATTACTGCACTTATGCATCTCTTGAAAAATTATTACAAAATTGTATTTGTAAACCACAAGAAGGAATGAATACGAAATAGCAATTTACAGGAGACCATAGCAAACAGCCTGCAATTGTACGAAAAGCTGTAAACTCACTAGCATTTAGGGAAATTCAATAATGAGATAGAGCTTTATATTTACTACTTGATAAAGAAAAATGAAAGGCTAGTAACTAATTTTGGTGCGGTAATATGAGTAAAAGGTTACTGACAGAAATGTGAATTGTCTGAAAAACACTACTAGAATCTATCTATTTCCCATCATTCATCAATCTATCATCATCTATCTATCTATCTATCATCTATCTATCTATCTATCTATCTATCTATAATTATTTGTCTATCTATATAATTTTAACAATCTCACTCTTGTGGATCAATGACATTTAAAGAAAAACACCCACATGCATGGACATATCCAGAGGGAAATGAATTTATCTTTGAATTCATCTTCACAACAAAACACTGAAAACATACTGTCATTGTGGAATAAATGATGGTACATCAAGGCCCTGGACTCTTATGCAGCCATAGTATAGACTGATATAGAACCACATGGGTTGATTTGAAATGAATTCATGAGGTGTTTTCCAGAGGAGAAAGCAGATGGAGAGACGTATGTATTCCACATCCCATTTTTGAAAACAAACCCATGATCAATCCCAAATATGTGTGTATATATATGTATATGCACACGTATATTCATATATAATTATATTATATGAGAATAGAATGAAACTGCATATGAAGTAGTTACAATTCTATACTTTATAGTGAAGAAAAGCAAGGAGGAAATAAGTGGGGGAAAAAGAAGAAAAAATACTGTACTTACAAAATTATAACATGTATGATATAATCGCATTTACGTATTAATGTGAAGCCACATATAGGTATGTATATAGAATTTTAAAGAAAATTAATAAACATGAAAAAAGCGATAGATATCTATATTCAGTGTCATAAAAGAGGATGAAATATGTTTCGGGCATGTTAATTTCATCATAGAGGTTCTATGTCACATATATCTTGTTATTTGTTTTTGGTCATTGTGCTGGCAGAAATTACCTTTGAAATATTAGATTTATTCCTATGGATATTTAAAGGAAATTAGCATGTACTGGAGCTTTGCTAAAACTCCATCTTTGGAATTCATACTGTAGGAATAGATCTCAAGAAGGCTTGAAGCCCAGACCTATTAAAAATGGGAGTTGGTAAATAAAAGAACATTTCCCTGGATTCTTTCATTTAGTAAATGGTCAGGAATGCACCATGGTTGTTACCAGTGACTTGCATTTGGTGAGCAGGCAAGCACATACTTTGGATCTCTACAAGAGTCGAAAGGAGTCAGGAGGTTATAAGGCCCCCTGAGAATGGAAGGAAACAAGCTTTTCCGAAGAACCAGATGGAATTTTACTCTGAAATCTCATTGGCAGCTGGGTTCCCAAGGGCATGGAACTTTGTTCCTTCAATTTGAAATATGCTCCTGGTTCCCCAGCACGGATTTCTTTGTTGGTATGAAAATCCAGTATTATTTCCTTATGTACATCAATGGAACTTATATCATTTGCCTGTGTCTGTTAGTGACTCACTCTTGTGTCATCGCACATGTGAGAGCACTGCCTTCCTTCATTTATTGAACGTGTCTGTTGAATGTCTACCACAGGCTAGGCACTGTTCTAGGAACACTTTATGTGTAAATTTGTCTTAGGGCAGCTTTTTTGTTACTTCAGTACATTTACTCTCTGGAAAAACTTCAAGACATCCTTGCCTACCTTTGTATTATTAATAGCTTCCTATAAAGAGTTCCTACAATAGATCTGCTAGAGAGAGTGCTACTTATTGTAGTGTGGTGGAGTGCCTTACACTGCGTTCTGTACAACAATAAATACTATAGAAAGGTTCTAGTGCATTTGATGATATCTGGCCAGCTTACCCATAATAACTCTGACTTCATTGTGGAAGAAGGGCCTTCTATGCAAGGCATAAAATCCAATTGATTTTTATGAAATAAGATGCTCTGAAGAAGAAATGCATTAAGTGTACCGTATCACAATAATTCCACTATGTAAGCTAAATGGCTTTTGGAACATTGTTGAAAATGCTGTCACTATTCTGAGCATACATAAAAGAGCAAGATAAGGCCAATAATTTAAAAGTCAATGCTATTCCTATTCAAAGATTTCTTTCCTCAATTAACAAAGCATTTTCTCCTCTGTGTCAGTTAAAAATAAAATTCAGAATAGCTTTATATGATATGATCAGACACAGAGCAATATGTAAGCTATGTTGTTTCTACAAAGTTTCTTTATTGAATTCTGGGGTTGCTGCTATATTTAACTTCCGTTTAAGGGATCTTATAAAATCTGTTATGTATATTTTAAATGATACATTTTTGCTTGGGCCGCATTTATCAAATTGCTTTAACATTCGTTTATTTCAGAAAGACTGGTTAGTTAAATTTTGTAAACATTTCTAAAATAATGGTATATGAATGCATACAGGAAAAGCAAGCCATTTGATTTATGGAACGGAAATATTCTGTAGCTCTTTAAATCAGTAATTTGCAGTGAGTTTGGTTAGGTGGATTAATGCCTGCAGCACTGGTTCTTAATCTTTTTTCAGGTGTGCATAACACACCTGGAGAATGTAGTACACTCCTATCAATAATAGTGACATGGTGACAGTGATTCTGTGAATTGGGGGAGTAGAGTAGACTGAAAACCAACCAACCAACCAGCCAACCAGCCAACCAGCCAATCAACCAACCAACCATCCCACATGAAAGATGGTTCTCAAATGCTCTCCTGGGGGATATATTTGAGAGTAACTGCAAAGTAGTTGAAACTTTGTGGAAGATTCTTGGACCTAGCAATTTTACTTTTTATTTCCAAAGATCCTAAGTGAAGTGATTGACCGGTTTTGTACCTGGCATCTGGGTGCTCAGCAAATATATGATTAAATGAAAGAAGGAATGAAAGAGAGATGCTTTTAAATATCTCTTATTTCCTATTATGGCGAAGCAGTATATATTGCTTTGTCATTTAACATATTCATGTTAAATGCAACTTCTTACAAGGTAGGAAAAGCTATCTGGGAATATCTAGTACAATTAAGATAAACACATATCTTTTGATTCTCTAATCTATCTCTGAAAATCTATCTTATTAAGGACCGTTACATATTTAAAACAGAGAGTTCCATGGATGTTCCTTTTAATGCTATTTGTAAAAAATAGAAACACATTAAGTGACTATCATTTGGAAATAAAACATTGTGCTTCTATACTATGGCATATTATTCAGCTATTAAAAAGGAGAAATTATATTTAAATATACTCACTTGGAGAGGTTTCCTCCAGATATTTTTAAGGAGAAAAACCAAGGACACAAAGAAATATCTGATTTAATTTTTGTGAAACAAACAGTTATAAGATCCCCAATATCATTCCAAATGTTTATATAATGAGAAAAATATGGCAAAGATAAACAAGTTCTTAATATGAATTACCTAGGGCTGGCAATGAGGGGCGGTTATATGGATGTAGGTGAGAGTTTAGCAAAAGTAAAAATGATAATTCAAAAGAGAACCACTACATCCATGATATGATTCTATTTCTGTAAAATTTTATCTATCTATCCATCTACCCATCCATCATGCATTAAGTCAAACAAGAAAGTTTGGTCACCAGAATGTTAATGATGGTTATCGTAGAGTGGTACCATTGCAATATATGTTTTACTTGCTTAAAGTTTTATGTACTGTTTGGCCTTTTCACACTGTTTACACTATTTGGATTTTTTAAATTACTAAGAAAAAAATATTAAAACCGTTTTCATTCTGAAAATTAAATGCTTAAGGTAAATTCCTTCTTGACTCTCAAGGATAATAAAAATATCCAACCTACTGACAAACCAAACACCAATCAAAGTACTAAACCAGTCAATTTACCTAACTAACCAATTTGATATAAAGACCATAGGTATACATACCTGTAAGAAATATTTGTCTTTTGAAAACATGTTTTTCCCCTCTAATGTTGTCCTGTTTTTTTCTTTGAAGGTTAAATTTTTTAAAAGTTAAGGAGACATAAAGAATTAAGTCATAGCAGCTTAAAAGATTTCCTAAAAGCTATTCTCAACATGGAAAGAAGGTTCAGGCCCATGGTTCTCATAAGTCCCTTTCCCTAGATTTGAAGCCGAGGGAATAAATTTGCTTTTTCCTGATAAAAATCTTTTGAGGAAATCCTTCTAAGCCAACTGGTAGCGTATACCCCCATTTTATTCAACCTTTCCTCAGTGAAGAGCATTCAGTTTTCTTCTAGTCAGGAAAGATTTTTCTCTTCAGATTTGCTGGACTGTGGAACAAGTGAACACCTCAGTTATGATGAGGAGGCTGTCTGAAGGCTCTGACTCGGGCCCATCACCCAATCCAAGCTCCTTCAAGCAAGATGAAGGCAGCACCATGGCAGAGCCAAATTCTCTGGGTTCTGAAATCAGGCAGGATGCATTTCAAATCCCTGTGCCAGCTCTCATGAGTTGTGAAACTTGGTAAGTCATTTATTATTCTGGAACCTCAGTTTCTTCATGTATAAAGTGGGCACAGCAAATCCTACTCTCGGAAATGTAGAGAAGCCTCAGTGAACTGTATCTATAAGCAGCTGGCCCAGTAGCTGGTACTTCATAACCACTCAATAAATGATAACCACTATTGTTATTATTTTATATGTTTTTGCATGTACTCAGAATGTGTTGGTGTCACAGAACATTATTGCTTCTATGAGTATGTATCTGAGCATTGTTTGTATCAAAGGAAGGGCTATCTTTAATTTTTAGCTAATTAAAGAAGTTCCATGCATCATAATATATTAATACAGTATTCTCCTTTCCATGAATTGGGGGGAGTGGGGAAGCAGAGTTGATTCAGGAGGATGAAATGCGTATATTTAAATACATAACCTCATGCCATGTGATCTTAGCTGGATCTTGCTCTTCATTTTACATATACAAATGTGCAGAAGGAAAATATAAACAATGTATATTTTTTACCAAGGATCCAGTGAAAATCATCATGATGCTGTTGAGCACTGAATCATTAATCATCACTTGCATAGCCGAGAAAATGCTCCAGTTCTTGCCAAATGTACTGTTTACTGAAAAGAGGCCAACATTTACCACTGAAAAGATAACATACTTGGAGAAGTAAAATGAAATACAGAACTAATCTTGTGTATATTAAATATGTTTCTGGAAGCCATTTAATTTGTGATTTGAACCTTAGAAGTCCTAAATTAAGGCAGCGTAGATGAGGAATTGTCTTTCCTACTAAACTGTACTTGTTAAACACTTGCATTTTTTTTCTGCAGAAACAACCACTAAAACAAAACATCAGCTTAAGATAGTTTTCACATTTCTTGAAAAGCATCAGTAAAAATTGAAGTTATTTCTTATGTAAGAAGAAATGTCTTAATTAAAATACTTATAATAACATACTTCTTTAAAATAATTCCTATTAATTAAGATGAAAGGGAAGCAAAAGAAGTAAGAGAAACAAAATCACTGCCAGTCTTGTTGCCCAAACACACAGTTAATAATTTGGTGCATTTTCTTCTATTCTTATTTTTTTCTGAGGTTAATTTCTTTTGTCTACATAGTTAATCCTGCTGTATGTGCATATTGTGTCTGTAACTTGCTTTAAAAAATTTCTACTGAGTAGCTGATTAAAACAGACATAGCATTAACTCGGTGACTTTTTATTTCCCCTACCCCTTGCGATCCAATGTTCTGTTTTCTGTTAGGCTTCAAAAACAATGTCTGAGTTTGAAAAATCATATATTCAGATGGGAAAATAATTTACCCATACTATGTAAACTAATTTGACCTTTTCTCTGTAAGTTTGACAACCTCTTGTGCAATTCCTGAACTGGATGTAGAATTTGATTAATAACCATATTCACAATCCAATATTTTATGTAGGAAATTTCCCATCGTCATGCTTTTAAAGAAGATTAAAGAACTATGTTAAATCTGTTTATTTTGTGGCAACGTGGATGGTTATAGGGGAAAAAAAGTCTGGGTTAATTATCTTATGTTCCTCCTCAGTTATGGTTTCTTTTCATTAACCATCCTGTAATGAAACATTTGGTCACTGTCACCGGTAGGCATTAATTGCCAGGAAATACATATTTAAATAGCTCATATTTTAGAGCACTTTAGTGATCACAGCATTTTAAACAGTGTCTACTTTAGATTAAGATGTCAGAAGTATCAAAACTTGTGAAGTGTGATGTGAAATAGTCCACATGGTGGACAACAATAATCTCAATAGAAAGCCATTACATAATCATCACCGTTTTCCCCACACTTGAGTGATAGCTCTTACTATTCAATTAAGAAACCTAGTTACTAGGCTCAGATGCTGATCCAAATCTCAAAGAAAGCTTAATTTGTTTGACCCTTGTAACCTGCTGGCTTTTATTCTATTTGAGGTTGTGTCTAATCCAATTGTTGCAACCAGGGACCCTAACCCACACCACCACCGCCATCATCATCATCATTATTGTTTACTGTTGAGAGACGCTCAGTACTTATAAAACCTGAGTTAAGTTTCTTCGGGATATTGATTTCTTTAAAAAGGGAAGTAAGCTGAGAGAACCTTTGACCTACATTAAATCTTTTTTTGTTTGCTAACATAAACAGGAACTAATCATAGGTGCAAAGGATTAACAGACACAGGAGACTAGATCGTATATTTTAAACTTTACTTTGGAGACATGAGGGAAAGCTTTAGTATAGAATTGGATTAACCTTTTTGACACTTTCTTTAAAACACTCAAAGTTATACGGCTTGGTTGGTCGACTCCAGGGGGTACTCATCCAATGGTATGGGTTTTGAGGTTATGAAGGAAAAACTCCAAGTTTTACCAAAAATGTGAAATAAAAAATATTTTCATCCTTTGTCAGTCTTTAGTTCCCTTCATGCAGCTCTTTTCAATAGAGAAGATAGTCAGTCAACTTCTACGGCACTGCTCAGCTGCCCTTGTATATATCCCTAATCTGAGTGAATCCCAAGAAATTTGTTGAGTGGTTTTTAGGGATCAATTTGGTGCTCTCTAGTGAATTTTATTTAAAATCTTTTCCAAATCTATTTATAAATTGCAAATAGTTTTAGCTGTACTACCTTTACCTAGACTGGACAAAGAGATGACATTTATTATCTTAATATATAATAGATATTGCTCAAGTATTTTTTTTCTTTGCTTCATCTTCTATTTACCTCATCTTTTAACATGAAAAAGAGAATATTCCTAACGTTAGTACTGATCTACGTTCATTGACTTATTGGATAGATGTAAGAATAATATCATGATCAGTTTTGAGAATTTTGAAGCAAAAAATTGTAAGATTTCTGGTACAAAGGAACCAAGAATCCTCCTTTCAAATTATTTTACTCTGGAAATTATATAAAACTAATTTCTTCTGTTTCTCTTTCTTGTCCTGCTTCCCCTCATCTTCTTACTTCTCCTTTAATATTAGGTATTTTATATGTCATTATCAGCACAAGCAGCATTTTGAATTGCTAGTCCTTGGTTGCAAATTTTTCAGTTTAATTTAGACATGCTATTTTGGAATTTCAACACCAACACTTAAGCATTTAAGTATATTTTTCCTCAAGTGAAAGAGATTTTCTCTAGGCACACTAAACTGTCTATCTTTACAATATTTTCCATTTTGATATTGACTTCTCAGTTACTTTTGCTATTAAAATTATTCTTTTGTGAGGTTCTTTTTGCCAAACTTTCCATGTTGGCTTCAAATCTGTGATCACATCATGCAATGCTATTCAGCCTTTTCCTTCTGTGTCGAAAGCCCTCCTAGGTGCTGAACAGCAGGAGGTAAAAAAGTGTTTGAGCGCCTTCTGTTTGCCCAAAACTAAGCACGATGAAGAACACAGAAAAGGCATTGGTAGATACATAGTTTCTAAATTTAATCCACAGTTATAATGTGCCCAAAGTAGCATCGTTGGACTACTCAAAGTATTCATCACTCTTTCTATGGGCAAATTTACTGACAGTGTTTAATTTTGGCTCCAGAAAGTCCAATAGAAGAACTCTTTCATTGATTGAGTTCATAGCGAAGTTTTCTGTGCTCAGACATCATATCTCTGTGAAACTGACCAAAGTCACAAGCTTCAATTAATTCTCCAGTTTCTTAGCCATTGCCCTAAAGTAAGATAGTGTAAAATTTGGCCTCTCCTTTAATATAATGTGATTCTACTACAAATGCTTAGTTCCATAATTGCATTTCTCCTTGATTAGGTATAGTGTTCCCACCTAAACTTTGTATATGTTATCCCTCCAAACTTTGTCTCATTATTTTCACGTATTCCTTCAATTGTTTCTATCCTACGTTATAACATACCAGCCAACACTTAATGATTTCTGTAGCATCTCCTTTATGTATCTAATAATCTTCCTTTTGTGTGGTTCAGTTTCAAAAAGAAGAAACGAGTTATTCCATTCACTGAGGTTGCAGACATAGTGAAGTGGATAGACATATAAGAAGCTAAATTAGCGCAATATAGGCACTCTTTCAGAATATTTCCCAGGACTTTCTCTTTATTTTCATTTTTTGTTAAAGAAAAAAATCCTGTAAAACCTTTACGATTATATTTATACCATTTACATTTACCATTATACTGACATTTTTCATTCTTAGCATACCTCTAACTCAGGGAAAATAGCATTGTAGGGTATTACGTAAAAATGAGATTCATACCTTGGCTCTGACGGTGCTGTTAAA